>NC_091643.1:39237258-39554837 GCF_027580195.1 Bos mutus | reverse complement strand
CTTGGAAAACTTCAGACTCAAAGCACTATGGAGAAAGGAAATACATGGTCTAAATTGAAAACGAAAAATACATAGAGGCTGCATTTTTATAAAATTGATAACAGCTTCAATTTCAGTGCTTGTAATTGGGTTGCCCATAATTTCAGTTTCTTCCTGGGTCAGTCTTGGAAGATTGAGCATTTCTAAGAATCTGTCCATTTCTTCCAGGTTATCCATTTTATTACCATATAGTTGTTCATAATAGTCTCTTATAATCCTCTGTATTTCTGCATTGTCTGTTGAAACCTCTCCTTTTTCATTTCTAAGTTTGTTGATTTGATTCTTCTCTTTTTTTTTGTCTTGATGAGTCTGGCTAAAGGCTTGTCAAGTTTATCTTCTCAAAGACTCAACTTTTAGTTTATTAATCTTTACTGTTGTTTCTTTCATTTATTTCTGCTCTGATCTTTATGATTTCTTTCCTTCTGCTAATTTTGGGGGGTTGTTCTTCTTCCAGTTGTTTTAGGTGTAAAGTTAAGTTGTCTATTCGATGCTTTTCCTGTTTCTTAAGGTAGGACTGTATGGCTATAAACTTCCCCCTTCGAACGGCTTTTGTTGTATCCCATAGCTTTTGAGTTGTGTTTTCATTGTCATTTGTTTCTGTCATTTTTTGATTTCCATTTTGATTTCCTCAGTAACCTGCTGGTTATTTAGAAACGTATTGTTTAGTCTCCATGTGTTTGTGCTTTTCACAGTTTTTTTCTTGTAATTGATATTTGTTATCAGAAAAGATATTTGATATTTGTGATCAGAAAAGATGCTTGATATAATTTTCTTAAATTTACTGAGGTTTGATTTGTGACCTAAGATGTGGTCTATCCTGGAGAATGTTTCATGTGCACTTGAGAAGGTGTACTCTTCTGCATTTGGATGCAATGTCCTGAAGATATCAATGAGACCCATCTCATCTAATGTATCATTTAAGACTTGTGTTAGGCTATGAGTTTTGACATTTTGAAAAATAAGACAGCAGTTCAAAATGGAGTCACTCACACTAAGTCGGACATACTAAACTGAGAGCTAATCATAGTTCTGGCTCTTGGAGCCTGGCATGTTGAACCAGTCAATCAGGAACCACCTGACAAGCACCTGGTAGGTTGTCTGCCTGACGGACGCTTGTGCGTGTGCACTCAGTTGCGGCTGACTCTTAGCGACCCCGTGGACGACAGACCGCCAGGCTCCACTGTCCATGGGATTTGTCAGGCAAGAATATTGGAGTGGGTTGCCGTTTCCTCCTCCTGGGGATCTTCCCAACCCAGGGATGGAACCTGTATCTCTCGTGTCTCCTTCATTAGCAGGCGGATGCATTACTGCTGCACCAACTGGGAACCCTTGTCATGGCCTAAAGGAAGGTAACTCTGCAATAACAAACCGCTAATATAAATCCCTCATTCTTACTCCTTTCTGCCTGCAAAGGTCTTCATTTTGTACAGGTCCTCGGAGCTCCCTTCTCTCTGCTAGATAAGACACTGCCCAGTTCCACTGATATTTGCTCAAATAAACCCTTAACGTCTCTAATATGCCTCAGTTTAACAACATAAATATTTACCCTTGTGACCTGAACGCAAGTGAAGTCACAAGTCATTTCTGTTGCTCCGAGTATGCGCCAAGTGTCTCTGTCCAGTCAGTATCACCAATCCGGAAGCAACACTCTCAGATTTCCATCAATACAGATCAATTTTATCTATAATTGAACTTCCTTCATGAAAAATATTAGTGAATTTTTCCACTTTCCTTCTGTTACTCATTTCTGGGTTCCTACCGTGTGGTCAGAAAAGATACCTGATATTATTTCAATTTTCTTAAATCTGTTAAGTCTTTTGCTGTAGTCCAAAATATGATCCTGAGGAATATTTCACGTGCCCTTAAGAATGTATATGCTGGCACTATACATTCAGCCGAGTATCTGCATATGTCTTTTATGTCAGTTTGCTCCACACAGTTATTTAAGTCTGCTCTTTCCTGATTGATTTTATGTCTGGATGATCTATCTGGTGTTGAGAGTGAGTTTTTGAAGTTCCCTACTGTTGTATTTCTGTCTGTTTCGCCCTTCATTTCTACTAATACTTGCTTGAAATATTAAAATTGTCCAATGTTGGCTACATACATAAACATAAATATATTTACCCTTGGTAAATTGTAAGTTGGTGAATTGACCAATATTCTATATTCAATATCTCTCTATTGTGGACTGAATTGTCCCTGGTGACTGATTTTGATTGAAAGTTTACTTTATCTGATGTGAGTATAGCACCTCCTGTTCTCTTTTGATTGCATTAGAGTATCTTTTTCCATCCCTGCTATTCTCAGCCTATGTGTGTCCTTAAAGCTAAAGTGAGGTTCTTGTGGGAAGCATATTATTGGACCTTGCTGTTTTTTATAATCCATTTATTTACTCTGCATTTCTTATTGCAGATAGCAGTCCATTAATGATTAAGTAATTATTGATATGTAAAAATTTACTATTATCATTTTGTTGTTTCTAAGTGATTTCTTTGGGAAGGGTTTCTATTCTTCTTCCTTCCTCTCATGGCCTTCCTTTGTCATTTATTTTTTGTAGTAGTTTTGTTTAATTATTTTCTCTTTACCATTTGTGTAACTAGTATAGAGTTTTTCTTTGTGGTTAGAGTGAGGCTTACAGTAAACATCCTATAGATAAAATAGTCTATTTTAAGCTGATAACAACTTGCCTTCACTCACATAGAAAAACTTGATGCTTTTCTCTTCTACCTACATTTTATGCTATTGATGTCTTTACATCTTTTAAACATATGTATTCATTAACAAATTATTCTAGCATGGTTTTTAAATATTGTTTTATAACAATCATACTGTATATAAAAGTGATTTATACACCACCACTACAGTATCAGTGTACTGTGAATTTGACTATGTATTTACCTTTACCACCGAATTTTATCCTTTTATGTATTTCCATGTTTTACTCAGTGTCCTTTCATTTCAATTTGAAGAATTCCCTTTAGCATTTCTTGTAAAGCAGGTCTAGCAGTGATGAAAGCCTTTTTTTCTTTTTTTTTTTGTCTATGAATGTCTTTATCTCTCTTTCATCTGTGAAGGACACTTTTGCCAGGTCTAGTAGCCCTGATTGAAAGGCTTTTTTTTTTTCCTTTCCATATTTTGAATACATCATCCCATTGTCTCCTTTCTTTCAAGGTTTCTGCAAAGAAATCTGCAATTTGGCTCATAGATATTTCGTTGTATGTGAGGAGCTGTTTTTCTCTCCGTGCTTTAAAAATTCTCTCCTTGTCTTTCATTTTTAACATTTTGATTATAAACATATCTCATGGTAATCTTTTTTGAGAAGATTGACCTTGTTTGGGGTGCTTTGAGCTTCCTGTAAACAGGATGCCCATCTCTTGTCCCAAAACTTGGGAAGTTTCCAGCAATTATTTCTTTTAATGAACTTTCTACCCCTTTCTGTATCTCTTCTCATTCTGGAACTCCCTTTATGCATATGTTCATTTACGTGTCCAATATTTTTGGAGACTTTATTCAAATTTTTTCCTTTTGTTCTTCTCACTGGTTAATTTCAAATTATCTGTCCTTGAGTTCACTGGTTCTTCTGCATGATCAAGGATTTTTGTTGAAATTCTCTATTGAATTTTTCAGTTCTGTCCTTGTATTCTTCAGCTGCAGTATTTCTGCATGCCTCTTTTTTATGGTTTCTACTTCTTTGTTAAAGTTCATGCATTGTTCATGCATTGCTTTCCTGATTTTGTTTAGTTGTCTACCTGTGTTCTCTTGCCTTTCATTGAGCTTCTTCAAGAGATTTTTTGAATTCTTTTTCAGGCAAATTATAGATCTCCATTTCTTTGAGTTACTGGAGTTTTACAAGTTCCCCTTGGTGATGTCATGTTTAACTTAATTCCATGATCCAGGTAGACTCGAGTTGCTATCTGTGCATTTGAAGATGTAAATACTGCTTCCAGTCTTTCTAAATTGGTTATAACAGGTAAGAGCTTCCCCAGTGGCTCAGCAGTAAAGAATTATCTGCAATACAGAAGATGCAGGAGGCATGGGTTCTGGGTTGGGAAGATCCGCTGGAGAAGGAAATGGCAACCCACTCCAAGAATCTTGCCTGGAGAATCTCATGGACAGAGAAGTCTGGTGGGCTACAGCCCATGGTGTCACAAAGAGGTGGACATGACTGAGCACAAGACAAAAATATGGCAGGTAAAGACTTCCCATCTGATGGAATTAATTTGGAAACAGTCATGCAGTATTTGAACCAGTTTTGAGGGTGTCCCTAGATGACTGTGGGGTCTGAGGTTGGTATACTTATTACCAGGGACTCAGGAAGACATGGATTGTCTGGTCCCTTCAAAGACAAGGCTCCTCTAGGACCTTATTTAGAGCTATATGCTTTGTTATGTACAGCCTACCAAAAATATTCTCATTTTTATCAGACTTTCAAAATATTACTAAAATAAATAATTATTTTAGTTTTTTTAACATATTTTCTCCTAAATATCTAGGTTTGTCATAATGTTATTTCTGATTAGAAAAGAAATACTTCTTAAAAAACACAAAGAAAAACTGGGGATCATCACTGGTTTAATTTGAGAGACACAGAACGCATGCATGTATGCTAAGTTGTTTTGATCATGTACGCCTCTTTATGACCCTATGGACTGTATCCCACCAAGCTCCTCTGTTCACAGTATTCTCCAAGCAAGAACATTGGAGTGGGTTGCCATTTCCTTCTCCAGGGGATCTTCCCAACCCAGGGATCAAACCCAAGCCTCTTACATCTCTTGTACTGGCAGGAATGTTCTTTCCCACTAGTGCGATCGAGGAAGCTCAAGAGACATGGAAACTTTCTATTAATTTCTTGGATTGTGATTCTCTACCATGGTGATAATTCACCTGTAAACTGAAGGCATTATAGTATTTATACCTAGAAAGATCCATAGAAGTAAGCTAATTTTATTTTTAACTTTGCTCTATCACATAGTTTTTAAATGTTTTTCCACTGCCTCCTTGCTTATAAAATATTATGTCTACCAAAATAGAATAATAAATTTTAAGGTTTGAAATGTATATTCATCAGATACCTACAGCTACTAATCAGATACTATGTTTAACATATGTAGCATGTTTAATGTTACATGATTATGTTCAACATGATATATACAGAAATCAAACTCTATATGTTTACCACATCTTGAATCAATTATTTGGCAATGGACATGTAATACCAGTTTGGTTTTTGAAAGACTTAAATTATTTTTCTGAATTCAGCTCTTAGAGTTATTTAAAAGTTGATTAAACTTATTTAATATAATTATGCAAGAAAGAAAGTATTCCTAATACTATTTGATTCAGAATTTTCAACAAAATGTTTTATATAAAATAAGTACATACTTATATTTACACTTAGAATGGATGTTCTTGCCATACTTAAAAGGGCCTATTAAAGGAGATTATTACTGTAGTCATGAAGAGTGAAAAGAGTTATAATAACCTACACGAGGAAACAGAAAGTAGTGTAAGGAGCAGAATAAGAGAATTAATGAAAACCAGGAGAGTATGATATAAGAAGAAAGACCAGAAGAGATTTAATCAGAAAAGAAGGACTTTGCTGGTGGTCCAGGGGCTGAGACCCCTTGCTCCCAGTGCAGGGGGCCTGGGTTTGATCCCTTGTCGGGGATCTAGACCCCACATGCTGCAACTACGAAAAAGATCCTGTGTGCCACAACTAAGACCTTGCACAGCCAAAAAAGTAAAGAATTTTTTTTTAATAAGAAAATACTATTGAATAAGGATGTGTGCAGAAAAGAGGTCAAGAAATAGGATTGCTGCAGTATTTCTGAGGACACTCTGGATGATGACAAAAGTCATTACCTTGTCCCTCAGGATACATGGTGGATTGGTTCCAGGACTCCCCACAGATACCAAAATTTAAGGACGCTCAAGTCCTTATATAAAATGACATATATTTGCATATAATCTACACACATCCTCCTGCACACTTTAAATCATCTCTAGATTGCAGGCATACTGTAGAGACACTGCAGGTTCACTTACAGACAACTATAATCAAGCAAATATCACAGTACAAAGAGTCACTGAAATTTTGGGGTTTTTCAGTGCATATAAAAGTTTTGTTTACACCACAGAGTACAGAGCTGGGTTCCCTGTGAACCAGCTCAGCTGGTTCATCTGGGGCTCTGTGATTGACCTAGAGGAGTGGCACGGGGTAAGAGGGAAGGCTACACAGGGACAGATATATGTATACGTATAGCTGATGCACGCTGTTGTACAGCAGAAACTAACACAGCATTATCAAGCAGCTGTACCCCAATAAAAAATTATGTTCACACTACACTGCAGTCTATTAAGTGCACAACAGTATTTTGTCAAAGAATAAAAACAATGAGGTGCAGCCTTAATTAAAAATATTTTATTGCTAAAAAATGTTAGTCATCATCAGTCTTAAGTCAGTTATAATCTTTTTGCAATAGTAATATCAAAGATCACTGATCACAGATCACCAGAACAAATACAATAATGATGAAAAGTTTGAAATATTGTAAGAATTACCAAAATGTGACTTAACATGAGGTGAACAAGTGCTGATGGGAAAATGACACTGATTTATTTGAGACAGGGATGCTTAAATCTTCAATTTGTGAAAAATGTAGAATCTATGGAACAAAATAAAGTGAATAACAATCAAATGAGATATGCCTGCATTTATAACACCTAACACGATGGGAATGTTATGTGAACTGTAAGTATAATGTCAATGCCATATAAATTTTGCCACCATATGGCAAATTCAAAGTTTGCGTTTTAGAACTCTGTAAATTTGTCCATTATGTATTTCAGCCATGGTTGGTTGAATTTGCACATATGGAACCCATGGATATAGAGGGCCAACTGTTCAGTGTTGGAAGGAAATCTGGGTTACAGTGGGAAAAGACACAAATGAGAGGTTGGAGAAATAATTATGAAATGAGTGTCAGTAAAACATTTTCAGAAGTTTTGCTGTAAATGGGTTTAGGGAGCTAGGATAGAAGTCAAGGGTAATTGCAAGGAAAAAAAAAAAAAAAAACTCTGGTAACTATTGTTGATTTTAGGAGGGAAAAGATGTGACATTCTTTAGATGCTGATATAAAGAATTCCCAGGGCTTCCCAGGTGGCACCAGTGGTAAAGAACCTGCTTGCCAATGCAAGAGACATAAGAGATGTACGTTCAAGCCCTGGTTCAGGAAGATCCCCTGGAGAAGGGCATGGCCACTCACTCCAGTATTCTTGCCTGGAGAATCCCATGGACAGAGGAGCCTGGCAGGTTATGGTCCAAAGGGTCACAAAGAGTTGGACACAACTGAAATGACTTGGCATGCATGCATCAAGGAGTCAGGAAGCAGAGACTTAAAAACAAAATCTAGGAATAGCTAATGATGCAAGGTATGATATGATATGTTGGGATACGGGGAATAAATGCCATTATGCATTATGCATAATGTGTTAAATACACATTATGTGTTACCCTTGTGCTAATACATTGTACAACTTCAGAAGAATGTGCCCAAGTCCTCCATCCAGCTCTGCTACAAATATTGTACAAACAAGTCTATTAAATGTATTATAATTCCCCTCCCCCCCTTCTTTGCTGTTGGAACTCATGATAAAACATTGCTATGAATTTTTAACCATGAAATATTAAAGTTCAAATAGATTAAATTATATGTGCTAGAACACAGTAGGCTTGTAAAACTGTGTTTAAGGCTAAGAGGGAATGCCATGGCGTTCAGAACGAGGAGTAAGTGCATCCTGGGTGTCGATTCACAGACGCAGGTCACCACTGACCGGCAGGAAGTACTTCCATCGCTAAAGGAGCTCACTGGACTCCCTTTCGAGCCCCTCTCCATGTCTCTTCCAGTCCCAGCTCTTCTCCACTAAACGGCTCTGAGGGTCATGACTTCAGCCTCACAATTTCAGCTTATACATTGTTTCAGCTTACACAGTCCTTCTTTTTAAACAACATATGGGTGACAGTTTTTCAGATAACCAATTTCTAGTTTGTGGGGAAGATAAAATTAAGGCTCATACCACTCAAATGAGGGTGGTTGACAGCAAAACAAGCAAACAAACTTCTGGAATTTGGCCAAGGAAATGTTCTTAATGAGGATGTGGCAGGGGCAAAACAATGCAGGGACTAAAAGTCTTCTTCATGGAGTCAGAAAGTTCTGGGACTCTTTGCACTTACCAACTCTCTGATGTTGAACAAATTATCTATTCTCTGGGCCTCAGTTCCTGCATCTGAGAATTTGAATAAGAGCAGCGTCTAATCTTGGAGAAGGAGATGGCACCCCACTCCAGTACTCTTGCCTGGAAAATCCCATGGACGAAGGAGCCTGGTGGGCTGCGGTCCATGGGGTCGCGAAGAATCGGACACGACTGAGCGTCTTCACTTTCACTTTTCACTTTCATACATTGGAGAAGGAAATGGCAGCCCACTCCAGTGTTCTTGCCTGGAGAATCCCAGGGACGGGGGAGCCTGGTGGGCTGCCGTCTATGGGGTCACACAGAGTTGGATACGACTGAAGCGACTTAGCAGCAGCAGCAGCAGTGTCTAATCTATAGAGTTCTTTTTGAAAATTAAAAGTGATCATGCAATTAAGAAATAGACATCGCCCTTGGGACATAAATATTGATTAAAGATAATGTATGATGATGATACAATGATTAAAATGAAAATAATGATTATACTATCAAATTAAAATTAGATCATAGAAAAGTTATATATATATATATATGAATTATAAACATATTTACAAAAGCCATTCAAGTTGAAGAAGTGTCTTTACTAAATGCTTTAAAAAATTGTTCTTAAGACATTCTCTTTAACTAACTAGATAGTTGAGGTAATTTCAGTAGAATACAAAGTACAGATCATAAGGCCAAACTATTTAATAAGAATAATTAAAGAATAAGTTAACTACATTATAATTGTGAATTTCCAAGGTTTAAAAAATATTTTCTAGATTTTACTGTATGTCACCTTCAACATTAAGTGGGACTAAAAATTACATTTATTAAAATTTATAATTAAATAATATTTGAAATATATAAATGGTCTCTATTTCATGCAACAAATACCATTTAAGCATATATTTTGATAGGCATTATAATAATAAGCCATTAAATATTATTTCTATAAAGTTCTCACATTTTTAAAAGAAAGGCCATAATGAAGTATAATACATTTTATTCCAGTAATAATTACAGGAATATCAACAATGAGAAAATGTATAGTATAAAGTGATTTTCATTTTAATTGTGTATCTAACTTGAAGTTAAGGTATGGCTATTTCTCCTTCACCCAGCTGAATGCCACTACATTCAGTGCCGGCTAGAAATCATTTTGTTTTATTCTAGGCACACCCCTTTAACTTTATGCAAGTTTACAAGAAAAATAATGCCAATGATCAAAGGAAAAAAGAGTGCAAATTATATCATCTTGATGTTTATCATGTCATCTATTATCTGTGTAGAATCCTACATAGAAAGTTACAACTTAAGAACACTGGGTGCCTTTTACAAACTAAAACCCATGTATTTAATATTCCAAAGGTGATATTGAAACAAAACACAACTTAAGGAAGGAAATATTTGAGAGCTCTAAAACCTAAAATAACTTAGGAATATGACAAAAAATTAATTCTTAATGATAAAAGACTTTAAGCATTTCTTTTAAAAATCAGGAAAAAAGTCCAGAAAGCTGTATTAATCTCTACCTTCTATAAAATATATAAAGGATGATATATTTACAATTTTTATAGTATAATGCAGATTTTACATCAGACTTGTTATCATTTCATTCATTTCCATGTATACATATTTATACGTATATATATGCCTACACACACAGAAACACAGAGCCGCTGGAGAGTCCGAAACCTGCAAGGCAAGGGAAGGCTGAACATCTGGGAAGAGTTAATGCTACAGTCTTGAGTCTAAAGGCTGGAGACTCAGGCATGGTTTCTATATTGCTGTTTGGAGACAGAATTCTGTTTTTAGGAACAGTCTTTGTTCATAAGGCCTTCAACTAAAGGTCCATCTATATTATTGAGGGTAATCTCCTTTACTTGACAGTCAACTAGTTGTAAATATCAGCTGCATCTAAAAAGTATCTTCATAGCAACATCTAGCCTAGTGTTTGATCAAATAACTGGATGCCTCAATCTGGCTAGCTGATCTATAAGTTTAATCACAGAAGAAAGAGTACATTACGATGTAGAAAATCCAAAATATTTCACAAGTAATTAAACTAATAAGATGACTGATCAAGATCCTTTAATTATTTAAAAATCAATTGCACTTCTATCCTGAAGACATGAAAACTGTTAGTTTAGAAGAGATTTAAACCCATGTCTCTCAATTCTCAATATATAAGGCTGACATAAAATCATTGAAATTACAAAAACTGAAATGGCATATTAATAAGCTTAAAAATATGCTTTATATCTACATTGTATACATTATATGTCTTTGTATGAATTATAAATGTTTCATAACTAATATTGTTTTCAGTTCTTTATTTTTGGAGAAATGCTGCAAAAACTGAACCTGTTCATTTGTCTCTTTTTATTTGTAAAGGTATATCTGTAGAATAATATCCGACAAGGAAGACCATTGTGCCCAAGGGTAAATGCATTCCTTATTTTCATTAGTATTGATGAAGTCCTCTGCATATGGGATGCACAATTTTTCACTCCCACAAAGATGTATGAGAGTGCTCACTTCTCCATTCCCAGTGACAAAATAGTCAAACTTTGGCTTTGTATTAATCTCATAGTGGGAGAATGGGAACTCATTGTTACTTATTTTATAAATAAAAGGACTAAAATTTTGTTTATAACTAATAAATAATATTATATTCAAGACAAAAACACAATAGAAATACTATATTTATTTGATATATATAATATATATATTTATTTCATATTTGATATGAAATACTATATTTATGTCTATTTCTGTAGGTTAGAATGTATTTTTTTTTCATTGCTCTATTCATGGAATTAACAACTTGTTTTAATTCTTGAGACTCTATAGCAGGGTTTACTGTTTTAGAAATCAGTACTCCTGTACTGCCCTACTTTTCCACTGCAAGTTTCTTATTTCTTGGCTTTCTCCATATGATTTTTTAATCTTTAGTTTTAATTTAATCTGAATGTTTAAAAACTCTCACCCTGTGCACCTAAATCAAGATAATTTCCCACTCTGGCATATACAGATTATTAAAGAGCTGTGGTTCCATATGTCTCATGTTCATAAACACAGGCGGTCATCTCTATGTCAGTTACAAAGTATTGCTTCTTACAAAAATTTCTAAAAAATGAATGGGTTCATAATGATAATAGAGTGCACAAATCTTTATTTTTTTAATACAACGTATGTTGAGCTCTATATGAAACTGAACACATCTAAAGAAATAGTCAAAACCCGGAAACTGTCCCTTAAAAATGATTTCCCATAGTTCTCCTGTCACTAAAACTAATAAACATTTATCAACAACAAAAAATCAAAACAAAACAAAAGAAACAAAGACACAAAACAAAATGAGTTTTTAAAAGCCTTACAAAATATAACATCACAAACTTGAGTGTGTTTAAGACCAATAATCAAGAAGTTATTGTTGGAGGAGTCTTTGTTTCTAAGTTTTACGTTTAGAAGACCTCCTAAGACACTCCAGATTAAAAATAAAAAGGTTTCAACAAAAAATAAATAACTTTTCTTCTTACTCATCAATATCCATCTGTGTTTCTATACCCTTTTTTGTTGAAGCTAAACATAATCAACTATGTCTGTAAGTATGTCTCCTTGAAGTAAAGTCAAGCAGCAGATAAAAAGTGGATGGAATCAGACACAAAGCAAAGCCTGCTTGGAATTAATCACTGCTAGAAGGACAGGAAGGAGAAGCACTTACAGAGGGAGAAGTTCCTGAGAAATACAAGCTAATATAAAGGTCAAAAGATGAGAAGTGGGAGATGGCATCAAAGGATTTTCAAAATGATTAACTGTGAGAATGAACTTAAAACAGTCGGTGTGGTTACCATCTCCCCCTTGTTCCAATTGCAGTAAGTGTCAGGGCCATTTACACTAATTTTAGAGCATGGCCATTCACACTTGAAAAGGAGTATTAAGAGGTAGGGAAGTGTCCCAGTTAGCAACTAACTTCCAGAAGGCAGTTCATCTCAAACACATAGAAAGCAGAAGAGGGCACACCTCGCTCAGAAGGGCAGGTTGTCCCTCCCCCACTAATTACTAGAGTTAAACCACAGTAAACAGAGCATTCAAAATCATGCAAAGTCATAGAATCCTTGAGGGGTACTCAACACACAAGAGAAAAATCCCCAAAGCTATAAACAGTTAGATTGAAAATATCTACTGGATTGTAAGTAGCTACAAAATACAATCCTCAATACAGTCCATGTATTTGAAATCATGCTGCAAATGTTTCCTTCCCACATGGAGTCAATCTAGCATTCAGTAGCAGAAATTACAGAGAAGGCAATGGCACCCCACTCCAGTACTCTTGCCTGGAAAATCCCATGGACAGAGGAGCCTAGGAAGCTGCAGTCCATGGGGTCGCCAAGAGTCCGGCACGACTGAGCAACTTAACTTTCACTTTTCACTTTCATGCACTGGAGAAGGAAATGGCAACCCACTCCAGTATTCTTGCCTGGAGAATCCCAGGGACAGAGGAGACTAGTGGGCTGCCGTCTATGGGGTCGCACAGAGTCGGAGACGACTGAAGTGACTTAGCAGCAGCAGCAGCAGCAGCAGCAGAAATTGATCAACAGATCAAATACAACCCTGGTCATAACAGCAGTAAGCTTTTTGTGAATATTAGCAACTGATTCTTAAATTTACATGAAAATTCAAGAATCTAGTATAGAAAAACATAAGGAAAAAAACTGGAACTCTTTTCAACATAATCTCAACACTTACTATAAAGCTCTATAAGCAAAACAGTGTTGCAATCCCACTTGTGAGTATAAATCAAAAGGAGTTGGAATTTCAATCTCAAAGAGATAAATGTACTTCTATTTTCACTGAAACATTATTCACAATAGCCAAAGCATAGAAGAAACCTAAGTGTCCATTGACAGATGAGGGGATAAAGCAGATGTGGTATATGCATATGATTAACTATGATTCAGCCTAAAAAAGAAGGAAATCCTGCCACTTGAAACATGCATGAACCTGGAGGACATTATGGTAAGTGAAATAAGACAAGTGAAAAGGACAGATGACTACATAATATCACTTATCTGAAGATTCTGACACAGTCAGACTCACAGAAGCAGAGAGTGAATAGTGACTGACAGGAGCTGGGAGAAACAGAAATAATGAGTTATTAGTAAAAGGATAAAAGTCTTAGTTATACAGCTATATATACAAGATGAATGATTCCTGGAGATCTACCATCTGTCATGGCACCAGTAGTTAACACTATTATACTATGTACTTTAAAAAGTCTAAGGTAAATCATATGTTAAGTGATCTTCCCATTCAATAATGATAATAATAAAAATAATGAATAAAGATGGTGGAAGGAGGCTTTTGGAGGTGATAGACCTTTATGGCATAAATTATGGTTTCACAGGTGTACTCATCTCCTAACACATTAAGCTATATGCATTCAAATGTACAGCTCTGTGAATGTCAGTGATTCCTCAATAAAGTATACACAGATATAGGTACATACACACACATAAAGACGACATACTGACATAAGGATTTGCCATAAATAAGTAGAACGGGACAGAATTTAGAAAGATACATATTTATATGTTTATTTGCTTTTTACTAAAAGTACCAAAATAATTCAATGACTAAACAACATCTTTTCAACAAACATTGACAGATAAACTACAAATATTAACAGAAAAATAAATGAATCTTACAACAGAAAGGGGCTACTCCATGCCCAGTGAAATGGCTACAATAGAAAAAAAAAAAAGAATAAATAATGAATGGTGAAGTGAAGAGGTGGAGAAATTGAAAACCTGGACATTGCTTGCAAGAATGTAAGATGGCTCAGTCATTGTCATCACCAAAAAGAGTTTGGTGTCTCCTCAAAAAGTCAAACCTAAAGTTACCATCTGAACAGTGGAAACAGTGGCTGACTTTATTGGGGGGGGGCTCCAAAATCACTGCAAATGGTGACTGCAGCCATGAAATTAAAAGACACTTACTCCTTGGAATAAAAGTTATGACCAACCTAGACAGCATATTAAAAAGCAGAGACATTCCTTTGTCAGCAAAGGTCCATCTAGTCAAGGCTATGGTTTTTCCAGTAATCATGTATGGATGTGAGAGTTGGACTATAAAGAAAGCTGAGCATAGAATTGATGCCTTTGAACTGTGATGTTGGAGAAGACTCTTGAGAGTCCCTTGGACTGCAATGAGATCCAATCAGTCCATCCTAAAGGAGATCAGTCCTGAATATTCATTGGAAGAACTGATGTTGAAGCTGAAACTCCAATACTTTGGCCACCTGATGCGAAGAGCTGACTAATTTGAAAAGACCCTGATGCTAGGGAAATTGAGGGCAGGAGGAGTAGGGGGTGACAGAGGATGAGATGGTTGGATGGCATCACCATCAATGGACATGACTCAATGGACATGAGTCTGGGTGAACTCTGGGAGTTGGTGATGGACAGGGAGGCCTGGTGTGCTGTAGTTCATGGGGTTGCAAAGAGTTGGACACTACTGAGTGACTGAACTGAACTGAACTGATCCACCAATTCCACTCCTAGGTCTGTCTACCCAACAGAACTGAAAATGAGTATTCAAATAAATACAAAAATGTTCACAGTAGTGCTTCTCACAATTGCCAAATGATTGAAATAGCCAAAGAGTCCATCAAGAGATGAATGGATAAGCAAATTGTAGTTCATCTACACAGTAGAGTATTACACAGTCATGAAAATTAATGAAGTACTGACACGTTATAACTGAGATGAACCTTAAAAACTTTATGCAAAGTGAATGAATTCAGATACAAAAGGTCCTATATTTTATGATTCCACCTACATGAAGTTTCCAAAATAGGCAAATTCATAGAAACAATGTAGATTGGTGATTGCCATGAGCTGAGCAGTAGTAAGAACAGGGAGCAAATTGATTATGAATAGGAGTTTCCTTTTAGGCTGACAAAAAGTGTTTTGAAACTGAATAGAGTTGGTGGTTGTAAAACATTATGAATGTAGTTTTCTGTTATGTGAATTTCACCTCCATTAAAAAAATCAATTTTTACCACCTCTTTTCACTGTATATAAAGATGCACATGATGGATCATAGATCTCAGTATAAAAACTAAACCTATTAAGGCATCAGAAGAAAACTTAGAAGAATATGAAAGGGGGAGGAGCAAAGCTTCTTAGATGGGTCATGGAAGAAAGAAAGTGAAAGTCATTCAGTCTTGTCCAACTCTTTGCGGCCCCATGGACTATATAGTCCATGGTATTCTCTAGGCCAGAATACTGGAAAGGGTAGCCTTTCCCTTCTCCAGGGGATCTTCCCAACCCAGGAATCAAACCCAGGTCTCCCACATTGCAGGCAGATTACTTACCAACTGAGCTATCGGGGAAGCTCAAGAACATTGGGGGGCTGAAAAAGAAAAAATTAATTTGACTTACATGAAATTAAAAACTCTGCTCATTACATCACATAAAAAAAGATTATGCAAATCTCAGACTTACATTCACAAATAACATACCTAACAAAAGACAGATATCTAGGATACACAAAGAACACTAAAGCATAACATTCAAAAGAGACAACCCAACTAAAATTGGGAAAGGAGTTCTTAAAATGAGCAATAAACACGTGAAAAAGCACACATTACATTACCATTCACTATAAAAGTGGAAATTGAAACCACCATCGTGAACTATCACCATATAACACCAAATGCTGTTGATGATTTCAACAAGCAGAACTCATGTATTACTAGTGGGCATGAAAATGGTACAACCACTTTTGAAAAAGATGTGGCCATTTTTTATTAACTCAGACATATCCCGAGGACTTACCTAGGGAAATGAAAACACATGTTCACAAAAAGACTTACACAACAATATGCATAGCAGCTTGATTCATAGTAGAAAAAGAAAACCTGGAAGCAGCCCAGATTTCCACCAATACGAGAATGAATAAAACACTGGATGTTCATAGGATAAAAACTATTCAAAACAACAACCACAAAATGGCAAGAGTTACTGATACGCACAATACCACGAATGAATTTCACAAACATTCGACTAAGTGAAAGGAGCTTCATGCAAAAGGGAGTTTACTGTATCATTGCATTTACATGCATTTCTAAAAAGCAGAAATAACCTGTGGCAGGAAAATGATCAGGAAACTAACTGGCTCTGCAGAGTGAGGATGGTATTAATATTTACCTGAAGAGCCACATGGAACATTTCTGAACCGGTGATGATCTTCTATATCTTGACAGAAGTTTAGATTATAGGTGTATGTGTTTGTTAATACTCAAAGTACACTTACATATGTGCTTTTGTTTGTATATATAGTTTGCATTCAAAAGATGAACTTTAAAGATATGCATGCTGGAACATTTACAGCAGACTCAACTGATACTGCTAATTAACTTAGAAATTATTGAAAAGCTGATGACTGATGGGTAACTAGAAAGATAGACAGCTACCTAAATGGGCACATCATAACATGAGTACAGCAAACTACTGGTAAAACCTAATTAGAAGGTGGGTTCTTCCAAGCATTTAAAGAAAAAATAATTCGGATTTTATGACCACAGTTCCAGAAATAATAAAAACTGGGCTGATTATCTGATAATATCATAAACTTGATGGCAGAATTTACAGAAATCATATACATATGATATATGTGTCACTAATAAAATGAGATATTTAAAAAATATTATATCTTTGGTGAAACTGTCATACGCAAATATTAGGTTTTTAGTTGATGCAAGTTTTGGAGAGTGATTGGGCAATATTTAGCCAAAAATGACTTTAAAATGTGTATATTAACCTGATATGGTCAGTACTTATAATTTACATGAGGAAAACTATATAATTTTTACAAATAAAGCTTCTTAAGCTGCCTTTGCTCACTAAATGTCAATGGAATATCAAAGTTTTGAAAACATTTAATAGATTTTAATTTAAAATGATAACAAAATAAATTACTACATCTCATCTTCCATTGAGTTTTAAGATTAAATTGGTTTCCTTGCACTAACCAAAAAAAGAAGTTGCTGCTGCTGCTAAGTCGCTTCAGTTGTGTCCAACTCTGTGCGACCCCATGGACAGCACCCCACCAGGCTCCTCTGTCCATGGGATTCTCCAGGCAAGAACACTGGAGTGGGCTGCCATTTCCTTCTCCCCAAAAAAGAAGGCTATGGACTTAAAAGAAGTTCAGGAGATACATACATGTGTGTGTGTGTGTGTGCGTGTGTGTGTGTATCTTTCAAAACTGATATTTATTGAAAAATACTTCTAACAATCTTAGTAAGTCTGACTAGTGCCTAGGAAATATAATTAAAAACAAAATTTCCTTCCACCCCATAAATACTTCCCAGAAAGGTATAAGAGAAAGAAAACAAGTGCATTATTGAATAAGCATTTAACCAAAATGTCATGTGCATCACAGACTGTTTGCTAAGAGATGAAGAAGCAAAGAAATCTCAGCTTCTTACATCACCAATCAGATACAGGCCATTACATGCGTGCTCTCAAGATAAACAAGAACTAGTTTCCAGTTTGAACAGCATTCATCTGTCACGCACAGTTCGTCCTCAATTCCCCTGGTAATTAGGATGACCATCTGTTAGCTAATTGGTTTCAGAAAAAATAAATTTTTCGTATCTTTATGAGGAGAGGCAGTGCTGTAGCTTGGAGCCCGGTGCCTACAGAAGCTCCCCTCTTCTCCCAACAGAGACTACAAAATGGGGAACATTTCAAAGAGACAGAAACTATTTTTGTGAGAAAAAATGGTCCTGGACAGTAAAACTGGGAAGAGGCTTTGAGATTTACATCTCAAAGGGACAGAGAAAGAACCAACAGCTACAGATTTTCAAAGAAAATCTCTAAGGAAAAAGAGGAGAGCCGTCTCTTTCTCTTTGCATATAAGATTTTTTTTTTCTTGATTTGTATTTGTTTTTATATTCAGGCCTTCCCTAGTGGCTCACATGGTGAAGAATCTGCCTGCAGTGCAGAAGACTCAGGTTTGATCCCTGGGCTGGGAAGATCCTCTGGAGAAGGGAATGGCTACCCAAGCCAGTAATTCTTGCCTGGAGAATCCCATGGACAAAGGAATCTGGCGGGTCACGACTGAGCGACTAAACCATACTAGCTGGTTTTCAGTATGTTTCAGGATATAAGTTTTTTCTCTCAGATGATATTAAGGAGGACCTGAAAAATATAGGCTCTTACTAGTCATCTTTTCCGTTAAATTTCCCTGCACATTTTCTCTTCACATGACTACTCACCTTATGCCATCTCAATCAAATCAAACTAAAAAACAGCAAGTGGCAATTTAACAGATTCTTTAAAGTCTATGGTCCTGTGAAGGGTCAGAAACAATTTCTTTAGTGCATTTTTAGTTAAAAAAATTCTGCTTAGTATTTCCCATTTTAACTACCTGTACATCTCAGAAAAGTACCAAAAAGGGCCAAATTCAGAAACTACTTATCTAAATATTTAGCATCAAACATGAAGTAGATAAATCCTTAATTCACTTTAGAACAGGAAAAAAAAAAACCTCCAGATTCAAATTCCTTGAGAGTGAATGCCACCATATACAGACATAAGTAAGGTGGTCTCTCTGATACAAAAGATCACAAGTTAAACAGTAATCTGGAAAAACTTTGGGTAGAACTCAATACACATGTGAGACTAGAATAAATTCAAGCTTTAAAAATTTCTCAAATTCTGCTTTGAATTAATTCTTCTAATACATTTTCAGGTTTGTGCTACTGTCAAGAAAAGTAAACATACTTGCTGAATAATTCTCCATCATGCATATTAATTATGATGACTAATACTACTTAGGAGAAGGCAATGGCACCCCACTCCAGTACTCTTGCCTGGAAAACCCCATGGACGGTGGAGCCTGGTAGGCTGCAGTCCATGGGGTTGCTGAGAGTCGGACATGACTGATCGACTTCACTTTCACTTTTCACTTTCATGCATTGCAGAAGGAAAAGGCAACTCACTCCAGAGTTCTTGCCTGGAGAATCCCAGGGACGGGGGAGCTGGATGGGCTGCCATCTATGGGGTCGCACAGAGTCGGACATGACTGAAGCAACTTAGCAATACTACCTATTAAGTACTTCATAGTTATGAACTTTTATAAGAACGCCATGCTGTTTCAGCTTCATGATCACCATGCAAAATGGGTACTGATTTTTACCAACCAACAAAGAGAAAAACAAGAATGTAAACACTGCCCAGTGGTATAAGTATGATTACAAATGTATGGAGAAAAGATACACACACACACACACACACACACACACTGTGTGTGTATACAGAGAGAGAGTGTGCTATTCACTGCACCACTATTTGCAGTAGCAGAAAATTGGAAACCAAAATGTTTATCAATAGAGGCCAATCATACCAAGAGATTTTATGCTCTTCTAGAGAGAATGAGAGCCGTTCATGTGAAAAAAGGACGTTCTCCAAGAATAACTCATTGAGGGACCTTGCTGGCACTCCACTGGCTAACACTGTGCTCCCAGTGCAGGGGGCTTGGGTCTCAGCATTGGTCAGCAAGCTAGACACTATATGCCACAAGTAAGAATTTGCATGACATAGCTAAGAGTACACAGCTAAAGATCCCATGTGCCTCAATTAGGACCTGCCACAACCAAATAAATAAATATTTTAAAAAAGAATAACTAATTGAAATGCTATGATTCAAAAGAGTACAATATTATTTTTTCTAATTTTTAATTTATATATATATGTATATATAATTTATATGTATGTATATGTACATATACATATACATATGTACATACATATACATAATTTATATGTATATACATAATATTATGTATATGTATATATAATTTAATATATACATGTATATAATTTTACTATATATGAGAATGTATTTCTATATAAACATATTAATTATATGAGAACACACCAAATTTTCATTAATGCTAGTAGCCTTTAGGAAAAGAATTTGGTGGATAGCAGTTGCTAGTGAGATGAATGGTTTTCATTCAATATTCAAGCACACCTCTGAGGTTTGCAACCATGTGAATATATTACTAATTCAGAAAGTAAACAAAATTTTAAAATAAATGAGGCATGCAATATGTATAATGAAAATAAAAATCAAATTTTCATGTTTTTCACTCATGAGTCACCCTATGCTCTTCACCCGGCATCCTGTACATATAATATTTCAGAAATAAGTTCAAGGACATTATGAATAATCATGCAATCTAAACTTCAGGCCTTCTTTCAAGTTCCCTCCATCCCCATCAATCTTGAGTGCGTGCTCAGTTGCTACAGTTGTGTCCGACTCTGCAACCCCATGGACTGTGGCCCGCCAGGCTCCTCTGTCCTGAGCACTAAACACACTCATGGGCTGATATACCAGGATTACCTGGAATGCCTTCTGTTTTTCAGGTACTGATTGCAGTGACTTAGGCAATTGATCAATCTTTAGTAAATGCCTAATTAGTATTAATTCTCCAGAGAAAAACCTCTCTTTGGGTAGCACAGTTTCTTTCTAAAAACAAAAAAACTTATCTCTGTCTGTGAGCTAACATCTGTTAACATGGATGTTCTTATCTAATGACAAGTCACAATCATATCAGGAAGATGACGTCTTTAAATGCATGTCATTCCCAAAAGATATGTGTTCGTTGCTTTTCTTAATGAAATCACAGTCAAGTTTTTCTTAGCTGAGAGCATTCTGTTTCCCCTGGAGTCAATTCAGATGACAGCTAAACTGGCTGCTAACAAAAACTGTGTATCTATGTATAAGAGAAACTCCTGGCACTTAATGTTAATCGATAGAAATCCATGATACTGCATATTCAGTGGAAACAACCGGCTCATGATTCTGCATCAGAATCAGGTGACTCGGAAAAGCTCCCTCTATCCCATAATCCAGGGTTATCTGGATGCAGAAGTCAGATGGATTCTATAGGTGTTAACAATTAATTATAGCTATACTTATGGATGGTTTTAGAAAATGCAGAGGAACCAGAGATAAAATTGCCAACATCCTCTGGATCATCGAAAAAGCAAGAGAGTTCCAGAAAAACATCTATTTCTGCTTTCTTGACTATGCCAAAGCCTTTGACTGTGTGGATCACAATAAACTGTGGAAAATTCTGAAAGACCTGCCTCTTGAGAAACCTACATGCAGGTCAGAAAGCAACAGTTAGAACTGGACATGGAACAACAGACTAGTTCCAAATTGGAAAAGGAGTACGTCAAGGCTGTATATTGTCACCCTGCTTATTTAACTTGTATGCAGAGTACATCATAAGAAACTCTGGGCTGGAAGAAGCACAAGCTGGAATCAAGATTGCCGGGAGAAATATTAATAACCTCAGATATGCAGATGACATCACCCTTATGGCAGAAAGTGAAGAGGAACTAAAAAGCCTCTTGATGAAAGTGAAAGAAGAGAGTGAAAAAGTTGGCTTAAAGCTCAACATTCAGAAAACGAAGATCATGGCATCCGGTCCCATCACTTCATGGCAAATAGATGGGGAAACAGTGTCAGACTTTATTTTTGGGGGGCTCCAAAATCACTGCAAATGGTGATTGCAGTCATGAAATTAAAAGATGCTTACTTTTTGGAAGAAAAGTTATGACCAACCTACATAGCATATTGAAAAGCAGAGACATTACATTGCCTACAAAGGTCTGTCTAGTCAAGGCTAGGTTTTTCCAGTGGTCATGTAGGGATGTGAGAGTTGGACTGTGAAGAAGGCTGAGCTCCAAAGAATTGATGCTTTTGAACTGTGGTGTTGGAGAAGACTCTTGAGAGTCCCTTAGACTGCAAGGAGATCCAACCAGTCCATTCTAAAGGAGATCAGCCCTGGGATTTCTTTGGAAGGAATGATGCTAAAGCTGAAACTCCAGTACTTTGGCCACCTCATGCAAAGAGTTGACTCATTGGAAAAGACTCTGATGCTGGGAGGGATTGGGGCAGGAAGAGAAGGGGATGACAGAGGATGAGATGGCTGGATGGCATCACTGACTTGATGGATGTGAGTTTGAGTGAACTCCAGGAGATGGTGATGGACAGGGAGGCCTGGCATGCTGCAATTCATGGGGTTGCAAAGAGTTGGACATGACTGAGTGACTGAACTGAACTGATACTTAGGGAATGGGCTTCCCTGATGGCTCAGATTAGTAAAGAATCTGCCTGCAATGTGTAAGACCTGGGTTTGATCCCTGGGTTGGGAAGATCTCCTGGAGAAGGGCATAGCAACCCACTCCAGTATTCTTGCCTGGAGTTTCCCCAAAGACAGAGGAGCCTGGTGGGCTACAGTCCATTGGATCACAAAGAGTCAGACACAATTGAGTGACTAAGCACAGCATAGCAAATACTTGTGGACTATTTAAAGACAGATTATAAAAATAGAGTTCTTATCTACATCAGATGGATGTAACATGCAGTGATTAAAACATTTACCTACTGTTAAAAAAATAAAGAAAAATTTCTTACCATTTTGAAAGAGATGTGTTTAACCACTCCACTCCCACTGTTACCATGTGTGTGTTCATGCTCTAGAAAGCAAGAATTTGTAACCATCTATGATGGTTTTTATAAGGCACACAATGTAGAAAAGGATATAAAATATATAACGCAAGAGGAAATATTAGAAATTTTGCTTGTGAGGGTGATATTTCTGTGGTTTTGCCATTTGCTAGTTAAGTGTCCTCTGAAAAGCTAACATGGTATGATCATTTGATGTTATTAAGCTAATTTTTTTTTGGATTTCATTTAAAATCAGGAATACCATGGCTTCCCACCAATTTAGTCAATACCATACACTGACTCTGTGGTTCAATTCGGAAATACTCCTAAGCTTAACTTTCAGTCACCTTAAAGAGAAATCTAAGGTCAGAGTTTGTTAAGAGGGAAAACGATCTTCTAGGTTCCAGATAATTTTCTCTGTGTCATGTGCAAATCTCAGGCATCTGAGAGTGGCTTTCCAATAAACAGTAACACAGGAGGACAAAGGGAAGCTGACCGGTGAGTAGGCAGAGATGGAAGTCCAGAGCCCTCCCGGGCAGAGGCAGAGGAGGAGAAGGGAAGCGAAGCCATGGGAACAGCAACCAAACGCAGGCATCTTGTGAGTGAATCCAAGAAAGTTCAGGCCCAAAGTAAATTTCTCCAACACGCCCAATATGGGACGTGAGAGGAGTAAAGACACAGGCCTTACAAGTCATGAGGACCCAGGAGCCCTGCCCACCACTCCTAGGAGCTCACGATTTACCCTCATCCCACGTGACCCTTGCCTGCACTCAGATGTCTGTTTAGGCAGATGAAAGAGTGAGCATTTGTCAAAAGAAACTGAGTTAACATGACATGTGGCTTCTCAGGTGGCTCAGCGGTAAAGAACCCGCCTGCCAATGCAGGAGACAGGTTCAATCCCTGGGCCAGGAAAATTCCCTGGAGAAAGAACTGGCTACCCACTCCAGCAGTCCATGAGGTCACAAGAGTCTCAGACATAACTTAGCGGTGGAACAATAACAACAACAAAAAAGCTTAAAACAACACAAAAATACAGTAAGATAATATCAGTTTTAAAAAGCAGAGACAAACCAATACAATATTGTAAAGTAATTAGCCTCTAATTAAAATAAATAAATTTACCTTGCTAATAGTTTCCTTTGATGTGCAGAAGCTTTTAAGGTTAATTAGGTCCCATTTGTTTATTTTTGTTTTTATTTCCAATATTCTGGGAGGTGGGTCATAGAGGATCCTGCTGTGATGTATGTCAGAGAGTGTTTTGCCTATGTTCTCCTCTAGGAGTTTTATAGTTTCTGGTCTTATGTTGAGATCTTTAATCCATTTTGACTTTATTTTTGTGTATGGTGTTAGAAAGTGTTCTAGTTTCATTCTTTTACAAGTGGTTGACCAGATTTCCCAGCACCACTTGTTAAAGAGATTGTCTTTAATCCATTGTATAGTCTTGCCTCCTTTGTCAAAGATAAGGTGTCCATATGTGCATGGATTTATCTCTGGGCTTTCTATTTTGTTCCGTTGATCTATATTTCTGTCTTTGTGCCAGTACCATATTGTCTTGATAACCGTGGCTTTGTAGTAGAGCCTGAAGTCAGGTAGGTTGATTCCTCCAGTTCCATTCTTCTTTCTCAAGATCGCTTTGGCTATTCGAGGTTTATTGTTTTTCCATACAAATTGTGAAATTATTTGTTCCAGCTCTGTGAAGAATACTGTTGGTAGCTTGATAGGGATTGTATTGAATCTATAAATTGCTTTGGGTAGTATACTCATTTTCACTATATTGATTCTTTCAATCCATGAACATGGTATATTTCTCCATCTATTAGTGTCCTCTTTGATTTCTTTCACCAGTGTTTTATAGTTTTCTATATATAGGTCTTTAGTTTCTTTAGGTAGATATATTCCTAAGTATTTTATTCTTTCCGTTGCAATGGTGAATGGAATTGTTTCCTTAAATTCTCTTTCTGTTTTCTCATTATTAGTGTATAGGAATGCAAGGGATTTCTGTGTGTTGACTTTATATCCTGCAACTTTACTATAGTCATTGATCAGTTCTAGTAATTTTCTGGTGGAGTCTTTAGGGTTTTCTATGTAGAGGATCATGTCATCTGCAAATAGTGACAGTTTTACTTCTTCTTTTCCAATTTGGATTCCTTTTATTTCTTTTTCTGCTCTGATTGCTGTGGCCAAAACTTCCAAAACTATGTTGAATAGTAATGGTGAAAGTAGGCACACTTGTGTTGTCCCTGACTTTAGAGGAAATGCTTTCAATTTTTCACCATTGAGGGTAATGTTTCCTGTGGGTTTGTCATATATAGCTTTTATTATGTTGAGGTATGTTCCTTCTATTCCTGCTTTCTGGAGAGTTTTTATCATAAATGGATGTTGAATTTTGTCAAAGGCTTTCTCCTTCAGAATGGGAGAAAATAATAGCAAATGAAGCAACTGACAAACAACTAATCTCAAAAATATACAAGCAACTCCTACAGCTCAACTCCAGAAAAATAAATGACCCAATCAAAAAATGGGCCAAAGAACTAAATAGACATTTCTCCAAAGAAGACATACAGATGGCTAACAAACACATGAAAAGATGCTCAACATCACTCATTATCAGAGAAATGCAAATCAAAACCACTATGAGGTACCATTTCACACCAGTCAGAATGGCTGCGATAAAAAAGTCTACAAGTAATAAATGCTGGAGAGGGTGTGGAGAAAAGGGAACCCTCTTACACTGTTGGTGGGAATGCAAACTAGTACAGCCACTATGGAGAACAGTGTGGAGATTCCTTAAAAAACTGGAAATAGAACTGTTGGTGGGAATGCAAACTAGTACAGCCACTATGGAGAACAGTGTGGAGATTCCTTAAAAAACTGGAAATAGAACTGCCTTATGACCCAGCAATCCCACTGCTGGGCATACACACTGAGGAAACCAGAAGGGAAAGAGTCACATGTACCCCAGTGTTCATCACAGCACTGTTTATAATAGCCAGGACATGGAAGCAACCTAGATGTCCATCAGCAGATGAATGGATAAGAAAGCAGTGGTACATATACACAATGGAGTATTACTCAGCCATTAAAAAGAATACCTTTGAAGCAGTTCTAATGAGGTGGATGAAACTGGAGTCTATTATACAGAGTGAAGTAAGCCAGAAAGAAAAACACCAGTACAGTATACTAATTCATATATATGGAATTTAGAAAGATGGTAACAATAACCCTGTGTATGAGACAGCAAAAGAGACACTGATGTATAGAACAGTCTTATGGACTCTGTGGGAGAGGGAGAGGGTGGGAAGATTTGGGAGAATGGCATTGAAACATGTAAAATATCATGTATGAAACGAGTTGCCAGTCCAGGTTCAATGCATGATACTGGATGCTTGGGGCTAGTGCACTGGGACGACCCAGAGGGATGGTATGGGGAGGGAGGAGGGAGAAGGGTTCAGGATGGGGAACACATGTATACTTGTGGCAGATTCATTTTGATATTTGGCAAAACCAACAATTTTGTAAAGTTTAAAAATAAAAAAAAGTTTAAAAAGTAAATAAAATAAATAAACTTAAATTAAAAAAAAAAAAGCAGAGACATTACTTTGTCAACAAAGGTCCATCTAGTCAAGGCTATGGTTTTTCCATTGGTCATGTATGGACGTGAGAGTTGGACTATGAGAAGGCTGAGTGCCAAAGAATTGATGCTTTTGAACTGTGGTGTTGGAGGAGACTCTTGACAGTCTCTTGGACTGCAAGGAGATGCAATCAGTTCATCCTAGAGGAGGTTGGTCCTGGGTGTTCATTGGAAGGACTGATGTTGAAGCTGAAACTCCAATACTTTAGCCACCTGATGCGAAGAGCTGACTCATTTGATAAGACCCTGATGCTGGGAAAGATTGAAGGCAGGAGGAGAAGAGGACGACAGAGGATGAGATGGCTGGATGACATCATCGGCCCAATGGACATGGGTTTGGGTGAACTCTGGGAGTTGGTGATGGACAGGGAGGCCTGGCATGCTGCGGTTCATGGGGTCGCAAAGAGTCAGACACAACTGAGCGACTCAACTGACTGACTGATAAAAGCAAAGTGTTAGTCACTCTCTTGTCTGATTCTTTGCAATCCCATGGACTATAGTGCACCAAGCTCCATCCATGGAATTCTCCCAGCAAGGATACTGGAGTGGGTTGCCATTTCCTTCTCCAGACAAGATGAAAAGAGTCACATTCACTTTTTGCTCAGTTGAGCTGTAACTACAAACCATGTCACGCATGTCGCTGCACTGAACCTTATTTTCCGGCACAATTAGAATATTAAATATTTGCCCTGTTGTCCTTAGGAGAAGGGCTTGACTAGAGGATAAGATGCTATTGTTGAAATGCAGTACTTTGCAAATTGATGTTTCTACTAATGTAAGTGCTTATTATCATCAGGAACCCAGATAAAGAAAACAAATTTCAATTGTCTAAATCCAATATTATTTTTACAAATCTCAATAAAGCAAATGAAAATGTGACTTTATTTCCAGCTCAGATTTTTTAAAACAATATGTTAACTCTCTAAATCTCCAAGATTTAGAGAGTTTTTTTTTTTTTTTGAAAAGCACAGTTTGCTCGCTTTGTCTAGAGTCTGGACACATAAAAAGAAAGGGAATCTTTCAGGACCTACAGACACACTTGATCCTCAGGCACACTTGGTAGGCATTTTAATTCTAATGGGAAAGTCTGAAAAATACCAGGCACCTCATTTAGGCTGAATGTGTCCTTTCTTGAGCACCCAGCAGAACACTTCTCAGAAGAAAACTATGTCACTTCAAGCCTCAGAAAATTTGGTACAAAACACAAATAAATAAATGGATATCAATAATCTCATGGTGGGTTCCCAGGTGGCTCAGTGGTAAAGAGTTCACCTGCCAATGCAGGAGACACGGGAGACTCAGGTTCAGTCCTGGGGTAGGGAAGATCCAAAGGAGGAGGAAATGGCAGCCACTCCAATATTCTTGTTTACAGAATCCCATGGACAGAGGAGCTTGATGGGCTACAGTCCATGGAGTCAGACATGACTGAATGACTGAGCATGCACACAAGCATAATAATCTCACGATATGCAAGATAACCCTAATAGTTTAATATATAATAAATAATTATATGTGCTATTAAATTCCCTCAGAGCAGGGCATGGCAATCCACTCCAGTATTCTTGCCTGGAGAATCCCATGGATGGAGGAGCCTGGTGGGCTACAGTCCACAGACTCGCATAGAGTCAGACACGACTGAAGTGACTTTGCATGCAGGCATGCATGCTATTAAATTAAAAGTATGAAAAATAAGACTTCATTTGAAATTTATATTACTCTATATTATTGGCTTTTCTTTACATACATGTTATTATTTAAATAACATAGCTAGTAGCAATAGCAGTAATTAATAGAAGGACTAATTTAATAATAATAAGATCCAACCAGTTCATCCTAAAGGAGATCAGTCCTGGGTGTTCACTGGAAGGACTGATGCTGAAGCTGAAACTCCAGTACTTTGGCCACCTCATGCAAAGAGCTGATTCATTTGAAAAGACTCTGATGCTGGGAGGGATTGGAGGCAGGAGGCGAAGGGGATGACAGAGGATGAGATGGCTGGATAGCATCACTGACTTGATGGACATGAGTTTGGGTGAACTCCAGGAGTTGGTGATGGACAAGGGAGGCCTGACATGCTGTGATTCATGGGGTCACAAAGAGTCAGACACGACTGAGCAACTGAACTGAACTGAATTTAATATATGAGAAAGCACAGTAACCTTCTATAATATTTCTGTCTTCTGAGGCAGAAATTTAACTCTTTAAAGTCCTTAAGAAGAGCAGAGGCATTGGAAAACACCCTGGTGCTGGGAACGTGGGCACCTGGGTGGTGGTTTAGCTGTGTCAGACTCTTGCGACCCCAAGAGCTGCAGCCTCCTAAGCTCCTCTGTCCCTGGATTTACCAGGCAAGAATACTGGCTCTGGGAAAGAGTGAAGGCAGAAGGAGAAGGGGGCAGTAGAGGATGAGATGGTTAGATAGCATCACCAACTCAATGGACATGAATTTGAGCAAACTCCGGGAGATAGTGGAGGACAGAGGAGCCTGGTGGGCTACAGTCCATGGGGTCACAAAAGTCAGATGGGACATAGTGACTGAATGACAACAAGTTCTATTACTGTATATTCTTACACAAAAAAAGTATATCTTTTAAAAAGGAGGATGTAAATATGATAGGACCTTTATGTGTTTAATTACAAAGTACTCACTAGACTTATTTCCTTATGTCCCATCATACAAATGAAAGCTTATTTTCCCTAACATGCACACTGAGGCTCTTTCCCAAAATAAATGCCAGGGTATTGGAACAGATGTTTTGGAATAACAGATCAGAGATACTTCAGTTAGCTTTGAGAAAAGGAAGTCCAAACAAAACACGTGTATTTGTAATGTTTCACCCTGGAAACATGTTGTATGCGATTCAATTATCACATTGCAATAGCCATGTCACTGAACTCTTTCATGTGACAGAAGTTTAAAGAGACACTGGCAAAGGCTTTCTAATAACAATCAATAGACTAGAAACTTGCAAACTGACAGAAGAAACACACTGGGTGTGGCTTGTTAATTAATAAACTACTGAGTTTTTCATTTAATTTATATCTAACCCTTTAGGGTCTTCATGTATTAACCCTTTACCCCGCCCATACTCCATATTAGGTGCTAAAGAACCCACTGTGCTTAAACAAACTGAATAAAGTGCAGAACACACAATGCTAGACAATGTACAGGGTTCAAAGGGAGCAAAGAGAATTTGAACAGTAAGTTGATAATATGTTTGTAAAGAAATATTGATAATGTTTTCCACTGTTAATTTGTTTGCACTTATTGCTGACCCATCCCCTGGATTAGGAAATGGCAACCCACTGCAGTATTCTTGCATGGAAAATTCCTCAGACAGAGGAGTCTGGTGGGCTACAGTCCATGGAATTGCAGAGAGTTGGAAATTGGACTGAGTACACACACACACACACACACACACACCCCTGACTCATTACAAATATGTCACACCATCAAAGTATTTAGTATTCTTTGAATTCCTTAAGAACAAAGTATTCTATGTCATTTTTCTTCAAATTTTAATTTACTGTGTATCTAATTTTCAACTGATACATGTTTTACAACACCAAGCTGTAAAATAAAGACAACATTGAGTGGTATTGAGGCAACATGTTTCTTGATCTGGGTTTTGGGGTGAAACATGATACCTGTTCACTTATACATGGATATATGGACTTATACACAGGTAAGTATCATGTGCATATGTGACAAAGCCAAGCATGGGTACAGTCAGATCTGCACAACCCATCAAGAGGGTTGTAGGATGACTGTGTCTGTCTCCAGGGTTTCTGTATGAATACGGAAAAAAAAAAAAAAAAGCTGCCAAAAATTTACATTGAGCCAATGTTAAAGTGTTTCAGTTTGAAAATCAAGAATATAGAGAACTAAAATAGAATAAAATAGTGCCATTTGCAGCAACAAGGATGGATCTAGAGATTTGCATACTGAATGAAGTAAGTCAGAGAAGGAGAAATATCATATGACATTTATCATATGCATAATCTAAAAAGAAATTATATTAATACAAATGAACATATTTACAAAACAAAAACGGACTCAAAGACTTAGAGAATGAACTTATAGTTGCCAGGGTGCCGGGGGCGGAGAAGAATGTGGGGAAGGGACACTTAGAAGTTTGGGATTTACATATACACTCTGCTATATTTAAAATGGAACACCAACAAGGATCTACTGTACAGCAGGAATTACTGTACAGGGAACTCTGCTCAATGTTACGTGGCAGCCTGGATGCGAGGAGAGTTTGGGGGAGAATGGATCCAGGCATATGAATGGCCAAGTCCCTTTGCTGCCCACCTGAAACTATCTCAATACTGTTAATTGGCTAAACTTAAATACAAATTTGTTTAAAAAATTTAAAAGTACAGTTGAAAGGGTGATTATTTTCCTAAACGTGAAATCGTCACACCATATGTGAGAGCAGGATGAGCATTACACCACACTTGCCCGCTCCTGTCCCCACACGTGGCCTGGACACTGGCCTTCCTGGCTCCCGTCATGATGCAAACCTTCCAGCAGCTTCGGTCCTGCTCTGAGGGACTCGCCCACCTCAGAGGGTCAGGGCACCACGCCCTTTACTGCTGAGGGGGCTCCTTATCAAAAAAATTTCCTTTTAAAGACGTCATCTCTGCTGGATGCATCTGCATAGCCGCTTGGATAATTTTAATGTGTTTTTTGATGCATGGGACATTTATGTTGTCAGAACAAGAGTTTTGCATGATTTGTGTGAGAGCTTTTATGGCTTTTAAAAATGACTCTGAAAGCCAAAAGAATTTTTGTAGGAGTGATGGGTAAATGGGCCCAGTGTGAGAAATTGAACATCAGGGGAAAGTGTTTTCATTTGTGAATGCAATTATTTTAACTTTGGTAAGGCCTAACCTGCTAGTTTTTAAGCAGAAAGCTAGAACTGGACAGAGGATTATAGCTCATATGTAAGTAATATATTCCAAATGTAAAAATATACACTGGGGCCTGGTAATGCATTTGTACCTGACTGATGGATTTCAAGGTACTTTTATCTGCATTACTTAATTGGATCCCCACAATTACCTTAAGATTTATTCAGAAAAGACATCTTTATTCCCATACTATCCATGAGAGGCTGAGGCTCAGGCAAGAGAGAGATTTGAGCAGAATCCTTCCACGCTTTCCTTGAGATGTTTAGGGTCACTTTTGCATGGAAGAAACTTCAATCAAACACCTACAATTCTGCAGTTGGAAGAAGTGGGAGCTTAGTCCATCCAGCAAGATGATTCTTAGAAAAAAATCACTCAACACTCCATAATTAATAGAGACTTATATGGAGGACACAGGGGCACCAGCAATCATCAGATGAGATGAGCAACCCAGGGTGTAGAAGCATCCTATTCTGATAGAAATCAAGAGGAAGTTCATAAACTGTAAGAGTGGGCAAGTGACACAGTGTTTGCTATGGTCTAAATGCTTGGGTCCTGCCAAAATCCGTAGGCTGAAATACTAACCCCAAGGTGACGGTGTTGGAGGTGGGGCCTTTGGAAGATAATGGGTCATGAAGGCAGAGACCTCATGCATGGGGTTAGTGCCCTGATAAGAGGTCTGAGAGAGCTGCTTCATACATAATACGAACATCATGATACCATGATGATATTGTAATAATGACTCTATGTCTCATTTATAATACACTGTTCTACGAAATTGACGTGGTTCTGTCACTATATACACAGGACAAGTACAAGCTGGAGTGTATTTCTGGAACCTTGGTTTTGCTCCACTGAATTAGCTACTGTTCCACTCTGTTTAATTTCAGTAGATTCTCATGCTCATGCTTTGATGTTTAAAGGAAATTTCCCTTCCTGACTCCTTTATATCTGTCTCAGATTATTTTGGTCATAATTTTTTTTTTTATAGACATTGGAAGTTCTTTTCTAGTAGTTTTCCAAAATATCTCTTGTAACCCTTTTTCTTGAAACTGCATTGAAGTTAAATATTTGGTGGGGATAAAGTTCTTCATGACAAAGTCTGTGGTATAATCATGTATTAGATCATCCCTTTAATCACCTTACATCAGTTTTTCTCCATACAGATTTATATAACTTTCTTAGAATTAATGCTATGACTACTATATTTTTTATCAATACATTACACTGGAAGTATTAATTTCTTTTTAAAAATAAATTTGGTCATTTATGGTTTATAAAAAAGTTACCAAATTTCTCTTTCTTGATATTTGTCTAAATGCCAAATAAATGTGTATGCTTTAAATTTCAATCTTTAAAATACAGAAAATCCAATTAAGAATAAAGAGGTTTTCTTTTTTTAATCTGTCATCCCAAACATCCCCAAAATGCGTGTGTATGTGTGTGATTGCTTTGGCTAGGTTCTCTTGTACAGTCTTGAGTGGGTATTCATAGTGATATCAAGCACCCTTGTCTTATTTTTGTCTTTAATGGAAACATTTTTAAAAATTCACTACTGTTTTCTCTATTTTTGGTGGATAAATAAACAAATTAATTAATTAAAGTAACCATTTTACCTATATACATATAGATAAATTCCTGACTGAAGTAAAGTGAAGTGAAGTGAAAGTCACTCAGTCATATCCAACTCTTTGCAACCCCATGGACTGTAGCCCACCAGGCTCCTCTGTCTGTGGAATTCTCCAGCCCAGAGCCCTGGAGTGCCATGCCCTTCTCCAGGGAATCTTCCCAACCCAGGGATCAAACCAGGATCTCCAGCATTTTACCAAATACATTTTCTACATTTATTTCAAGAAATAATATGGTAACTGTTTAACTTCAAAATGTTAACTTTTGGATTACATTATTTAATTATAAATTATTTTAAAAACCCACTTTCCATGGTACCTTATTTCATGACACATCATTATACTCTGTTTCTATAAAGCTTACTAGTTTGGGAATCACCTGATTACTTATAATACACAAAGATTGTTTTTGAAAGCTTTAGTGAAATTTTTATATAAAACCATCTGAACCTGATGACTTTTGCTATATCTAAAAGTGGAGGAGTAAAAAGTTAATTTTAATACCATTTATATTTTATTAACTTTAGTTTAATCAAATTATATTTGAGTCTTTCATAATTTCATTAAAAATTATCCACCTTTATTAAATTTATACTGAATAAGTTGTTGAAATCAAGTTTCATATATACATTTTTTATGTCTCTACTCTCTGAGCTCGTGTCACCCTTGCAGTCATATATATTTTTCTCTCTTTTTAAAGTTTTCCTAGATAGCAATGTTTAACTACTTTATTATTTTTTGAACAAAGGAACTTGTGGTATTATTGATCTTCATTATTATTTCTTTGTTTCCTGTTTAATCACTTTATCTTAATTGTTTATTTCCTTCCTTCAACTTTTCTTCACTCAGGTGTTTTTTTTCTAACTTTTTAACTCTTTGGTTATTAACAATCATATATTTCATTTTTTTATTTCAATTTTTTAATTAACTCTTTTGTACAATATTTTAAATCCTACTTGGTTTGATACCCTTTGGTAGAACTTCTGGGTTTTTCAAATTGTGGCTATTGTGAGTGAAGGTGTTACAAACACCCCAGCACACACTATTTTTTAATGGCAGTCACCCCCTTAAGTGTGTGGTAGTATTTCATTGGGTTTTCAATACTTTCTGATGCTTCATGATGGTGAGCATCTTACATGCATGCAACCATGATGGAAGTATCTCTTTGTGAATTATTACTTTCATCATACATTTGACCTGGGTCCTTCTGATTCCTCCAGAAGACTGCCAGTTCATTTCCCAGATTACACTGTGACTGTGGGTATGCTCAGAGGAAATGTCACAAACAATGGAAAACTCACCCCAGGCAGGTTGATTGCTCCAAGTTTGAACCAGCCCTCCCTTCATCTTGTCAAAAGAAAAGAAAAGCACGTGTTCTTCTACCCGCCTTCTTGTTTGTGTTCAGAGTTGCTCATGGATTTTATAGATGAGCTGCTGTACTAGGGGCCACTGCTCCACACCACAAGTGGAACTCAGGCTACCACTTAATTCACTTTCTGTCCTGAGGTGTCTATAGCGGCTGAGACTATTACACATTTTTAGATCACAAACACTATTCTCATTAGTCTGTGAATGCTTTCCCTATAGATGAGTGAATGGGTTAACTACTACCCCTTTTCTATTGCAATTCCTTATTTCTATCTTTCCCCACAGAGTCAAACGTGTTACATACGTATGTGATACAAATGAAATACATGGTGTTGCTAAGTGTATTGGTGTTTACGCATTGTAAATGAATGCAAATAGCATGACTTTGTAGCTCTTATTGTATTTTAAAAATTCAGCTTTATGTTTTAGCATTTAATTATATTGCAGTGTGTACCCATAATCTGTATCTTCTAAGGACTACATAGCATTTTATACATCTATCTATTACTTTCAATGTATCCACTTGCTCAGTGATGGACAAAATGATTAACTCCCCATGACATGAACAACATGTTGATAACTATCCTTGTTAGTCTTGCCTTCTGAATGCATTTGAAACTATTTGCTGAGCTCTACACTCAAGAGTGGCATTCGTATGTCACAGAACATGCACATACTTGATTTGATTAAATCCGGTCAGATTGCCCTCTACAATATGTGTGGCTTGGGTTTCAAGTTACTACATGATCTTGGAATATTTATCTCTCAACTGAATTTTCCTTTTTCCCCAATCTTTCTATGTTATGGTCAATTATGTCACATGTAAATAATACACATCCAGATTTAAAATCCAAACTGAGAATAACAAGTTGTCCAAGACAGCGAAATGTTGTATCTTGTAGTAACTTATAATGGAAAAGAATCTATCTATCTATATACACATATATACAATTGAACCATACACAAAAATCCAATCTGATAATTTTTGTCATTAGACAAATTTAAATCATTTAGTTATTCTTATTATTGGTTCTTATATACCATTTAAAACTTAGATTTATCAAAAAAGCTATGTCTGTATGACATGCTTTTTCCCTTCACACTCCACCTTTTGAGTTCAATTTTTTATGTGTGTGAATCTCTTTATCCAAATTTATAATGTCCACTGGGCTACACACCTTTCTTTTCTGCTGAAGTCTATGAATTCCTTCTCAGAACAGTGTTTGGAATGCACATAACATACATATATCATATTTACTATTTGTTAACTTTTTTTTTTTACTATTTCCTTCATTGTCTTGGATTTCTGCATATTTTGGATAATTATAAAAGTCTAGTTCATCTTTTCATTGAGAATCTGTAATTGCTTGCCAAGCCTGCTTTTTGCTATCATTCAGCAAGGGTGTAACAGTTTCTGTTAGCCATGTGTCAACAACTTGTCTTCTAGGTGTGGGGACCCCTATTTCCAAGGCTGGGGTTACCCATGGTGCTTTTCCATTTTTCTCCTCCCGATGACCACACTCACTGCTTTGAAAAGTGAAAGTGCAAGTTGCTCAATCATGTCTGACTCTTTGCAATCCCATGAACTATACAGTCCATGGAATTGTCCAAGCCAGAATACTGAAGTGGGTAGCTCTTCCTTCTCTAGCAGATCTCCCCAACCCAGGAATTGAACCCAGATCTTACTCACTGCTTTATCCTTCCTCAAATATTCACTCCAAACCACACAGCCACAAAATAAAAGCAAAAAAGGAATCCTACCACCTGATTTGACTTCAGAAACCCAAGTAATTTCTTCCCCACTTTATAAGAATTAAGAAGCCTTCAAGCTATAAAAAATGCATAGTCAGATTCTTAGAATGACCAGTCTTGGATCAGCAGTTCTAAATGATTATTTTTTTCTCTGTTCAGTTATTCAACCCATAGTTTTAGCTTTGTGCTGATACTGTGGGAAAAACTATATCACTGAGGACCCAATATTGAAAATATTAACAAATAAACACATTTTTAAAACTTGCTAAGAAAAGTAAAACTATTATGGAAAATTTATTTGAAAAAAAAAATTACCTCTCAGTTCTTAGACTGATTTTTAGAAAGATTATGAGGGTCAAGTGGGTATCTGATCTAAATCTCAAAAACATACTTAAGATCTTAATAAAGATAAATGATGGTTGAGCTTATTAATATCTAAGGGACCAACAGACTAACACTGATATTAGTCTTTCCACACAGAGACTTTAAAATAGTCTTATGCATTAGTCTAGTGCACATGCTCACTTGTGCAAATATTTCTCTTTTTTTGCAAATACTTCTAATTATTATTACTCATTTAGTACGATAGCTTTCAAAAGTTGGATTAATTAACATATTAATTCTCAATATAGTATTCCAGGAATGGACATTCATTCAACGGTTTAGGTAAATTTACAGAACTAAATGGTAAGAGATTAATAGCTATTGACAACTGAGCTGTTTCTAGATCTCTGTTCAGATAACTACATTTGGATTAGACAAGACAAAGAAAAACCACTGCAGAATGAGACACCACTGGCCGCGAAGAGAAAAGTGACAGAAGCAAAAACTGTGAAACTCTATAATCTTAGGCCACAAGTTTCAACTTGTAGCTTCCCCAACTGGACTGAAATGTGACCTGGGCATCTCACAGATCTGTCACAACGTCTCCCAGAGCCAACTCTATTCATTTCTCAGGGCTGACTCACATGGTTGATCCTGGGCATCTAGGCTCTGACAATGTTATATGTTTTCTCTGCCACACTAGTCCACATTACCTCCTAATTAGAGTTCCTGGATTTACATTGTTCCAACAGTTACAGAAGTAGTGTACTGGACATCTGGTTTTTAAATGAACATAAAGAGATTGAAAGGAATGACATTTTGGTTTTTTCGTGTTCATTAAAAGATCCAACATGAATCTTAGTGCTCTGGGCTGTAATAATACTATACAACATTATTCATTCTTGTTTAATGCCCAGAATGAGAACCAACCTTTACAATTTCTCTTAATCTAACTGACAAAGGTCAGAAATTCGCCCTTGGAAACTTAGCTTTAAAAGTTTTCAGCTCACATAAATCTCCAGGGCAACTACTCAATGGTGTTTTTATTTATAGTGCCTTTAAGAAATAACAAAATTTCACTTATACATAAAATACCATCATCCTATCTCCTGCAGGTCAAGTACACACACCCACAAACAGAGACTCCAGAGTCTCATGAAACTACAATACAGTGTTAGCCGGGGCTGGAGTCTTATCCAAGGGCTCACCTGGGGAAGCATCTGCTCACTCATGTGGTTTCTAGAGGAATTTATCTCCTTTTGGGTTTTGGACTGAGCGCCTGAGCTTCCAGCTGGTGTTGACTGGAGGCCACCCTGAATTCATTGCCATGTGGTTCATGCCTCCCTGTCTCTCCAGGAAGCAACTTGCTTTATCAAAGCCAGCAAGGGAGAGGGTCAGCTAGCAAGATGGAGGTTACAGCCTATGTAACGCAAACATGAAACCATTATCTCAGATACAGGCTACTGGTTACAGACAAGCACAGATCCATTTCCTTCTCAAGGACAGGGGGTGTAAACCAGGCATAAATACAAGGAAATAAGGAACATGGTGGGTAGGGTCACTGAGCAGTCTGTTCACCACAAAAAGAAAAGCTCCATGAAAAAAAAAAAAAAAAAAACCACTTAGAAGAATGAAGACAATACATCATAAAATAATTATACATTTCAGATACAGTTTCAGATTAAATGTAAAGTTTAAAACAAGTTGGTAATAAAAATATTCCACTTAAAAAAAATAACCTTCAAGCTTCCTTGGAGGCTGAGGACATCTGCCAGTGCAGGGACACAGGTTTGAACCCTGATCCAGGAGAGTCCCATGTACCCCAAAGCAGCTAGACTTGAGCACCACAACTATCAAGTCTTCAGGGCTCTAGAGCCCAGGAAATGAAACTAACGAGCCCACGAGGAGTCCATGAGCTGCCGCTACTGCAGCCCGGGTCCTCTAGAGCCCACGCTCTGCACTGGGAGAGGCCACCACAGTGAGGAGCCCAGGCACCAGGACTAGAGAGGGGCCCCCTCGCTGTAACTAGAGAAAAACCAAGACAGCAGTGCAAACCCAGCACAGCCAAAAAAAAAAAACAAAAACATATACAAAAAGTTATTTTTAAACTTTCATAATATACAGTTAAGTTTTAAATTAAGTAGTATACATACACTTCAGTTCAGTTCAGTCACTCAGTCGTGTCTCTTTGCGACCCCATGAATCACAGCACGCCAGGCCTCCCTGTCCATCACCAACTCCCGGAGTTCACTCAAACTCACGTCCATCGAGTCAGTGATGCCATCCAGCCATCTCATCCTCTGTCGTCCCCTTCTCCCCCTGCCCCTATCCCTCCCAGCATCAGAGTCTTTTCCAATGAGTCAACTCTTCGCATGAGGTGGCCAAAGTACTGGAGTTTCAGCGTTAGCATCATTCCTTCCAAAGAAATCCCAGGGCTGATCTCCTTCAGAATGGACTGGTTGGATCTCCTTGCAGTCTAAGGGACACTCAAGAGTCTTCTCAACACCACAGTTCAAAAGCATCAATTCTTCAGTGCTCAGCTTTCTTCACAGTCCAACTCTCACATCCATACATGACCACTGGAAACACCATAGCCTTGACTAGACAGACCTTTGTTGGCAAAGTAATGTCTCTGCTTTTGAATATGCTATCTAGGTTGGTCATAACTTTCCTTCCAAGGAGTAAGTGTCTTTTAATTTCATGGCTGCAGTCACCATCTGCAGTGATTCTGGAGCCCCCAAAAATAAAGTCTGACACTGTTTCCACTGTTTCCCCATCTATTTCCCATGAAGTGATGGGACCAGATGCTATGATCTTCATTCTCTGAATGTTGAGCTTTAAGCCAACCTTTTCACTCTCCTCTTTCACTTTCATCAAGAGACTTTCTAGTTCCTCTTCACTTTCTGCCATAAGGGTAGTGTCATCTGCATATCTGAGGTTATTGATATTCCTCCTGGCAAACTTGATTCCAGCTTGTGCTTCTTCCAGCTCAGCATTTCTCATGATGTACTCTGCAAATAAGTTAAATAAGCAGGGTGACAATATACAGCCTTGACCTATTCCTTTTCCTATTTGGACCAGTCTGTTGCTCCATGTCCAGTTCTAACTGTTGCATCCTGATCTGCATACAAGTTTCTCAAGAGGCAGGTCAGGTGCTCTGGTATTCCTATCTCTTGAAGAATTTTACACAGTTTATTGTGATCGACACAGTCAAAGGCTTTGGCATAGTCAATAAAGCAGAAATAGATGTTTTTCTGGAACTCTATTCCTTTTCTCATGATCCAGAGGATGTTGGCAATTTGATCTCTGGTTCCTCTGCCTTTTCTAAAACCAGCTTGAACATCTGGAAGTTCATGGTTCATGTACTGCTGAAGCCTGGCTTGGAGAATTTTGAGCATTACTTTGGTAGCATGTGAGAGGTATGCAATTGTGCGGTAGTTTGAGCATTCTTTGGCATTGTCTTTCTTTGGGATTGGAATGAAAACTGACCTTTTCCAGTCCTGTGGCCACTGCTGAGTTTTCCACATTTGCTGGCATGTTGAGTGCAGCACTTTCACAGCATCATCTTTCAGGATTTGAAATAGCTCAACTGGAATTCCATCACCTCCACTAGCTTTGTTTGTAGTGATGCTTTCTAAGGCCCACTTGGCTTCACATTCCAGGATGTCTGGCTCTAGGTGAGTGATCACACCATCATGATTATCTGGGTTGTGAAGCTCTTTTTTTGTACAGCCCTTCTGTGTATTCTTGCCACCTCTTCTTAATATCTTCTGCTTCTGTTAGGTCCCTACCATTTCTGTCCTTTATTGAGCCCATCTTTGCATGAAATGTTCCCTTGGTATCTCTGATTTTCTTGAAGAGATTTCTAGTCTTTCCCATTCTGTTGTTTTCCTCTATTTCTTTGCATTGATCGCTGAGGAAGGCTTTCTTATCTCTTCTTGCTATTCTTTGGAACTCTGCATTCAGATGCTTATATCTTTCCTTTTCTCCTTTGCTTTTCACTTCTCTTCTTTTCTCAGCTATTTGTAAGGCCTCCCCAGACAGCCATTTTGCTTTTTTGCATTTCTTTTCCATGGGGATGGTCTTGATCCCTGTCTCCTGTACAATGTCACGAACCTCAGTCCATAGTTCATCAGGCACTCTATCTATCAGATCTAGTCCCTTAAATCTATTTCTCACTTCTACTGTATAATCATAAGGGATTAGATAGGTCCTACTTGAATGGTCTAGTGGTTTTCCCTACTTTTTTCAATTTAAGTCTGAATTTGGCAATAAGGAGCTCATGATCTGAGCCACAGTCAGCTCCCAGTCTTGTTTTTGCTGACTGTACAGAGCTTCTCCATCTTTGGCTGCAAAGAACATAATCAATCTGATTTCGGTGTTGACTATCTGGTGATGTCCATGTGTAGAGTCTTCTCTTGTGTTGTTGGAAGAGGGTGTTTGCTATGATCAGTGTGTTCTTCTGGCAAATGTCTATTAGTCTTTGCCCTGCTTCATTCCGTATTCCAAGGCCAAATTTGCCTGTTACTCCAGGTGTTTCTTGACTTCCTACTTTTGCATTCCAGTCCCTATAATGAAAAGGACATCTCTTTTGAGTGTTAGTTCTAAAAGTTCTTGTAGGTCTTCATAGAACCATTCAACTTCAGCTTCTTCAGCGTTACTGGTTGGGACATAGACTTGGATTACTGTGATATTGAAAGGTTTGCCTTGGAAATGAACAGAGATCATTCTGTTGTTTTTGAGGTTGCTTCCAAGTACTGCATTTAGGACTCTTTTGTTGACCATGATGGCTACTCTATTCATACACTTACATTTCTGTAAATAATATTCACCATTAACTTGAACTAACACATATATACTGCATTGATGATAATTGGTTACAACTTTATCTCAAGTTCCAAAGTGATTCTTGAACTATTTAGAGAAAAATATTGATCAGTACAGTTTTAGAACTGACTCTATTTATTATTGAACAGTTATTTGAAGTTGTTCATCCATGTACAATAGCCAATAGAGAATTAAATTGTTAAACACCCAGTGGGAGTTTTTCAGTATAAGCCTTGCAGTTTAATGTAGAAAAAAAAAAATATATATATATATATACCATAAAAAAAAAGAAAAGTTTGAAGTTTGGGGAAAAACTTTTATTTTTCTAATTCCTCTTTCCCAGACAACCAGCATATTTTAGCACAAAACCATGGGATAAAGAGTTGTTCACTACAATAAGAGTCCAAAATGAATGATCTTGTTGTTGTGTATGTGTGTATTCTGATTGCATTTCAAAAAACAAAGCTCATTTGATCATCTTAATTGATTCAGAAGAGGCTTTTGACAAAATTCAATGCCAATTCTTGATTAAAAACTTTCAAGGAACTCAGAACTTCTTCAACCTGAAAAAGAGTATCTACAAATAAATTATCAAATACTAGGATGATACTATAACTGATGGAGAAAAGACTGAATGCATGAGTCCTAGGATCAGGAAATAACATGACCCTAACCAGGTTACAGGAAAAATAAGGTAATAAAATAGATAAAAGACATAGAAATTAGAGCAAGAAACATAATTTGAAGCTGACAGGACTGCAAACATAGGAAAAAATATATAAAAGCTGCAAAACAGAACTATAGCTAAGATGTGAGCTAAGATAGGGCATGAGATTCAAGGTCAATATATACCAATTCAACTATATTGCTTGATAATAGTAACAGATAGTTGGAAATGGAAATCTAAACAAGAGAGCACCATCATTTGTATCAAATATATGAAATATTTAGGGGTCAATTTAACAAAATATGTGCAAGATTCATATACTGAAAATTATATAAACTTAACGATGTAAATATAAAAAGTAAGTAAAAAACAAATACTAAATTTAGGAATTGGAAGACTCGATGTAAGGATATCTCTTCTCCCCAAATTTATTTACAGATTAAATGCAGTAATATTACTCAGCCATTAAAAAGAATACATTTGAATCAGTTCTAATGAGATGGATGAAACTGGAACCTATTATACAGAGTGAAGTAAGCCAGAAAGAAAAACACCAATACAGTATACTAACGCATATATTTGGAATTTAGAAAGATGGTAACAATAACCCTGTGTATGAGACAGCAAAAGAGACACTGATGTATAGATCAGTCTTATGGACTCTGTGGGAGGGGGAGAGGGTGGGGAGATTTGGGAGAATGGCATTGAAACATGTATAATATCATGTATGAAACGAGTTGCCAGTCCAGGTTCGATGCACGATACTGGATGCTTGGGGCTGGTGCACTGGGACGACCCAGAGGGAGGGTATGGGGAGGGAGGAGGGAGGAGGGTTCAGGATGGGGAACACAGGTATACCTGTGGCGGATTCTTTTCGATATTTGGCAAAACTAATACAATATTGTAAAGTTTAAAAATAAAATAAAATTTTTTAAAAAACATGGAAATGTCAAAAAAAATGCAATAATGATCAAAATTTCTTGTAATTTTTTAGTAGATTTCAGTAAACTGATTCTAGAACACACATTGAAAAATACAAGGACCTAGACTAGCCAAGATAATTCTGAGCAAGAAGAACCACATTGGAAGATTTACACAATCTGATGTTCAAGTTGCCAAAACACTACAATAATCCAGACAATGTGATATTGGGCACATGATTTATGTACCAATGAAACACAATCTAAATGGAAATATATAAACATATGGTGAAATGTTTGGATAAAGGTGGTTAGACATTCAATACAGGAAGGATAGTTTTAAATCAAATGTGTCATCTTTGTTTTTTTTATTTTTTGATAAAAAAGGAAGGAGGAGTCATTAACTTTGGTCCATAACTCAAAGTAAATTCATAAACTACATTGAAATAGTAGATCATAGATCTAATATAAAGTTATAAAACTTCTAGGAAAAATCAGAGGAGAATGTGTGATTTATGTATGACAATTTGGTATAACTATCAAAATTAAAACTTTTAGCTTTTCAAAAGATAGTATTAAGAAAATGAAAAGACAAACAACAGACAGGGATGAAATATTTGTAAACATATAGGTAATAAGGGGCTTTATTTGATTGTATAAAGTTCTTCCACAACTCAGATTGAGAAAGCCAGTGTTTCATTTAAAAATTGGCAAAAAATTTACATAGACACTTCATTGAAGAAGAGATACAAATAGTAAGTAAACATAGGAAATGATAGTTTCCCCTAATAGGGAAAGGCAACGCAAAATCAAGATGACCAACTGTCACACACCAATTAAAATAGAGGGGAAGTCCTAAAAACATAGCTCACTGGAAAGATATGGAGTGATGAAAACTCTCAAATATTAATGGTAGGAGTTAAAATGGTTATAAAATAGAAAAATAACTTGGTAATTTTTTATAAAGTTAAAAATACATTTACCACAAGACCCAGCAGTCCTACTCTTGGGTATCACCTAAGATAAATGAATAAACATGTCCAGGAAAGACATATGAGTGGCTACCGCAGCTTTCTCTGTAATTGCCAAAGACTGAATACTACCTACTGGCCATTCTGTGGTGAGTGGTTAAACAGATATGGTACTTTTGAAAGTTCAGGGATAATAAGGAATCAGTAACTGACATGTAACAACATGGATGAATCCCCAAAGCTTTATGCTAAGTGAAAGAAGCCAGATTCATAGGGACACATACTATATAAATTCAATTATATGACATTCTGGACTCTGCCAACTCACAGGGACAGAGCTCAGATCAATGGTTGTCAGGAGCTACTGGTGGCAGGAGGTGATTTATTTCAGAGAAGGAGAATCATTTTTGGTGTGACTGAAACATTCTAAATCTTAATCAGCATGATGGCTACAGAACTGTCTACACTGGTCAAAATTCATAGCACTATGCACCTAAAAATGGAAAATGTTATTGAATTCAAATTTTACTGCAATAAAATTGACCTTAAAAAGTTCTCAGATAAATCAGATCTTGATGTGCCTTTGAATCATCACAGAAGCAAACTTATTATGTACTACTAAGTTTCGTCAAATTTATGTAACTTCATTAGAAGGCTTTCAATACTTTACGTGTGTTTGTCGCTCAGTCATGTCGAACTCTTTGCAACCCCATGGACTGTAGCCCGACAGGTCTCTGTCCATGGAATTCTCCAGGCAAGAATACTGGAGTGGGTGGCTATTCCCTTCTCCAGGGGATCTTCCTGACCCAGGGACTGAACCCACGTCTCCTGCATTGCAGGCAGATTCTTTACCACCTGGGCCACCCAGGAAGTCCCAATATTTCAAAAACTTAAGCAGAAATTTCCGGTCCTCATTAACTAGAAAATACTATGCCACAACCAAGTTGGTGTTACAAGGTAAACTGAGGCACATTAAAATGTATAAGAGTTCATCTCAGCAAAATCCATTCAAATCTGGCAGCATCAAGCCACATGAGGTTAGGAGCATTCCTGGAACAAGCTACAGATAAGGTTTTTACAGAAAAGACACAGAAGCAAAAATGAAGCAGAGCAACCGTTTGATGGGATGGAGCTTTGGCTGCATTTGGGAAGCACAGCTGGACGTCTGTTCTTAAGCTTCACGTTCTCCTTAGGCTGACCCTAATTCTGGTTTCAAGTCGGCAGAGACCCCTGAGCTGCCCCAGTGTGATGGCCTCGTAACACTGTTGCCAGAGAAAGACCTCCTTTCCTAGCCTGGCAACTGGGCATTCTATTAGGAATCTGAATTCCTTCCATGGGGGTGGAACTTTCACTAAATGAAAAATGTGGCCACACTGTGGCTTCTGTGTACAAATGAATGATTTATAACAAGTGCCTGCTTTCCTTTTGGGGGTCTGGAGTTTTGGCACCTGCTGGGCAAAGGTGCCCATGTGTGTCCCCAGAAGAAACCGCGAAATGCACTGGACATGCGATGTTGTGGGCAATGTAAGGAGACTTGGAAACACGCTCACAGGAGACTTGAACATACTATTTTTAGCTCAAGATTTCAACTGTACAAACAATAACTAAGGATGGAAAAGATTTACACAACCCTGTCATCAGAGTAGGTCTTATAAATACATATTGAATTCTACATTTTAAATGTACAGCAAGCACATTTAAAATTGGATCTGTAACAGAGAAAATGTAGGTAATTTTCATTAATTAGAAATATTACATGTGTTCCCCATCCCGAACCCTCCTGTGGCGGATTCATTTTGATATTTGGCAAAACTAATACAATTATGTAAAGTTTAAAAATAAAATAAAATTAGAAAAAAAAAAAAAGAAATATTACAAACAGCCCTCTCTGGTCACAAATGCAGTAATAAAGAGGTACTAACAAAAATAACGCAAAGCTGCTCTATTTATTTTCATTACATTATTAAATATCTTCTGGATGCAGGAGGAATAACAGTAAAACTTACAGAATGTTAAAAATTTTGTCCAGGATACGGTATTTATCAGAATCTACAAGATGAATTTTAAAAAATAATCAGAGGAAAATGTACTGCCTACATACTTCATCAATAAAATGAAAGGCTAAAAGTAAAATTAAACTCTCAAGTCAAAATAATGTAAAAAAATGACAAGCCAAAGAGAGCATAAGGAAAAATAATAAAAATAAATATACAAATTAATGGGGAAGATAATATAAAACAGTGTATTTTATTAATAAATTAATTACTAAAACAGCAAAATATACAAACCACTAGCTAACTTAATCAAGGGGGAAAAGTAGAAAACACAAATATAAAAAATAAGAAATGACAAGGTAGAAGTAACTGTTGAAAATGAAAATATTTTTAAAAAATCATGGACTATTTTGATTATTTCTATGTAAATTAATTTGATGTGTCCCAGAGGGAATTTCCTGAGAAATTACAATATTTGGAAGGTTAAACAGACTGATTTCCAGAGAAGACATAAAGAAAACTATGAAGGAATGTCTCTACAATAAACACCAGTTTGGAGAGTTCATCAGCGAACTTCTACCAAAACCTAGAGCAAATTTGTTCCCAGTATCCTATAAATTATTCTAGAATATTAAAGGGGAATATTTGTGGTTCTTTTTAAAAGGCAAATATGATGGGGATACCTAACCCAGATAAAGCAGGTACAGAGAAGCAAAGCTACAGACCAGTATCCTTCATGAATGCCAATGTAAAAATCCTAAGCAAAATCCTAGCAAATCCCTTGTCACTGAAAGAATAATGTTCCATGATCAACTTGCATTCCAGGATTAATGTTTAGGTCAATATTAGAAATCCAGTAATATGATACACAGTATTAACAAATATAAGCAAAAAAATATATTATCATCTCCATAGATATAGAGAGACCCTTTACCAAAACTTAATACTTATTTAAGATAAAAACAAAATGAAAATAAGAATTGTGGCATACTTTCTAACATGATAATATATATTATTACATAGGTGTATATATAGATAGATATACATATGGATATATGTGTATACATATATTAATATGTATGGGTATGTATATTTATATCTTAATCCTAAAGCTAGTGTCTTATCTGATATTTTGGAGAAAAAAGCACTGCTGGTGTTACAAGTGATATTAGAAATAAGATAAGGATGCCCACTATAACCACTAGGATTTAGCCGTATAAGGTATTAGCTGATATCACTGGACAAAAAAAGTTAGTCAGAGACATAAAAATATGTAAGGGAACAGTGATACTGTCTCAACTGCTGATGACATGAGTGTACCTATGAAATCCCAGAGTGTCCATCACAAAACTCACACAACATTAAAACAACTCAGTGCAGTAGCAGACAATAAAATTGACGGAAAAAAATTCACAGCCTTTATATAAAGAGGTTTAAAACATGATGGTAGAGAAAAGTACATTTAAAGTAACAACCAAGAAGACAAAACCTTAGGAAAAACTAACAAGAATTGTACAAAGTCTAAATAGTAAAAAACTAAAAGAATTCTTGGAAGACAAGAACAGATCTGAACAAATGGAAAGATATTCCCTGTTCTAGAAGAGGACAATTCAAAATTATAAGGTTGCCAGCTCTGTCTCAATTAACCTCAATGCAGGCCCAATAAAAATATCTACAAGCTACTTTATGGAGTTAGATCAATGGATATAAAGTTCATAAAGAATAACAAACGTAACAGAATGGCCAAATAAGCACTGAAGGAAAAAACTCGGGGAGAACCAGCCCTGCTGGACAGTCAGACAAGACGTCTCCATTTCTAAAATGTTATGGTACATGAACAGAAAGAAAGACAAGTGTAGTTAAAGAGAAGGTCCAGAATTAGACCTAATCCATTCACTTTTCACTTTCATGCATTGGAAAAGGAAATGGCAACCCACTCCAGTATTCTTGCCTGGAGAATCCCAGGGATGGGGGAGCCTGGTGGGCTGCCGTCTATGGGATCGTACAGAATCGGGCACGACTGAAGCCACTTAGCAGCAGCAGCAGCAGCATACGCCAAGTATGGAATATAACCAAAGTGGCATCTCAAATCACGGAGGTGAATATGGGCTATCTCATTCATGGTGTCATGGTGTTGGGGCAAATGGGTAGTCATCTGTAAAGATATAAAATTAGGTCCTTATTTCAAATTATCTATAAGAGTAAGTCCCAAGTGGATCCACATGTGAAAACTGCAACCAAGCAAGCACTAGAAAATAACAGGAATAAATTCCTCTTTAACATTGGTATAGGAAATCGTTTTCTAACAATAAATGAAAATATACAGCCCAGAAAAGAAAAAATGGATAAACTTAGCTATGTCGAAGAGCATTAAAATAAATGACAAAAATGCCACAAACAAAATCAGAAGATAAGTTACACTGTGGGAGGAGATACTCTCAACATATATTGTAGGCAAAACGCTAAGATCCCTAATATACAAAGAACTCTTACACTGTGGACAAAGAACTAAAAACCCAAAAGAAAATGTAATGGGAAGACAGTTCACAAAAACAGATAATAATGGCCTTCAAACATATGAACAAATTCACTCATTTTCAAAGAAATTAAAATAACACTAAGATAGCATTTCTCACCTATCAGACTGATTCAAATCCTTAAAAATTATATGACAACACATTCTGCCCAGGAGGCTGTGAGAAAATAGCTCTTCCACACATTACTGATGAGAAAGCCAATTGTCTGAACTTATCTCAATAACTAAAGAAACCTGCCAACTAGGCAATAAATCAACATCAGCACTTAACTTCTGACCCAGTGATCCTACTTCTAGGAATCAACCCTGAAGATACACCATCAAGAAGATAAAAATACAAATGCACAAGGCTGTCCATGGCAGTCGCAAAGCATGGGAAACAACCTGAATTCCCCTATAAGGGAAGGTGTTTGAATAGCTGATGAGCTACGCTGCATTTCCATAATGGAACACTATTCAGAAGTTAAGAAAAGATCTTCATAAACTAATATGAAGTGATTTGATCAGAGCCAAATGTTCAGTGAAACAAAGCACAAAAAGAGCACTTATTGCATAGTATCTATTGCTACAAAAAAAGTATTAATAGAATAAGCATACATATATCTGCTTGTGTCATTAAGAGAAATGTAGGAAGGAAAAATCAGAAAGTATAACAATTGGTTATCTATCAGAAGTGGGCAGAAAACAAATGAAAAGTAGAAATACTTCTCTGAGTGTATTTTTTCTGTATAGCTCTGACTCCTACAACCATAGGAACATGCCAAGTTATAGCATCTTTTACGTACTTGACTTAAATGAGTAATTAAAGACAAGCAGCCTATGAGGTGAACCAAAAATGAAACATAGCCATTAACAAATGTGAGTGCCCAACTCTCACACAAGATAAATAACATCATTAAAGGGAAGTTGGTGGATGGGAGTAGAAACAATATTTTGACTGGACCCTGGCCAGCTAAAAGTAAAAAACAGTTTCACTTGGATGACGTTGCTTAATTAACACTGCATTTCTCAAGAGATGTGAACCAACAGTCCTGAAACTTTACACGTATATTGAAATTCAACAAATCAGCAAGCACGTTGTAGATAAGAACTGGGTTTGCTGCTGCTGGAGAATGAATTTACAAATAAGAACAAGGTGGGAGGGCTGAAGGAAGCTCATGACCTTGAACTGGAATCTTCAGCAGCTCTGTTCTATGGGACATGCACATGTACACAAGGTATATCACAGACAAACAGTTCAGAAACACGGATGTGTCTATACGAAAGGTTTAATATGTACACACAGTTGGCGTAACTGCCAAGAGGGAATGAAGCAATGGCATACTGCATTTTCTGATCCTAAAGAGTAAATAAAAAGTCAAGCCTCAACCTAACATCTCTAAATTTGCCTGCTCCCTTCTGCAGTAACACCTCTAGGCAGAGCTGTCTATACTTGTCCGTTTTCAATTTCTCTCTTCCCATGCATGCTCTATTAAAGCCTCCCAATCTGGCTTTCACCTTTGACCACTTGAAATAGGAAAAAAAAAAAAAAATGCTCTCACCAAGGTAATCATTAGCACTGTGTTCAGAAGGTCTTAGGAAGCATCACTATGAACAAAGCTAGTGGAGGTGAAGGAATTCCAGTTAGGCTATTTCAAATCCTAAAGATGATGCTGTGAAAGTGCTGCACTCAATATGTCAGCAAATTTGGAAAACTCAGCAGTGCCCACAGGACTGGAAAGGGTCAGTTTTCATTCCAATCCCAAAGAAAGGCAATGCTAAAGAATACTCAAACTACTGCACAATTGCATACCTATCACACGCTAGCAAAGTAATGCTCAAAATTCTCCAAGTCAGGCTTCAACAGTACATGAACCATGAACTTCCAGATGTTCAAGCTGGATTTAGAAAAGGCAGAGGAACCAGAGACCAAATTGCCAACATCTGCTGGATCATCAAAAAAGCAAGAGACTTCCAGAAAAACATCTACTTCTGCTTTATTGACTATGCCAAAGCCTTTGACTATGTGGACCACAACAAACTCTGGAAAATTCTTAAAGAGATGGGAATACCAGACCACCCAACATGCCTCCTAAGAAATCTGTATGCAGGTCAGAAAGGAACAGTTAGAACTGGACATGGAACAACAGACTGGTTCCAAATCAGGAAAGGAGTATGTCAAGGTTGTTTATTGTCACTCTGCTTATTTAACTTCTATGCAGAGTACATCATGAGAAATGCTGGGCTGGATGAACCAAAAGCTGAAGTCAAAATTTCCAGGAGAAATATCAACAACCTCAGATATGCAGATGACACCACCCTTATGGCAGAAAGTGAAGAACTAGAGAACCTCTTGATGAAAGTGAAAAACGAGAGTGAAAAAGTTAGGTTAAAACTCAACATTTAGAAAACTAAGATCACGGCCTCTGGTCCCATGACTTCATGGCAAATACATGGGGAAACAGTGGAAACAGTGACAGACTTTATTTTGCCGGGCTCTAAAATCACTGCAAATGGTGACTGCAGCCATGAAATTAAAAGACACATGCACCTTGGAAGAAAAGTTATGACCAACTTAGATAGCATATTAAAAAGCAGAGACATTACTTTGACAACAAACATCTGTCTAATCAAAGCTTTGGTTTTTCCAGTGGTCATGTATGGATGTGAAAGTTGGACTATAAAGAAAGCTGAATGCTGAGGAACTTATGTTTTTGAACTGTGGTGCTGGAGAACACTCTTGAGAATCTGTTGGACAGCACAGAGATCCAAACAGTCTATCCTAAAGGAGATCAGTCCTGAATATTCATTGGAAGGACTGATGCTGAAGCTGAAACTCCAGTATTTTGGCCACCTGATGTGAAGAACTGACTCATTGGAAAAGACCCTGATACTGGGAAAGACTGAAGGCAGGAGAAGAAGGGGACGACAGAGGATGAGATGGTTGGATGGCATCACCGATTCAATGGACATGAGTTTGAGTAAACTCTGGGATTTGGCAATGGACAGGGAGGCCTGGTGTGCTTCAATCCATGGTGTTGCAAAGAGTCTGACATGACTGAGTGACTGAACTGAATTTATTGAACTGTGGTTCGTGGTCAGTCTCTGGAGAAGACTCTTAAGAGTTCCTTGGAGAACAAGGATATCAAACCAATCAATCCTAAAGAAAATCAACCCTGAATATTCATTGATGCTGAAGCTGAAACTCCAATACTTTGGCTACCTGATGTGAATAGCTGACTCGTTGTGAAAGATCTTGATGCTAGGAAAGACTGAAGGGAGGAGGAGAAGGGGACAACAGAGGATGAGATGGTTGGATGGCATCATTGGCTCAATGGACATGAGTTTGAACAAACGCTGAGAGATAGTGAAGGACAGGGGATTCTGGCATGCTGCAGTCCATGGGGTTACAAAGAGCCAGACAGGACTTAGCAACTCAACAACAACCAACATTAAAACAGTACTCCAGGTTGTCTTCACTCATCCACATTTTGCAGTAACTCCCATCTCATATTTGTATCCTCCCCTTGTCAGCTCAGAAGCCACATAATCTTTTGTAAAGCAAACTTTATGTTGTATATCACATATTTTGACTCAATAAATTTTTCAAAGTGAACAACCTCCTGTTACCATAATCCAGATGAAGCCCTGTAAACATGGGGTGTAGCACCCTTTCCACACAAGTAGTGAGTAAGCTACCTTGCCTCTAGTGGTAAGTTTTTTCAAGTGTAAATTCTGTATAAAGGAAATCATAAATGTCTACTCCGATATGTGGCTTTTTCAGAGCAAAATTGTTCCCAAGATTTACTCATGCAATGCTATTATAGCAGATGTTAACCCTTTCTCATTGATGAATATATCCCATTGTATGGATACCCAACATTTATTTGAAGCTTTTATTTATTTCCAGTTTGGGGACACTCTGAATTATTTTTTATGGGCACATGCATGAATATCTTATGCCTGACAAATTGTTTTCTTTGGGGTACTTTCGAGCAGCAGAGAAAGCTGTCCCAGAAAGTGGGCACAATTTCAGATTTAGCAGAAACTGTGAAACTTCTCCAAAGTGGTTGTGACAACTTATCTCTCACATATATATGAGTTTGTGCTTCTCAGCAGCTGCTTCTCATCCTCATGAACAACTGGTATTTTCAGTATTGAAATTTAAGGCATTTTGATGGGGCTTAATCTGCCTTACTCTAACAATTAGAGAAGTCAGCATTTGAACGCATCTATTGGCCATAGGTAAATCTTCTGTTGCCTATACTGGTAATAAGTGATCTACTGTTTACAGGAGTTCTTTATATATTCTCTTCCTGTGTCTTTTGTTAAATATAAGTGTTACTATTATCACATCCCACTCTCTAGATAGAATTTTCATTCATTTACTGGAGTTTCTTTTACGATAAAAAGCATCAGTTTAGTATAATTCACTGGTATTTTCCTTTATGGTTAGTCTTTTTTTAAAATACTGTTTAATAAAAACTGAAGTTACTGGAAGAGATATCTATATATAATTTCACTTGTCAAAATTCTTTACAAATGAATATCCAATTAGTATCATTTATATCCAATAGTCAGAGAAGGCAATGGCACTCCACTCCAGTACTCTTTCCTGAAAAATCCCATGGACGGAGGAGCCTGGTGGGCTGCAGTCCATGCGGTGGCTAAGAACCCGACACAACTGAGCAACTTCACTTTCACTTTTCACTTTCATGCATTGGAGAAGGAAATGGCAACCCACTCCAGGGTTCTTGCCTGGAGAATCCCAGGGATGGGGGAGCCTGGTGGGCTGCTGTCTATGGGGTTGCACAGAGTCGGACACGACTGAAGTGACTTACCAGCAGCAGCAGCATATCCAATAGTATCATTTCTTATAAAAATATCTTTTCTGTGCTTCAGTGCAGAGATGTGATTGTCATCCATCAAATGATAATATTTAGAGGCTTTCTATTCTGTTCCACCTATTTATTTATCCCTGTGCCAATACTACATGGTCTTCATGATTCTACCTACATAATAAGTCACACATGTTTCAACTTGGTTCATCTTATTCAAGGTTATCTTGGTTATTCTTGACCCTTAAATTCTGGTAATTTTTTTTAAAATGAGTATGCCAATGTTGGCAAATAAATAAATAAATAAAAACATACAAACTCACTTCTAGAATTTACACTGGAATGGCACCAAATGTTTAGACCAATGTATCATGGAGACCCTGAGTCTTTACATATTAAATTTCCCAATAACTGCTGTGTCTCTTTGCATTTATTCAGTTTTGCTTTAATTCATCTCATCTGTGTCTTGTAGTTTTCTGTTTATAGGAGTGCACATCTTTGTTAGATGTATGCAGTTATTTCATGCTTTATAATGTAAGTAGTGTCAGTTTTACATTTCATTTTGTATTTATTTGCTGTTAGTGCATAGAAGCAAACTTTTATGCTGGATTTATATTGACATTTGTGCTAAAGTTATGCATTCAATTCCTATAGATTCACATTCTATTGGATTTTCTAAAAATCACATTTCATTTCTTACTTTAAAATCTGAATGCCTTTCATTTCCATTCCATGCTTTTATGTCTCTCTCCACGACCTCTTATACAGTTTTGAACAGAAGAGGTGAGGAAAGCATCCTTGTTTCATTTTAGATGATAGAAGAAGCATTTTTAATAATTTACCATTAACTATGATGTATAATGGGCTTCCCAAGTGGCAGAGTGGTAAAGAATCTGCCTGCCAACACAGGAGCCTCAGGAAATGCAGTTTTGATCCTGGAGTGGGGAAGGTATGCTGGAGTAGGACATGGCAACCCACTCCAGTTTTCTTGCCTGGGAAATCCCATGGACAGAGGAGCTTGGTAGGCTACAATTCATGGGGTCACAGAGAACCATGGACATGACTGAGCAGTTAAGCACACAGGCACACAATGTATATTTTTTCTCCTGTTGTTCAATAATCCTTACAAGACAGAGGCAGCCCTCTTTCCCTCATGGTTTGTTAATGTTATATAATTGCTAGCTTTGAATTTCACTGTGTGCATTTTTTACATGCACTGAAATGACTTTATGAATTTGCTTTTTTTAATTACATAATGAAGAAAATCACAGTGGAATATCAAGTGTTTAAAAAAAAAAAAACTGAAAGAAATGCTTCCAGAAATAAACAATCACATGATTTCAGTTTGTTTTCCTCTTTATACTTTTCTAGGTCCCCTTTGCTAGATTTTTAAAATATGTTTTCATGTGTGCAATGGGCTTCTAGCTTTCCAGTGTTGCCTTTTTGTCATGTCCTTGTCATATTGTGACATTCAGTCATTTTGCTTCATAATCGGTGTGGAAATTTCCCTGTTTTTCTTTAATTTCTGTAACAGAACATGAGAAAGACTGCTGTTATTTCTTGTGTAAGTGTTTGGGAAAGCTCACTGGTGAAGTCACCTGTTTCTGCATATTTTTTTTGTAAAAAAGCTTTTAGTTACAGCTTTAGTGTCCTCAATAGATAATAGAATTATCTAGATTTCTCTATTTATTATTGAGTCAGTATTTGTATTTTATGCTTTTTCTATGAAGTTTTCCACTTTACTTTAAATTTTTATGTTGTTTTGAATAATATCTTCTCATGCTTTTTCCATGTTCACAAAAATTATGGCCCAAGTTTATAATTCACTCTTAATTGTACATATTATTTTCTGCTTTATCTATCAGCCTTGCTAGAGTTTATCAATTTTTGATAAGGTTATCAAATTAATTAATTCTTACCTCACTGATTTTAATATTGAGCATTATTTTCTGATTTTAGTCCACTTTTTTCTTGGTTATTTCCTTCTTTCTGCTTTATCTGGGCTTAATTTGCGGTTCTTTTTGAAAATTCTTGAAAGGAGTACTTAGATAAATAATTAGGTAGGCAAGTAAGGAGAAGGGGGCTGCAGAGGATAAGATGGTTAGATAGCATAGTGACTCAATGGACATGAATTCTAGAAAACTCCAGGAGATAGTGAAGGACAGGGAAGCCTGGAGCAGTCCACAGGGTCCTAAGGAGTCGGACAAGACTGAGTGACTGAACAACAACAACACCCTTTGTTAGGTTGTGGTATTTGCTTTCAGAAACATAAATTTCCTTTGACAGCAGTTCTTGGTTTTTCCACAAAGATTTTATAATTATAGCTTCATTATTATTATTTTTCAATCATTATAATACTCATTTGATTCTTCTTTTCCTATAAAATTATTTTTAAATATTTTAGAGTTACATTATTTTGTTCATAAAGATTTATTTTTCTTGTATCTTCAGGAGAATTAGCATATTAATCATTATGAAGTGTCATTCTATTTTTTTCAAATAATTCTTTCCATAGTGAGCTTTGTCTGATTCTTATCAGACTAATGGTGGGGATATTTATTTAAATTATTATTTGCATTTGATTTTCTTTTTTACATCATTTTGTTTTCCAAAATTTATTCCTAATATCTTTAACATGTGCCTCTTATAGCTTTGTTCTTTAAGTCAACTAAATATTCCCTTTTTATCACTGGTTTGTTAGGATTTACATAACATTTTAATATTTATTTTCAACTTCAACTATTTTTTCTCTTCATTCTTATTAATCAAGCATTTTCACATGTTACAATTAACTTTCAGTCACAAGGTACTTTATGAATTTTTTAGTTGTATCACATGTCAACATCACATATACATCTTTGATTTATAAAGATGTATATAATACAAATAATAATATAATATAAAGATAATGTTATATTAAAGTTTAACACAAAACATTATTCTTATCTCATTCCACAGCACAGACGCTGTAATCTAACTTACGTCTCTGCCACCTTTTATAGCATGGTGTCATAAAACACTAAAGCAGGGGGAAAGTCAAAACGATTCCCATGGCTCTGGAAATCAACCAAAAGAAGACCCAAATAAGAGACATTTATTTTTGAAAAATTAAACAAGATTTTGGGGTAAGAATGGGGAAGTCAGAGATCCCTTCTCTCCCATGCCTAGTTCTGACAAGGACAAACGCAAAGCTGCCAACCTTAAGATCTGTGGCTTTATGTAATAAACTTTATTCAGGTTGGTTGTGTTTATGTAATCAACTTTACTTGGGTAAACCTTCAGGAGGTTGTGGTGTCCACACTGAAGTCAGTGCAGGCCCAGCCAGAAATGGGAGATTCTTGGCATAAGAGGAGTGTTGGAGGGCAGAGCCAGGCTCTCACTCATCTCTTGCTGACTGGGCAACCATACGCATGCCCGGGGGGCACCTCATAGCACCCAGAAGAGTGAAGCAGGGGAGATGGAGGCCTCGAATGTGCCTCCAGCCAAGAGACAGGCCGACTGGAATAAGACTTACAGATGGATGGTGTTTAACACAATCTCTGCCCAAATACCTGGCTAAGTTCTGCACACACTTGGATGATCCTTGTGGGTACTTAAAAGTAAATTTAAAAATATAAGTGTGAAACAGAAATGATAGTGGCTGCACATATACTGAGAAAAATCCAGAATTTAAATCCATATAGGTTACAACAGGAAACAAGCAAAGGCCCTCAAACTATAAAACAGAACCCAGAGATATTATTGTCCACTACATTAAAATGCATGGTTTTAAACAAAAATCTTGCAGCATGCAGAAAACCCAAACAGAGTCATATTATAAGAAAAAAAAAATCAGTCAATAGATTTTAATTCTGGGTGGGTCTAGACATTGAGCTTAGGAGAAAAGCCAGTCAAAGCTAGTATTATAAATCTGTTAAAAGAACTATAGTATCATATTAAAATAATTAAAGATTTGACAATGAATCTATAAATATGGATTCTGGATAAAGACACACAAACTATTCAAAAGTACTAAATGGAAACCTAGAATTGAGAAAAGTTAATTGATTCATGACATGGATTCAACAGCACACTGGAGTGGAGTGAAGAGATCAGTAAATTTGATTATAGCTCAATACAGATTAGATCAACACATTAAATAAAATAATTTAAAGAATAGTAAACCTGGGTGGCTGCATTTTTTTAATTTTTCTCTTATCGTATATATGAAAATGAAAGTGAAAGTCACTCAGTCATGTCTGACTATTTTCGATTCCATGGACCCATACAGTCCATGCAATTCGCTAGGCCAGAATACTGGAGTGGGTAGCCTCTCCCTTCTCCAGGGGGTCTTTCTAACCCAGGGATCGAACCCAGGTCTCCCACACTGAAGGCAGATTCTTTACCAGCTGAGCCACAACAGAAGCTCAAGAACACTGGAGTGGGTAGCCTATCCCTTCTCCAGTGGATCTTCCCCACCCAGGAATCGAACCTGGGTCTCCTGCATTACAGGCGGATTCTTTACCAGCCGACCTATAAAATACATATATATTTATTTACACAATACATGTGTGGGTATATATTGATGCATATGTATTAGTTTTAGGCTCACAACAAAACTGAGTGGGAAATACAGAGTTCTCATATATCCTCTGCCCTCTCATACAAGCACGGTCCCTTCCACCATGAACGTCCCACATTAAAGTGGTCCATTTTAGTTATAACTGAAGAACCTACACTGACACATCATTATCAACCAAGTCCACAGATGACATTAGGGCCCATCCTTAGTGTTGTACAGTCTGTGAGTTTGGACACATGTATGATGACATGTACCCGCCATTACAGTGTCATACATCACTGTCCTAAACACTCGTTATGCTCTGATTATTCATCCACCCACAACCATACCGCTCATAAGCCCTGGCATTCACTCATCTTTTTACTGTCTCCAAAGTTTTGCCTTTTCCAAATGTCATATTCCAGAATGTTGTATGGTTAGAACCATACAGTATTAGCCTTTTCAGATTGTTATCGTTCACTTAGCAATGTGCATTTAAGATTGGCCCCCCTCTTTTCATGACTTGATAGCTCATTTGTTCTTAGCACTGAGTAATATCCACTGTCTGGATGTACCACTTTCATGATATTTTTAAACACTCATTATTTCTCTCACTTTTTCACTTAATTAAAATTTTCAATTTCTTTTTCTTTCAACTAAGAATCAGCGGAATGATAGAAATGGTATGAAGGAGCAGTGTGAGCTCAAACGCTCAGCTGTGCCCAACTCTTTGTGACCCCAGGGACTGCAGCCCTCCAGGCTCCCCTGTCCATAGGATTCTCCCGCCAAGAATATTGGAGTGACTTTCCATTTCCTCCTCCAGCGGATCTTCCTGACCCAGGGACTGAACACATGTCTCTTATGTCTCTTGCATTGACAGGTGGATTCTTTAGCCCATGAAGAGGTAGTATTAATAGATTCTTCCAAACGCTTCGATGGCTTTACACTCAGAAGTTATATTATGGCAATCAAAGTCAGATGTCTCAGGCACCTGTAACACCTCATATCAACTCAACCATTTTCTAAACATTCCCTTTTTCCCTCCAGACAATGCCTGTGTATGAAGATACCCTCTGAGGTCACAGCACTAGAGACAGTTTGTTCACTGAAGAGGATGACTTGAGTCCTTGTTTTTTGTTTTCTGAAGTGAGTTGTAATATTCTCTCTTATGTAAACCAGAGTAATAACCCCAGCAGATGCCATACTTCCTGCATCAGTTCTAACCCATATTTAACTTTCTCTGCCCTTACTTTGCCATCTCCCTGCACTGGGTAAGCCCTTGTAAATGAAATCAACTTGCCTCTTTCTATTAAATTAAACTCATTTTATTTCATGAGAAGCTAGACATCTATCACATATATGTATAAACTATAAATGAACATATATTATACACTTAATACAGATTATACAACCATCTAAGTTTCTCTTTCCTTTCCTCCTCTGAAAGCAACAAATATATTTTTATTAAGGGCCTAATTTCATTTGAGCCTCTTTCACACATTTTTTTTTTAATTTTATTTTATTTTTAAACTTTACATAATTGTATTAGTTTTGCCAAATATCAAAATGAATCCATCACAGGCATACATGTGCTCCCCATCCTGAAACCTCCTCCCTCCTCCCTCCCCATACCATCCCTCTGGGTCGTCCCAGTGCACTAGCCCCAAGCATCCAGTATCGTGCATTGAACCTGGACTGGCAACTCGTTTCATACATGATATTTTACATGTTTCAATGCCATTCTCACAAATCTTCCCACCCTCTCCCTCTCCCACAGAGTCCATAAGACTGTTCCATACATCAGCGTCACTTTTGCTGTCTCGTACACAGGGTTGTTCTTATCATATTTCTAAATTCCATATATATGCGTTAGTATACTGTATTGGTGTTTTTCCTTCTGGCTTACTTCACTCTGTATAATAGGCTCCAGTTTCATCCACCTCATTAGAACTGATTCAAATATATTCTTTTTAATGGCTGAGTAATACTCCATTGTGTATATGTACCACAGCTTTCTTATCCATTCATCTGCTGATGGACATCTAGGTTGCTTCCATGTCCTGGCTATTATAAACAGTGCTCTGATGATGAACATTGGGGTACACGTGTCTCTTTCCCTTCTGGTTTCCTCAGTGTGTATGCCCAGCAGTGGGATTGCTGGGTCATAAGGCAGTTCTATTTCCAGTTTTTTAAGGAATCTCCACACTCTTCTCCATAGTGGCTGTACTAGTTTGCATTCCCACCAACAGTGTAAGAGGGTTCCCTTTTCTCCACACCCTCTCCAACATTTATTATTTGTAGACTCTTGGATCGCAGCCATTCTGACTGGTGTGAAATGGTACCTCATAGTGGTCTTGATTTGCATTTCTCTGATAGTGAGTGATGTTGAGCATCTTTTCATGTGTTTGTTAGCCATCTGTGTGTCTTCTTTGGAGAAATGTCTATTTAGTTCTTTGGCCCATTTTTTGATTGGGTCATTTATTTTTCTGGAGTTGAGCTGTAGGAGTTGCTTGTATATTTTTGAGATTAGTTGTTTGTCGGTTGCTTCATTTGCTATTATTTTCTCCCATTCTGAAGGCTGTCTTTTCACCTTGCTGATAGTTTCCTTTGATGTGCAGAAGCTTTTAAGGTTAATTAGGTCCCATTTGTTTATTTTTGCTTTTATTTCCGATATTCTGGGAGGTGGGTCATAGAGGATCCTGCTGTGATGTATGTCAGAGAGTGTTTTGCCTATGTTCTCCTCTAGGAGTTTTATAGTTTCTGGTCTTACGTTGAGATCTTTAATCCATTTTGAGTTTATTTTTGTGTATGGTGTTAGAAAGTGTTCTGGTTTCATTCTTTTACAAGTGGTTGACCAGTTTTCCCAGCACCACTTGTTAAAGAGATTGTCTTTAATCCATTGTATATTCTTGCCTCCTTTGTCAAAGATAAGGTGTCCATATGTGCGTGGATTTATCTCTGGACTTTCTATTTTGTTCCATTGATCTATATTTCTGTCTTTGTGCCAGTACCATACTGTCTTGATAACTGTGGCTTTGTAGTAGAGCCTGAAGTCAGGTAGGTTGATTCCTCCAGTTCCATTCTTCTTTCTCAAGATCGCTTTGGCTATTCGAGGTTTTTTGTATTTCCATACAAATTGTGAAATTATTAGTTCTAGCTCTGTGAAGAATACTGTTGGTAGCTTGATAGGGATTGCATTGAATCTATAGATTGCTTTGGGTAGTATACTCATTTTCACTATATTGATTCTTCCAATCCATGAACATGGTATATTTCTCCATCTATTAGTGTCCTCTTTGATTTCTTTCACCAGTGTTTTATAGTTTTTTCTATATATAGGTCTTTAGTTTCTTTAGGTAGATATATTCCTAAGTATTTTATTCTTTCTGTTGCAATGGTGAATGAAATTGTTTCCTTAATTTCTCTTTCTGTTTTCTCATTATTAGTGTATAGGAATGCAAGGGATTTCTGTGTGTTGATTTTATATCCTGCAACTTTACTATAGTCATTGATTAGTTCTAGTAATTTTCTGGTGGAGTCTTTAGGGTTTTCTATGTAGAGGATCATGTCATCTGCAAATAGTGAGAGTTTTACTTCTTCTTTTCCAATTTGGATTCCTTTTATTTCTTTTTCTGCTCTGATTGCTGTGGCCAAAACTTCCAAAACTATGTTGAATAGTAATGGTGAAAGTGGGCACCTTTGTCTTGTTCCTGACTTTAGAGGAAATGCTTTCAATTTTTCACCATTGAGGATAATGTTTGCTGTGGGTTTGTCATATATAGCTTTTATTATGTTGAGGTATGTTCCTTCTATTCCTGCTTTCTGGAGAGTTTTTATCAACCTTTAATTCCTTCAAAACACTGATGAGATAGTAGTACTTCACTCCCTCAGTCTTGTCTGACTCTTTGCGACCCCATGAACAGCAGCACGCCAGGCCTCCCTGTCCATCACCAACTCCCAGAGATAGTAATTACTGACAAATTAAATGCTATTATTCCTTCAAGGGGGTTTCCTGGGTGTCTCAGTGGTAAAGAATTTGCCTGCCAATGCAGGAGAAGCAGGAGACATGAGTTCGATCCCTGGCTCTGGAAGATCCCCTGGAGGAGGACATGGCAACCCACTCCAGTATTCTTGCCTGGGATATCCACGGACATAGGAGCCGGTGGGCTACAGTTCTCAGCGTCACAAAGAGTTGGACACGACTAAGCATGCATGCAAACCTTCCTTCACGGCCCCGTTTATGGCACATATACCACAGTTGTCATATGCCAGATAGATCAAATGAAGAAATTTAAAGATGATGGAGTATTAGCCTATATCTAAATCATCTAACTTGCCAAATAACATGAAAACTCATTAACACAGGTGAATACATTTTGTTGTTACCTTTAAAAAAAGATTATAGATATCTAAAATCTTAGTCTTATTTTTGAAAACTGTACTTATAATGCAGACTTATTGTTTCCTAATAGAAAGTAGTAAAAAATCTATGCAGGTACAGATTTAGCACAATTATTATTCTTGTGACCTTGCTTATGAAATACTTTATGTACTGAATTTCTTCTTCTTCATCAAAATGAATGAAAGCAATTTGTAGAAAACAAAGTGGATTTAAGAGAAAATATTCTTAAAAACCTGTCACAGTGATATTCTTTATAACCCTTTGTTCCTCGGATAGCACTCTGCTGCAACATCAAAGTGAAAGAAGCTTTGTAACAGGTCCAGGGCTGGGTCACCCTGTTTGTCCTCTCAGGGGTGTCCAGCTGCCAGTCCAGGCCCAGATTAGTCATTTTTGTTCTATGTTTTGGTTCCGATTTCCATCTCAAGTCTGAACCTCGGGAGAAACGTGTCACGGGGGCATTACGTTTTTGCTTGGACAAGAAATAGCAAGGCGGACCTATTTCACTGGGACAACTTAAGAATAAATCCTTGCTAAGGAGGTGAAGGTATAAACTAAGATACAGTGTTTGTGACATTTGCCAAGGTAATCTAAGTGCTGGCAGAAACATAAAAGAAAATCACAGGACACCAGTCATAGCCCCTCCTCATTTGTAATTAACAAGGCAATGGGGGTTTTGAACTCTTTCTTAAAATAACAAATGTGGAGAACCATCTAACTTAAATACAAATTCCAGCAATACTTCAACTTTGACACTAATTGTTCTACTTATAATTTATATTAGTTCCACATCCAGATATATAAAAACAAAAGAGGATAAAAGACAGAACTTTTCTTTAGAAAAAGCTGATGGCAGAATTCTTTTTCCCTGTTCTTTAAAAAAATAATAATTCTTAAACCAAGAATTTCTAAAATCTCAAATTTAAAATGGCTCAAGCATTTTGCCAACAAAGGTCTGTATAGTCAAAGCTAAGATTTTTCCAGTAGTCATGTATGGATGTGAGAGTTGAACCATAAAGAAAGCTGAGCACCAAAGAACTGATGCTTCTGAACTGTGGTGTTGGAGAAGACTCTTGAGAGTACCTTAGACTGCAAGGAGATCCAACCAGTCCATCCTAAAGGAAATCGGTCCTGAATATTCACTGGAAGGACTGATGCTGAAGCTGAAGCTCCAATCCTTTGGCCACCTGATGCAAAAAAACTGACTCATTTGAAAAGACTTGATGCTGGGAAAGATTGAAGGCAGGAAGAGAAGGGGACAACAGAGGATGAGATGGTTGGATGGCATCACCAACTCGATGGACATGAGTTTGAGCAAACTCTGGGAGTTGGTGATGGAAAGGGAAGCCTGGCATGCTGCAGTCCATAGGATCACCAAGAGTCCAACATGACTTAGCAGCTGGACAACAACTTTTATTTTTAAAGTTGTAGTTAGTAACCTATTCTAGCAAACTAAAATAGTTGTTAAAATTACCAGCACCTTATAATTTTAGAGCAGGAATGAAATCAGAGATTATTTATTCCTACATCTTAATTTTAACTCTAAAGAAACCAAGAGCCAGAAAATGTGATGACCTAAGATCACACAGTTAATTTACTCCAGGGGTGAAAAGGACACTTTGGATGTATTCAGGCGATCACACATTCTTCAAGTGGGAAGAGAGGAGACTTTCACTTTTAAAACATTTAAAGCAAATTATTATCAAGAATAGAATAAATTCATCTACACAAGGAAAAGTAGTAGGAGACTCTTCCTATTAACCATCAGAAGAGAAACATTCAGGATCTGTTTAGTGCTTATTTTATTACCTCTGCCAGTAGACAGAACAACTAAGAAGTGTAGCCCTCTGAAGTTTAAAGTCTATAAGGATGGCTAATAAAAACTTTGAAGTTGTACAGAACTTTACAGTTCTTAAAGCTTTCATGCTGCTATGATTTAGCATAGCCTCCAAGGATGCATGTGAAGTGGGCTGGCAGTAACTAGGTCCCCCTGATTTGCCTGTGAGTACAGCACTTGCCCAGATCCACAAAGCAATATCTCATGGGAGAGATCCATAGAACCCAGTGCTAGCCCAGGGCCCCAACAGCACACCCCACCCACAAATAACACCGGGGTGGGCAGAAGGGAAGAGAATGAACGTCTGGCAGCTAAAATCAGGGCAGAAAACATGTTGATCAGCAGCACAGGATATTTGGAATGAAGTATACTGGTATCTGGGCTTCCCAGGTGGCTCAGCAGTATTAGTATGCCAAGGAGGAGATGCAGGAGACACGTGTTCAATCCCTAGGTCAGGAAGATCCCCTGGAGGAGGGCATGGCAACCTACTCCAGTATTATTGCCTGAAGAATTCCATGAACACAGGAGCTTTGTGGGTTATAGTCCATGGGGTTGCAAAGAGTTGGACATGGCTGAGTGACTGAACAACAAAAAAATATTGGTCTTTATACACATACATAAAATAAAAGAAATTGGCACCATTAACATACACAAACTACTATATATAAAATATTCAGTTTAGTGGCTCAGTCATATCTGACTCTTTGCAACCCCATGAATCGCAGCATGCCAGGCCTCCCTGTCCATCACCAACTCCCGGAGTTCACCCAAACTCATGTGCATCGAGTCGGTGATGCCATCCAGCCATCTCATCCTCTATTGTCCCCTTCTCCTCCTGCTCCCAATCCCTCCCAGCATGAGGGTCTTTTCCAATGAGTCAACTCATCTCATGAGGTGGCCAAAGTATTGGAGTTTCAGCCTCAGCATCAGTCCTTCCAATGAACACCCAAGACTGGTCTCCTTTAGGATGGACTGGTTGGATCTCCTTGTAGTCCAAGGGACTCTCAAGAGTCTTCTCCAACACCACAGTTCAAAAGCATCAATTCTTCAGCGCTCAGCTTTCTTCACAGTCCAACTCTCACATCCATACATGACCACTGGAAAAACCATAGCCTTGACTAGATGGACCTTTGTTGGCAAAGTAATATCTCTGCTTTTTAAAATGCTATCTAGGTTGGGCATAACTTTCCTTCCAAGGAGTAAGGGTCTTTTAATTTCATGGCTGCAATCACCATCTGCAGTGATTTTGGAGCCCAAAAGAATAAAATATTAGATAACCAAAAAAGGATCCACTATAAAGCACAGGGAACTCTACTCAATATTCTGTAATAATCTAAAGGGAAAATTATTTGAGAAAGTATATATATATATATATATATATATATATATATATTTTACTGAATCACTGCTGGACACCTGAAACTAACACAACACTATCAACTGTTTTCCAATATGAAATAAAACTCAAGTAAAAAAACAAGACTGATGGAGGGTGAGACTTCTGTGTGTATTCTTCCTCCTCGCGGGTGTGCTCACATCTGCGATGCTGGCACACGTGCACACACATCCTGGGTGCATACATGGTTACTAAACACGGGCTTGCTTTGATGCATTGCCCCCTGAGCTTTATCTCATGTCTGTTTTAAGAAAGCCACGTTCCAACATCCACAGTAATGATGCCCATGTTCCTCCCTCTTCCCCTTTGTCACACCCAGGATGTGTGTCCCATTTTTATTACAGACAGCAGACCTGGAAGCAGAGGAATGTGAGAGAAGCACACTGGCCTGCGTCTTGCATCCTATCACATGGTCATCACCCACGGGTCTCTGCAGGGCAATGGAGGCCACGGAAAAAGCGCTTTACTCCACCCTCTTCCTTCCACCACCTGCTTTCCAGGCCAAATCCAACCATGTAAACTGATTAATCTACTAAACTTCCTAGATAACAGTTGCATCACAAGTCATTAGTTTCTCGTTTTTCTTGTCCTTCTTCTCTCCATTGCTCCTCCCCTCCCTCTCTTTCTCTATTTCTTTTTTTTAAAATTTATTTCCTCCCTCCCTTCCTTCTGAAGGGAAGGAAAAAGTTTTCCTCAACCCTCTGAGGGTCCCTGTCTGGCTTTGAAAATTGAACTGACAAAGACAGATCAATAAGAGAAAAACATTCAGATTGTACTGAATTTTTACATGTATGTGAGAGCCTTCACAAGAGAATGAAGACCGAGGTGACCAGAGCTGGAAGCTTTTCTACCTTTTAGATGAAAAAATAAATTTGTGAAGAGTTTACAAGACAATGTGGGAAACCCAGGTTCGAGCCCTGGGTTGGGAAGATCCCCTGGAGAAGGAAATGGCAATCCACTCCAGTACTATTGCCTGGAAAATCCCACAGACAGAGGAGCCTGGTAGGCTACAGTCTATGGGGTCACAAAGAGTCGGACATGACTGAGCGACTTCACTTTCACTTTACAAGACAAAGAGGTTTGGGCTGGTGGAATCAATGGTGGAGAAGGAACTGGGAAGGGAAGGTATGTTTGCATAGATTTCCCCCGACCCTGAATCCTCTTATCTGTCTGGTGACTGTCTTCTTTCTTCCTGGTACATGGAAGGCCCCTTTCACAGGCAAGGTCTAAGGGACGCTTTGGTGAAGAACTGGGGGGTGGTTATAGTGACTGTCTGGCTCCTACCATTTTCTCATGATATTTTTAAGACATTCCAAGTGCCAAAGGGCCATTTTGGCGGTAGCATGTGCTGAACCCCATCCCTCCTTTCCCTCCTTCTTTTTTAATAATTATGCAGCAATTATTTCTCTTAATTTATAATACAGATAACCTGATCTTTGATTCTTGAACAGTCACTCACTAGTAATTAGAAATGGCCTGAAGTTTTCTTAAAAATGCACATCCATTATTTACATTTACCTGTCCGAGATCCAGGCAGGCATACAACATATCCATCAAATATATTGTAAAATCAAGCTTCAGGAAGTTTTACTTACAAATAGTCACCCATTCTTAGTAATGAGGGGTAGCAGAGGACATGATCCCAAAATATGCCTCTTTGGCATAAGGATATGTTTTTTCAGTTGATATTTTGAGAAACTGCAGACACAGGAGAAGCTTTGAAAACAATAGAAGTTACGCATTTGCAAGGGACCTTGACATTTATAAATGTAATTTATAAGGGGAATCTCCACTTCGAAAGTTATCTGCCTCCTTATCCCAGGAAGGGAAGGATGACTGACTCAGAAGAGGGTCTGACCTTGGCAAAGGCACTGACTTAAATCTGCATAAGAAACCTGCCCTGGTTGACAGAGATTTTCCTGGTCACCTCCCATAACTGGCCTCCCACTCACATATTTTTCTATCTTTCCCTTTAGCTGAAGATGGCAGTCAAGGTGGTGGCTTGGGTCATCTCAGGGAGTTGCTCAGCCCCCTACTCAATGAACCCTGTGCCTGGTTTCATTATTCCTTAAAATGCTACCAAAATATTCAACCAACTATTTTTTAAAGGATGGATTTCTCTGTGGGCTCTCCTTTGGTAATCCACACTTAAGTCTTGTTCTAAAGTGTTTCTAACATGATCATGGTAGAATATTAACACCTTGGTTATTTTAACAGAACAAGACGGTCTGGTGTTTCTTCCTTTTCATTCATGTCTTAAGAGAAGAGGGTACAGTTCTTTACCTCATTGTCTACGTTACAAATTGAGATTATTCCTTCCCTACTTTTAAGAAAATATGAATCAGTTCTTTCTTCTTTATTCTAAGCTTGCAAGTGTTAGTCACTCTGTTGTGTCTGACTCTTTGTGACCCCATGGACTGTAGCCTGCCAGGCACCTCTGTCCATGGAATTCCCTAGGTAAGAACACTGCAGTGGGTAGCCTTTCCTTTCTCCAGGGGATCTTCCCAGCACAGCGATCAAACCTAGGTCTCCTGCGTTACAGGTAGATTCTTACCACCTGAGCCACCAGGGAAACCCTTATTCTAAGCTTGCTGCTGCTGCTGCTGCTGCTAAGTCGCTTCACTCGTGTCCGACTCTGTGCGACCCCATAGACGGCAGCCCACCAGGCACCCCTGTCCCTGGGATTCTCCAGGCAAGAACACTGGAGTGGGTTGCCATTTCCCTCTCCAATGCATGAAAGTGAAAAGTGAAAGTGAAGTCGCTCAGTCATGTCCAACTCTTAGTGACCCCATGCACTGCAGCCCACCAGGCTCCTCTGTCGTGGGATTTTCCAGGCAAGAGTACTGGAGTGGGCTGCCATTGCCTTAGATCATAAATAGGATGACCAGGACCATTCTGCTTAAGCTTTATATCTAGTATGATTATTAACAGTGTGCTCTTTCTTTTTTCAAAGCTGTGTTGGCTGAGTTTTTATGTGCTTACCCTGCCCATAAGGTCTTTGGAAAAGGAGAGAGAGGAGAAGGTTTATTGGTCAGGTGTGATGAGAGAGGAACAAGAACCTGAAACGTGCTTCTGTGGGCTCCAAGTGGCTTATGGGCTACATCAGCCTCTATGCTATTTATCAGTCTGATTTTCTGAGAAGCTTTGTACTTGGTGTTCCCTTAAACAGAAATATTCTTTCTCCTTAAACCTATGTGCGTTTTATTTCAGTTCTTGCTGCCAGCTGAGCTTGTTAGAGCTGATGAGATGGCTGGATGGCATCACTGACTCGATGGACATGAGTCTCAGTGAACTCCGGAGTTGGGGATGGACAGGGAGGCCTGGCGTGCTGCGATTCATGGGGTCGCAAAGAGTCGGACACGACTGAGCGACTGATCTGATCTGATCTGATGGGGGCCAGCCTCTATCAGGTATGCCCTCATCTCCACCAGTCTCTGCTCATGCTACTTACTTTTCTTCATAAAATGTATTCCTACAAGGCATACTATGCACTTACACTCTTAATGTCTGTATATCTGCTGTATCTCTGCATTAGGATTGAAACTTATGAGAGAAGGGACGTTTGGCCTGTTACACTAACTCCTATGGAGTCTGGCAGTTTGCGTTTTGCTCCATAAACATCTTTTGAAAGAAGAAACTCATTCATCTTGCATAATACACGTCAGGTACCTCTTCCAACTGCACACATTGCACATCAAACATCTTCTGCTCAAAGGTTTTTTTTTTTTTAATCAGTTCTCCACTCATGCTGAATTAAGTCAAATGAATCTCAGCCTGACATTTCAAATATTATGGGTAAGTGGTAGGGAAATGAAATTAAAAGTACTTGCAAATACCATGGTATGTATTTTATATATAAGGAACTACTTTATGTGTGAAGATGATCAAGAGGGATTATACAACTTGAAAATATAATGAATAGAGGCACCTGGGACCAAACCCAGAAAACCTCATGCATAATGATAACTCTCGCAGCAGAAAACAATGGAAATCTGTTTCAAATCAAGAGAAGGTCTTAACAGACCAGTGCCATTGGAGAGCTGACTTGTGTGACACTCTGCTTGATCTGAGGCACCTTATGAATACTATCTACAAAAATGGAGACAATTTCAACAGAACACTGGGAATCAATTACAGCAGGAGCAGTGGCTAAACCAGGTCTGTTTCTGTTCCCTGGAGAAGAGTCGGGAATACAGAAAAGGAATATGTGATGAATCAGCATATATTAGATGAACAGACATAGTCTGCACAACCCCAGAGAACATAATAGTATCAAACAACAAAGACACATTTTCAATTAAAATGAGAAAAATCTGAGTACTGGAGTTGCAAATATGAGATGGAGGTTTTTCATGCATTTGCACATTTCAAAACACCCTTCACAGGAATATCAGGACAGAATGAAGAATGTAATGAGACAATTTAACTGGATTACAAATGTATGAAATAATCTAACTGAAAGAGGTGGGACCTGACCTAAATTACCTTGTAAATGAGGCAAATTTGTAAGACTAATGGCAACTCTGATTTCACAACTCTTATTGTACTTATCCCATTACATTTTGCATTATAGCTGTACATATACTTTATTTCAACTGCTAGACGATGACAATAAGACAGAACATCCCCATGTTTCACCTGCATTCCTTTCATAGCACTCGGCAAACTTTGGCTCCACGATAGACACTCAGTAGACAGATCTGAGTTCATGAAAGCAGTTACGCTCCACAGTACTTTGGTTTCCTATGGTCAACATCCCAGCAAAACTCATTTGGATATTTGCGAATTCTTGAGCTGACAGACACTTAAAATGCAATCACTGTCAAGCTGGCTTTAAACTTCATTGCTGCAAGATCAAGACTCACCAGCAGCATATGCTTACCAATGATTAGCTGTCAAGTTCAAGCAAAAATTACAGCCGAGAGAGAGCAAGACAAGCCAGTTGGAAAACATAATTTTGGCTTCGTAGCTTTTTTGTTTATTGTGTCTTGTTGGGTCATTGTCAATCGGTGCCAACTCGGAGGCAGCCCCTACAGGAATCTACTAAGCAGAAAATCTATATATTTTAATATGTTTCTCCTGGTCCTGATGTGGAAGTCATTTAGCTGCAACAAGACTTATGTAAAAACCAAGTGTCAGTGGTTTCACTTGCCTTTTCTCAGTGCTTTTTGGAGTCACATTCTTTTGTAAATTGAGTCAGAGTGGATGACCAACCTCACTGAAAGTTTTCAGATTTTTTTTTTTGTTACAGTGGATATGGCTTAATGACACTAGTTTCTGACCCTTCACATTTTGGAAAATAAAATCCTTAAAAGCATTCTCACCATCACTTGAACTCATAGAATGTCTTCCTTGTATAAAATTTATGATTACCGAAACATTATCACCAAGGGTACAGCTAAAAGTGTGTCATAAATAAAGCAGAAAAACTGCCTAATATAGATACTTTCACTGTCATTAACAGATGACCCGAACTGTCTTTAATTTGTGACACTGACCAACCAAGTGAACTTTCTAAAACAAGAAACTGTTTCAAAGAAAAAAATCCATAGGATCTAACATACATCAAATGGATTAAAATATCTTAAATGCCCCATTAGAAATATTCTAGAAAAAATCTCGGAGATGTACTAGTCAACATTTAGCTAATGTATGTGACACAACTTTTCAAACTAAAAGTTTGCATATGTATATATATATAATCTATAGTTATATACATACACAATCTATATATTTGCTTGAAAATACAATAAATTATATAGTATTTTAAGAATTTTTATAGGATCATATTTATTCTAAATGCAATTAATGTGATTCAGCATATTTACAATAGAGACAAGATATCATATAATATACAGCTCCATGAATAGTGTTCTTATTTTCATACTCAGGTCTTTAATTCATTTTTAACTTCATATTTAAGTTTTCATTGTGGTAGTTCCTAAAATCATCTTCAAACTCTTATTCACATGCAGAGCCACAATTTAGCTATAGTTACAGACATTCCGCATACACTGGAATCTGGGAATCATTCCATCAAATCTATTCATCTTAGTGAGGAGCAAACAGACCCTTAAAAATACACGGACCTTATCCATTCATCTGCTGATGGGCATCTAGGTTGCTTCCATGTCCTGGCTATTATAAACAGTGCTGCGATGAACATTGGGGTACACATGTCTCTTTCCCTTCTGGTTTCCTCAGTGTGTATGCCCAGCAGTGGGATTGCTGGGTCATAAGGCAGTTCTATTTCCAGTTTTTTAAGGAATCTCCACACTGTTCTCCATAGTGGCTGTACTAGTTTGCATTCCCACCAACAGTGTAAGGGGGTTCCCTTTTCTCCACACCCTCTCCAGCATTTATTATTTGTAGACTTTTGGATCGCAGCCATTCTGACTGGTGTGAAATGGTACCTCATAGTGGTTTTGATTTGCATTTCTCTGATAATGAGTGATGTTGAGCATCTTTTCATGTGTTTGTTAGCCATCTGTATGTCTTCTTTGGAGAAATGTCTATTTAGTTCTTTGGCCCATTTTTTGATTGGGTCGTTTATTTTTCTGGAGTTGAGCTGTAGGAGTTGCTTGTATATTTTTGAGATTAGTTGTTTGTCGGTTGCTTCATTTGCTATTATTTTCTCCCATTCTGAAGGCTGTCTTTTCACCTTACTAATAGTTTCCTTTGATGTGCAGAAGCTTTTAAGGTTAATTAGGTCCCATTTGTTTATTTTTGCTTTTATTTCCAATATTCTGGGAGGTGGGAAGATTTGGGAGAATGGCATTGAAACATGTAAAATATCATGTAGGAAACGAGTTGCCACTCCAGGTTCGATGCACGATGCTGGATGCTTGGGGCTGGTGCACTGGGACGGCCCAGAGGGATGGTATGGGGAGGGAGGAGGGAGGAGGGTTCGGGATGGGGAACACATGTATACCTGTGGCGGATTCATTTTGATATTTGGCAAAACTAATACAATTATGTAAAGTTTAAAAATAAAATAAAATTAGAAAAAAAAAAAAAAAGAAAAAAAAAAAAAATACACGGACCTGTCCAAGGTCAATGTATGCTATTGACTCACGGTGTGACCGCTCTGACCCTTTTAACAGGAAGATGGTAAAAGTAGAAAAAGGATGTGTCAAAACAAACATGAGGGTTAAAACAGCCCCATAATGACATCTGTATCTTTGTCCTGTGTCACTTCTGAGGTAACTTCAGAATCGACTTTAATGGAATTTTAAGCATTTGGATCCCTAGGTTTCTGAGTCTGTTGGAGACTGAATGCAGCGATTTAGAATTTTGGAGCATGGGACGTATGCGAGGCAGAGACAATGGAGGGAGACACGAGATGAAGTAAGACAGCACGGGGATCATGGAGCATAAAGACACAAAGATAGTTTTTAAAATCCACTCTTCTGGACTCACGCAATGAAGAAGCAAACCATCCCAGGCACACTAATAGCTCCCGAGGAGACCTGCACAGGTGCCCAGGGTGCTAATAGAGGGCTTAGGGGTCACGGATGCGGAGAGGAGGGAGCACTGTGCACACAGGTGTCCGCAGGGTGAAGGGCAGTGCGGGATGATGTCAGCAGGGGTTCTGGCCACAGCGAGTGACATAAGATAAACTTCCTTAGAAAGGATAAGCTTCAGTTTGCCAGAAAATGCACTTAGATGGACCTCTTCATTTTCTGAAAATGCTGGTCAAATAAGATAACCATCTACCATGTGACAAGTTTAGAAGGTTAAAAACATGAGTAACAAGAAAGAAAAAAGCAAAACCTGATATTGCATATGATTACATGTGATTGTATGAGGAAACATTGGCTATCTTTACTCACAACATGTGTGTGTGTGAGAGAGACAGAGAGAAAGACTGGGAACGTCTAAGAACTGTAACTGATGGTTTATTTCACTCCCAGGATGTATGGACTAGTTTAGTCACAGAAAAAGACCACCTTAACCTGACTCGAGTGTATGAATGGGACAGGGATGGTTTAGCTGGACAAACATATTCCATCATTTGATTAATCCACCTGCATCTACTTCCCTTATCCAACTTTCACTTTCCTTGAGAACTTCACAGGATCCTGTCAGATCGTCCAGGAAGTTATCCCTTTAGTTCATATCAAATCCATCAACAGATAGGGAAGATTGATGGCAGAACAAATCATTATCTCCTTTGTTCACCATCCAAAAACACGAGAGAACCACATCATAAGGGGAGAGAGGAGGGGGATGAGAAATAGAAACGTGGACAAATTCCGATCTGTTGTGAGATTAGTTGAAAAGCCCTAACAGACAGCAGTATGGAAGGCGGGGTGGGGATGGACACCAGAGAAACGTTGCTGTTGTTCAGCCACCCAGCCATGTCTGACTCTTTGTGACCCCATGGGTTGAAGCACGCCAGGCCTCCCTGTCCCTCACTATCTCCTGAAGTTTGCCCAAGTTCATGTCCATTGCATCACTGATGCCATGGGCTTCCCAGATGGCGCTAGTGGTAAAGAACCTGACAGCCAATGCTGGAGACACAAGAGGCAGGGTTCCATCCCTCAGTAGGGAAGATCCCCTGGAGGCGGAAATGGCAACCCACTCCAGTACTCTTCCCTGAAGATTCCCATGAACAGAGGAGCTTGGCAGACTACAGTCCATTGGGTCACAAAGGGTTGGACACGACTGAAGCAACTTTGCACGCATGCAGAGAAGCTGAGCATGTTTTTATATACCTGCTGGTGATGTGTAGGTCTTCTTTGGAGAAAAGCATATTCAAGTTCTTTGTCCATTTATCAATCAGTGAAAGACAAGGAGGCGCCAAAAAAATCAGGATTTGCTGGGACTCAGAGAAGCTCACTTTAGAAAGCAAGGAGTAGCAATTTATGTCAGACACATAAATGCATCCACCTATTTCTGAAATAGTCTTTGCATTTTATCTTTTGCTATTGGTTTTAGTCACTAAGTTCTGTCTGACTCTTTTGGGACCCCATGGACTATAGCCCGCCAGGCTCTTCTGTCCATTGGATTCTCCAGGCAAGAATACTGGAGTGAGGTTGCCATTCCCTTCTCTAGGGGATCTTCCCGACACAAAGACTGAACCTTCATCTCTTGCTTTGGCAGGTGGATTCTTTACCACTGAGCCACAAAGGAGGCCTGCATTTTATCTACTTATTTATTTTCATGCATATAATGATAAATTGTAAAATTTAAGGTAAAGTCTTTAAAAACTGATAGAGAAAAATTTGTACTTCTTTGAAACTTTCAAGAACCTAGCATTTGCTTTCATCCTGGCTGAATTATATTGCAAGACTTAAGTATCCAAACACTAAAGTATATGGAAATACCTGAGTCATAAAGATAAATCATTATGAAGACTGAAGTTGTACATGTAAATGACATCATTGATAATTTCATTGACTTGTATTTTAACTGTGTTAAACTTTACTTTTACTGGGTAATTTAATTGGGTATAGACTTTGTTTGTCCTTTCCTTGTTCAAGAAAAATTAAATTAAAAATCAAACATTTAAAGCTGTTTAATGCTAGAGATATTCATTTGTCTATTCTCCCTTGACTTTATATATGGTTTTGGGTGTGTCCCCAGTCTGCCTGGGGCCAGAGGAAATTAACAAAAATCTATGTAACTAGATTATATATATATTCTGGTGTAGTTTACCAGCAGTGTCTGAAGACAGATAAAAATCCAGAAATGGAGCCCTGGAAACTCTGACTCCTGGAGTTTGCAAACTCTAGAGGCAGGCAGACTCTCAAAAGTAACTGGGATGAATTTGCTTGACAATCCTCACCTTCTAGAAATGCCTCATTTCTCTGTTTTTCTAACTCAGTTTTCCCTGTCTCAAGCTCCAGTTATTCAGGACACTGGGGCAGTTTAATCTCAGTCCCATCATTTGGATTTTTTCATCATCCCTCAGTTAGATCCTAAGAGAAGCCCAGTGTGCAGGCAGTCCAGCATAAACAAGAAAGGAGCCACTATCTTGATGTCATTCTGCTCTGCCCTTTAGGTCAAGATCAACTCTTGGTGCCTCATTTTATATCAGAGTCACTGTTTGAGGCACAGTATGGGATGCCTCTCACACAGAGGATTGGTCACAGCCGACCCCAGCGATGTCCTATAACACTTGGAGCTGGGAAGACCATCTTTGAGGACCTACTGCTTCCTGTCCTGCCAGAAGTCCTAACACGCCCAGACCCACGGCCCACTGTGTGGGGTGCAGCCTGAGCAATCTAGAGGGTCCTATGTTCTAAAGGACCCCACACTTAGAGTTTAATGTTCTGTGATGAAGTCCTAAAAGTCTGAATATTTTTATCTTTGCATGTTAAGTGAAATCAAATGGGACACTGGAGCACGCACTTGGGGGCCTGGAGCCCTAGTTCCCAAAAGAGCTCACCTCCCACCAACAAACCCCTCTTCTTTTCCTGGACAAGCTCTCATTTGCCTGTTTAATGTATTATTCTGATTTCAATTTTGGGGGATATATCCCCCAGACATGGTATTACTGGATTGATTTGTAGTTCTGCTTTTAATTTTTTGAGGAGACTCCCTTACTTTGCCCCACAGTGGTTTTACCTACCAACAGTGCAGGAGTGTTCCCATTTCTCTGCATCCCCATTCTCTTCTTATTTATTTTTGAAAGTATCCCTCCGAATAGGTGTGAAGTGATACTTCATCATGGTTTTGATTTGCATTTCCCTAGTGACTACTGTCACTTCAGCTTCCCAGGTGGTGCTAGAGGTAAAGAACCTGCCTGCCGATGCAAGAGACATAAGAGGCGGGGTTTCCATCCACGGGTGGGGAAGATGCCCTGGAGGAGGAAATGGCAGCCCACTCCAGTATTGCTGCCTGGAGAATCCCATGGACAGAGGAGCCTGGTGGACTACAGTCCATCAGGTCGCAAAGGGTTAGACATGACTAAAGTAACTTAGCACGCGTGCAGAGAAGCTGAGCATGTTTTCATATACCTTGTGGTGATGTGTAGGTCTTCTTTGGAGAAATGTATTCAAGTCATTGGCCATTTATCAATCAGGCTACTTCTTTGGTCTTTGTTTTGGTTTGGTTTTGCTACTGAGTTTTAGGAGTTCCTGGATATGGACCCAACAGATAATTTGAAAATGCATTATCTCATCCTGAAGGCAGGCTTTTCACTCTGTTGATGGTTTCCTTTCCTGTGCAGAAGCTTTTCAGTGTGATGTGGTCCCATTTGTATCTAGTTTTGTTTCCTAATTTTTGGTGTGGTATCTCAAAAACTTAAAAGGATAGATATCATGATTATTCGCACCACCACAAGAAAAATGTTTTCCACATTAACATGTAATGGATTTATTATTATTTAAAATAAAAACATATATAAAAATGAACATAAAAAGTTAAATGTATGTTTATTTAAAAATAATATTAAACCCATTAATATTATACTAGATCATTGTATGTTATATAATTATATTTTATATATTATATACTACATATTATATAGCACCATTTTATGTTATAACACAGGTGAAATAACACAAGAATACAATGTACATAATTCAGTTAGGTTCAGTCACTCAGTCGTGTCAAACTCTAAGACCCCATGGACTGCAGGACGCCAGGCTTCCCTGTCCATCACCAACTCCCAGACCTTGCTCAAACTCATGTCCCTCAAGTCGGTGATGCCATCCAACAATCTCATCCTCTGACATCCCCTTCTCCTCCTGCCCTCAATCTTTCCCAGCATCAGGGTCTTTTCAAATGAGTCAGTTCTTCGCATGAGGTGGCCAAGGTACTGGAGTTTCAGCTTTAGCATCAGTCCTTCCAATGAATATTCAGGACTGATTTCTTTTAGGATGGATTGGTTGGGTCTCTTTGCAGTTCAAGGGACTCTCAAGAGTCTTCTCCAACACCACAGTAATATGTTGTCTAAGTTGGTCATAGCTTTTCTTCCAAGGAGCAAGTATCATTTAATTTCATGGCTGCAGTCACTATCTGCAGTGATTTTGGAGCCCCCCCAAAAAAATAAAATCTGTCACTGTTTCCATTGTTTCCCCATAGTTACCATGAAGTGATGGGACCAGATGCCATGATCTTAGTTTTTTTGAATGTTGAGTTTTAAGCCAGCCTTTCAATTTCATCAAGAGGCTCTTTAGTTCTTCACTTTCTGCCATAAGGGTGGTGTCATCTGCATATCTGAGGTTATTGGTGCTTCTCCAGGCAATCTTGATTCCAGCTTGTGTTTCATTCAGCCCCAGCATTTCTCATGATGTACTTTACATATAAGTTAAATAAGGAGGGTGACAATGTACAGCCTTGACTTACTCCGTTCCCTATTTGGAACCAGTCTGTTGTTCCATGTCCAGTTCTAACTGTTGCTTCTTGACCTGCATACAGATTTCTGAGAAGGCAAGTAAGGTGGTCTGGTATTCCCATCTTTTGAAGAATTTTCCACAGTTTGTTGTGGTCTACACAGTCAAGGCCTTTGGTGTAATCAATAAAGCAGAAGTATATGTTTTTCTAGAATTTCCTTGCTTTGTCTATGACCCTACAAATGTTGGTAATTTGAACTCAAGTTCGTCTGCCTTTTCTAAAACCAGCTTGAACATCTGGAAGTTCACAGTTCACATACTATTGACGCCTGGCTTGGAGAATTCTGAGAATTACTCTTTGCCCTGCTTCATTCTGTACTCCTAGGCCAAATTTGCCTCTTACTCCAGGTGTTTCTTGACTTCCTACTTTTGCATTCTAGTCCCCTATGATGAAAAGGACATCTTTTTTGGGTGTTAGTTCTAGAAGGTCTTGTAGGTCTTCATAGAACCATTCAACTTCAACTTCTTCAACATTACTGGTTGGGGCATAGACTTGTATTACTGTGCTATTGAATGGTTTGCCTTGGAAATGAACAGAGATCATTCTGTCATTTTTGAAAATGTATCCAAGTTCTGCATTTTGGACTCTTTTGTTGACTGTGAGGGCTACCCCATTTCTTCTAAGGGATTCTTTTTTTTTTTTTTTTTATGTTTTCTGATCGTTTTTTCATTGCAACGTGGTTTTTTTCTTTCTTTCTTTCTTTTTTTATTTTATTTTAAAACTTTACATAATTGTATTATTTTTGCCAAATATCAAAATGAATCCGCCACAGGTATACATGTGTTCCCCATCCTGAATCCTCCTCCCTCCTCCCTCCCCATACCATCCCTCTGGGTCATCTCAGTGCACTAGCCCCAAGCATCCAGTATCGTGCATCGAACCTGGACTGGCAACTCGTTTCTTTTTTTCTTTTTTTCAGCAACTCATTTCTTACATGATACTTTACATGTTTAAATGTCATTCTCCCAAATCTTCCCACCCTCTCCCTCTCCCACAGAGTCCATAAGACTGTTCTATACATCAGTGTCTCTTTTGCTGTCTAGCACACAGGGTTATTGTTACCATCTTTCTAAATTCCATATATATGCGTTAGTATACTGTATTGGTGTTTTTCCTTCTGGCTTACTTCACTCTGTATAATAGGCTCCAGTTTCATCCACCTCATTAGAACTGATTCAAATGTATTCTTTTTAATGGCTGAGTAATACTCCATTGTGTATATGTACCACAGCTTTCTTATCCATTCATCTGCTGATGGACATCTAGGTTGCTTCCATGTCCTGGCTATTATAAACAGTGCTGCGATGAACATTGGGGTACCGTGTCTCTTTCCTTCTGGTTTCCTCAGTGTGTATGCCCAGCAGTGGGATTGCTGGGTCATAAGGCAGTTCTATTTCCAGTTTTTTAAGGAATCTCCACACTCTTCTCCATAGTGGCTGTACTAGTTTGCATTCCCACCAACAGTGTAAGAGGGTTCCCTTTTCTCCACACCCTCTCCGGCATTTATTATTTGTAGACTTTTGGATCGCAGCCATTCTGACTGGTGTGAAATGGTACCTCATAATGGTTTTGATTTGCATTTCTCTGATAATGAGTGATGTTGAGCATCTTTTCATGTGTTTGTTAGCCATCTGTATGTCTTCTTTGGAGAAATGTCTATTTAGTTCTTTGGCCCATTTTTTGATTGGGTCATTTATTTTTCTGGAGTTGAGCTGTAGGAGTTGCTTGTATATTTTTGAGATTAGTTGTTTGTCAGTTGCTTCATTTGCTATTATTTTCTCCCATTCTGAAGGCTGTCTTTTCACCTTGCTGATAGTTTCCTTTGATGTGCAGAAGCTTTTAAGGTTAATTAGGTCCCATTTGTTTATTTTTGCTTTTATTTCCAATATTCTGGGAGGTGGGTCATAGAGGATCCTGCTGTGATGTATGTCAGAGAGTGTTTTGCCTATGTTCTCCTCTAGGAGTTTTATAGTTTCTGGTCTTACGTTGAGATCTTTAATCCATTTTGAGTTTATTTTTGTGTATGGTGTTAGAAAGTGTTCTAGTTTCATTCTTTTACAAGTGGCTGACCAGATTTCCCAGCACCACTTGTTAAAGAGATTGTCTTTAATCCATTGTATATTCTTGCCTCCTTTGTCAAAGATAAGGTGTCCATATGTGCGTGGATTTATCTCTGGGCTTTCTATTTTGTTCCATTGATCTACATTTCTGTCTTTGTGCCAGTACCATACTGTCTTGATAACTGTGGCTTTGTAGTAGAGCCTGAAGTCAGGTAGGTTGATTCCTCCAGTTCCATTCTTCTTTCTCAAGATCGCTTTGGCTATTCGAGGTTTTTTGTTCTAGGGGATTCTTGCTCACAGTAGTAGGTATAATGGTCATCTGAATTAAAATTCGCCTATTCCAGTCCATTTTAGCTTGCTGATTCCTAAAATGCCGATGTTTGCTCTTGCCATCTCCTGTTTGACCACTTCCAATTTACCTTAATTCATAGACCTAACATTCCAGGTTCCTATGCAATATTGTTCTTTACAGCATCAGCCTTTACTTCCATCACCAGTTACATCCACAACTGGGTGCTGTTTTCACTTTGGCTCCATCTCTTAATTTTTTCTGGAGTTATTTCTCCACTTTTCTCCAGTATTGAGCATACTGGGCACCTACCAACCTGGGAAGTTCATCTTTCAGTGTCACATCTTTTTGCCTTTTCATATTGTTCATGGGGTTCTCAAGGCAAGAATACTGAAGTGGTTTGCCAGTCCCTTCACCAGTGGGATCATGTTTTGTCATAATGTTAAAATGACAAATTTATGGAGCTCTATATTAAAAATGAGAATACAATGTTCTTTACTGTATATTTTATACTTCAAAAGAGAAGCTAAAAAGAAAATATAAATATAAATAAATCACTGGGAAAAATGGAAAGAAGAGAGCTTCACTCTCAATTGCCTAACAAGGATTAATTCAGGTTTGCTCCAAATGAAACAAATAGTCATAACATCAGCAGATTTGAAAGTATAAGAGCTGCTGAGAAACTCAGTAAAGGAAAGTCACAATATTATTCCAGAGTTTGGAAGAACCCATCTTCTATCGTTCATCAGATTGTACTGTGTTGGAAATAAAGAACATGGTAAATGCACAGCGATCACCAAAGTGGTTTTATCGTTTTCAGTCAGCCTTCTATTTTTTTTACCTCTGTGCTGCAGACAAGGGTCAAAGGTTGCAGCTTTAGAGATCAGTGGTTTTTCTTTGTGATTCTCTCTTTGCTGAGTTTGATAATTGATTTACCTTGGTCAGAAAAGTTAAGGTTCTAGTGTATATCTTTGAGGGTAAAAAAATTATGGAAACACTACCAGTAACAAGTAAAATGAATCATAGTCTGGAAATGAGCCAATTATAGGATTGTTAAAATCTCAAAACTTGTGTTTTTTGTGCTAAGGTAATTCTATCACTTGGTTGGCTCTGCCGATTTCCTTAACCTGATTTTCAGAGTTCTTTTGTCATCATCTTCAAACTCAAAATCCTGCATTCTGAAATACACAGGAGTCCATAGAGACAAGGAGCTGTTTCATAAAATTCTGTAGCTATTTCTAAATATCATTTTTTGATTTCTTGATAGTACTTTTATTTCTATAGTTGCTACTTGTGTTTCCTCAGCATGAGTGTTAGTACAAAAAAATTGGCTAAGTTATGTTTACTAAGATCCATTATGAAATATAGTACTATTATAAATCTTGTACACTTTAAACTAACTTCCTTTTCAGGAAAAACAATATCAATTCAACTTTAAATTGCACATAAAAGTATATATTAATAAAAGGCATCACATTTAAACATTGTAGAATTGTGCACAATAAACTCTTATAGCAGACTCTGTGATAAAGACAGCCTACCTCATTCAAAATTCTCAAAAAAGAAAATTGAAGTGCATAAGAAAGGAGGGAAGAATATTAAAATCTTAGGAATCTGAAGCTGAAAGGGACTTTCAAGAATTGGTAGAATGTAATTTACCTTTAAAGGCAATATTTTTATGTGTAAATACATTTAACTATAAGCCAATATGGTAAAGTTTCCCTGTTTCTGGATAAATTTAGGGCAAGCTTCATAACATTTTTGGTAAAAAATAAAAACAGTTCTCTGATTAGTTGCATTTAAAAAACAGAGTTTCTGTTTATAATAAAATAATAGATACACTTAGACTATGGTTACAATTAAAATGTATAATAAAATAATAAATACCTCCAGTCTATGGTCATTAGAATTATGGTAATCAAACTTGAAAGCAAATTTTCAACCTCTTTATTTTATAAGCTCTGGGCTGAGTAAGCCAATCATTTTGATCCTGACCTGGCTTATCTTCTTTTCTCTTCTCCAGAATCCCACCAGCTTGATAATTATGGTCACTACCCCTCAGAGGTCACAGCAGGGCATGGTGGTGAGCCAGCCATGCATTCTCTGGAGCTAGTGCATCCATGCACTTGACCATTCCTCATGGAGAGTTATCGTCAGTTCTTCAGAGCACCTCTCCATTCTCCTAACACTGGAAAAGTAGCTCACTTGAAGCTACAGAAAAGCTCTCCCCAGCTAGAATTCTATAGCTCCACCTCTAGGAATCTGGTGGCCACTTCTTCTGCAGCTCAAGGCAGCCCTTCTAGACAGGATTTCACATTCTACTCAAAATACTTCTACACTCTTTACCCAAACAAACACTAAGCATTCAATCTCAATGGATGAGCAAGCCCTTCTCACTCTAAACTCAGGGACTCTAACCACACAATCATTCCCTCAGCACACCATGACTCTAATCCTACAGTGTGTGCATGCTAAGTCACTTCAGTTGTGTCCAACTCTTTATGACCCTATGGACCGTAGCCCACCAGGCTTCTCTGTCCATGGGATTCCCCAGGCAAGAATACTGGAGTGGGTTGCCATGCCCTCCTCCAAGGGATCTTCCCGACCCTTGGATAAAACCCGCATCTCCTCCATCTCCTGCATTAGCAGGCGGGTTCTTTACCAGTAGCATTATCTGAGAAACCTACAGAGGAGACGTTTAGTGCTCCAAGGATCTCACTTGACTTAAGGGAGAAATAAATACCCATCATCTATCCCTTCCTACTGGATGAAGAGAAGGAGACAGCATGCTGACACCTGACTCCCAAGACCTCCCAATCTATAGAAACGCTCTTCTTGCCTTCTCAAAATCTCCTATGGGATGCAATTATACAAAAACCTTAGGGTAAACATTCAAGTTTCTTCAACCTTTTAAGTAAGCAATGCTTGGTAGTCTCATATCTCATATTTGAATAAGTTGGAATCAGCCATCACTGAGAAGCAGAGAGTTTTAAAAATATTTTGCTAAATGTAACATTTGTCATGATCCAGTTGCAGTTGACATCCCGTAATTTATAACAATCCACAACTGTCACAGCTCCTAGGTAATACAAGCTGAAAGTTTTGTGACTTCTGGCCTCTCCTTCTAGAAAGTACATAAGATAACAGGCCTACAAGATGTCATTCAGGTCTTAAGAAAAGGTCTACAGAGAGAGTTTGCAGAGACTACCACGAGGAAGGTAAAGCTTTCTGCCAAATACACCAATGCCAATTTGTTACCTACACTCAACATATTACCTAGAAGGCTCGTTTAACACCAAGTTGCACAGGTATTGGATGAAAACCATAGTTCTCTTGCCTCAGCTGTGCTAGGTCCTTGCTCCCAACAACCCCCACTTTTAGCAGCTGCTGCTAAGTCACTTCAGTCATGTCCAACTCTGTGTGACCCCACAGACGGCAGCCCACTAGGCTCCCCCGTCCCTGGGATTCTCCAGGCAAGAACACTGGAGTGGGTTGCCATTTCCTTCTCCAATGCATGAAAGCGAAAAGTGAAAGTGAAGTCACTCAGTCATGACCGACTCTTAACGACCCCAGGGATTGCAGCCTACCAGGCTCCTCCGTCCTTGGGATTTTCCAGGCAAGAGTACTGGAGTGGGTTGCCATTGCCTTCTCCAGCAGATGTCAACACAAATCTTTAAGTCATAGGGTCCAGAGATAAGAAAGGAAGCTACAAACAAACAAAAAAACAAACAAACAAAAAAAAAAACAAGGAACCAGCTGGGACTAAGATGGAGATGAATCTGACCTCCAACAGACCCTGAGTCTCTTTATATGATTTTACTACATTATCATATTAAATGGCATGCCTACTTGTGGTCTGACCATTACCAACAAAGGATAAAATGGGTCTGGCACCCACTGCCTTGAAAAGTCCCACCCCTTGCCCTGTAGACAAATGCATATGATTCCCCTTCATTGCTTACCTGGTGGCTCAGATGGTAAAGAATCTGCCTGTAATACAGGAGACCCTTGTTCAATTCCTGGGTTGGGAAGATCCCCTGGAGAAGGGCATGACAACCCACTCTAGTATTCTTGCCTGCAGAATTCCATGGACAGAGGAGACTGGCGGGCTACAGTTCATGGAGTTATACAGAGTAGGATGCGACTGAGTTACTAACACTTACATTTTCACTTTCCTCCTCTCTGTCTTTATTCTTTACAAATCCCTCTGGCTACATGGGAGAAGCTAGCCTGTGAACTAAGTTCCCACTTCTTCATTTTATGGCCATGAATAAAGTTTGTGCTGCATGCATCTCAGCTTCGGTTTCATTATTTGCAACCAGAATGGAAAAACAAACCTTACCCACTGAGGCAGAGAGCCTCAGCCACACAAAGGCCCCAGCACGGTTGATAGGACTTAATTCAGTAACAGTTCTTTGATTTCAAAGCACGGAGACAGGATTTCAACTGTCCAGGTACATTAGCATTATGACGTGCTCTGCTGGAGAACAGTAATTTAATAACATTATTTAGGGAAAGGTGTTATATCATTCAAGCGGCTGCTTACTAGTCAGAGCTGCCTGCTTCTTCCCAGGAGGATCATCTATTAGAAAACATATAAAGAGGTCAATTGGACCGGACACAGGCTGGAATGCCCTGCTTCTTCTGCCCGTCCCCTCACTGGAGGGACACACACTAAATGCCCCCTCCAACCCCCCAATAGGGGTGCAGGTCTGACTATAGGTCACCTGCTCTGCCCTGCCTTCAGCATCCATTCAAAGCCAACAGCCCAGTTCCAGACTTTCTTTCCCTTTGATGCCAACAAAGATGTACAAATGCATTTTCTTCCCTTCTCAATAAGTCACAAAATGTCTTCTAATGAATTTTAGTGGTTGAAGAAACTAGACTTTCCTTTAGTTTTCCATGTACCTATTGATATTTTATGAATTTATCTATACTGATTTTATAAGAGGTTTCATTTGAAGTTTTACTTTGTCAAACAAGTGATTTTTCAGTGAAACTATCTTTTAAATTTCAAATAAATCTGTAAAGTCAGTCTCAGAACATAAAACAGATTCAAGAAATAAGACTTAGTTTGGCTGGAGCAATTAGGTGGCAAGAGTCAACAGGAGGCCCAGAGTCACCCACCACCTGAGGTCAGGGCTTCTCTGCTCTTCCTTGGATCTTGTCAACACAGTAAGTGATTTCCCCACGTCACCTCTTGGGCCTTGTTTTCCTGTTCACCAAGTGTGAGTGCTGTAGGAGACGGTCTCCTTTCCAATTTAATTACCTGCATCGAATCCTTGACGATTATTCATGACCTGTGACTAATTCGGCAAGACCATTCAGCATGGGTGCCCCCAAAGAAAACTGTCATTGTGACACCCACGCATTTTCCCCAGGTTGGCTACCCTCACAGAAAAGAAGGTAATGATGAGTCACACAAAATAAATTCTTTCAGATATCAAAACAGAATCCAATGTACCTTTAAATCAGGGAGACAGTTTTTGGTAACACAATCAGTAAACTAACCTCGAAAGACAGGCAGACGATGAGACAGGAATGTCACCAGACAGAGGAACCTGACCCTAAGATTCTGTAATTAACAGCCCCTACCTTCTGTGGGACCACCTGTAAAACACAGAGCACTTGTTTCTAAGAGAAGAAGACTTAGGCAGGAAAGACCGTTCATTTATTTTTGTCACAGTCACCTGCTTCAGGAAGTCAGAGGCATTTTATAATCCAATGAGAAGATAATATAATAGTGAGTGAAAGCCTGGAAGTGTTAATCATTCAGTTGTGTCTGACTCTTTGCAACCCCATGAACAGACTCTTCTGTCCATGAAATTCTCCAGGCAAGAATACTGGAGTGGGTAGCCATTCCCGTCTCCAGGGGATCTTCCTGATCCAAGGATGGAACCCAGGTCTCCCGCATTGCAGGCAGATTCTTTACCATCTGAGCCACCAGGGAAGACCCTGGTACTAGTGAGAGAATAGGCATATATGCTTTCTCCTTGGTTCCCATTAGACTTGGTCCAGAAAATGGTTTTCAGTTGTAACCAGCAGATGCTGAGAAATCAGATAAGCACAACTGTAAGATGCCTAGGTAACCATAGCTACAATGGTGGAAGAAATTGAAAGGGTTAAAGTTATTCTGAATTTTTAGCTTGAATTTTAAAGGAGACATGACAGCTGTCCTTGATTCTTAAATATCTGCTTTGTATCGAATGGATTACTTAAGTTCTGTTTTATCTTAGAGGAAGAAATTCAAACCAATTAGTTGACCCAGGGAGATGGAGGGTACATATGACAGATGACATTCAAACAGGGCTTGGAGACTGCTTGTCTGAAATGTTACAGGAAGGCTTGAAATACGTGGTGTTAGATAAGATAATAGCCAGTCTTGTTTCTGTCTCATTCAGTCCAAGAGAAAAATTATCTACCATATAGGACTGAAAGTTTGGCTGCAAATAAGGGAAAATACACAATGAAAGTGGCAAGAACATAGTATCAAGTTTTTTTCTTGCTTCTGTGAACAGAACAGAAAAATAGGCTCCTGTGAATTTTGTGGAAACTGTACCAAGTCATTAAGGGTCCCAGGTTCCCAGCTCAGCTCTGTACCACCCGAGATTTGTTCTCCATCAAGGACAGCCAGTCACTCACCAGCTTCTAAAACAGAATTCCTGGCCTTGACCCCTATACACACATTACAGACTGATCAGTGGAGAAACAATGAAAAAGGAGCCAGGTGTGTGGATCAGGTATGTTTTAAGGAAGATATTTTAGTGTCCTTTCAATATTTACAGGTATAAACCCTTGTCTGTTAAATCACAACAGGCGTACATGCTCATCCACAAGGTCGTGCCCAACTCTTGGCAACCTCATGAACTGTAGCCCACCAGGCTGCTCCGTCCATGAGATTTTCCAGGCAAGAATACTGGAGTGGGTTGTCATTGCCTTCTCCAGGGGATCTTCCTGACCCAGGGATCGAACCCACATCCCCCACGTCTCCTGCATTGGCAGGTGGATTCTTTACCACTGAGCCACCTGGGAAACCCCTAAGTTTCCACATCACCATCTAACTTCAAGGGAGCCTTGGAGCTGTGGACTTCATTCTGGGTAGCCAGGCCTCAAATTGAAAATGTGACCAAGGGAAATAGGGGAACTTAATATTAAGAAAGGCAGTGGAAGTTCCTGGCATGCCACCTGAATGATAGCTGGTTTGCTAGGATAAACTCTCAGTATGTTGTTAAGGAAACCTTTCTGCCCGCAAGGAAAAACAGTGATGGCTGCAATGCACTGACCCAGAGGAGAAATGCCAGAAGTAACCAGAGGAACGCAGGAAAAACAGACACGGTGAGCTGACAATTTGGAGACAATCTCTGATAGATGTTCATAGATGACTGGGTCAGAAGGTTTAAATAAAAGGTAACCAAAAAGAATTCAACTCCAACATAAGAAAGAAGTTTTTCATAACACAGCAGTAAATATTCCACAAACCCAATGGTCTCCTTCTTAAAAGAAAATATTAATGCATGCCCAAGAAGCAATTAGATACTGTCTAGATACTGTCATGGGAAAGGCTGGGCCCCTAACCTGATGGATCTCCTGAAGCCAAAGAGGTTTGCATTTTTTTTTTTTTTGGTATCTTTCTACCTATGCATTAGGCATAGAACTGTTTTATATTGGAAACATTTTTACAAAAGAGACTTCAAGATGAATAATTTACCAATTATAAGGAGAGGAATGTAATTCATTGATGATGGGGCCAGAGCAATAGGATTCGACAACTCATGATGAAGAACTGCTAGCAACATCATCAATAATAATCGCCTGTCACTGTGGTGTCTGCTGTGTTCACAGCCTTAATTCCTAGACAGAGTACAGGAGATATAAGAAAATTCATAATGTGGGGATTACCAGCAAACGGATAAGGCAGTGATTGAAGGGTAAGGTATAAAATTTCAAATTACTTATATCCTCAGAGGTTGGCAGGGCTCAGCCAAGGCCCACATCTGGTTGTCTGCAGAGTAACAGAAATTCCTGAGCATTTGTTGCTCCAAACTGTCTCTGAGAGTAAAGTCATCAGCCCAGTGCCATGGACACATCATGTTTGTGGGTGAGATTAATACAGGATCGAAGGGGACCAACTGCAGAGGATGCAACTGTGTCTATGAACCGGGCAGTCCTTCTCCAAACCTGAGCAAAAGAAACAGGAAAACTATCCAGAGAAAACAGATCTGCAAAGGCAGAGAGCATCATCCATCCATCCCGTATTCTGTGCCAAGCCTGTGCACACAGGGGCATGCACAGGCGCATACACGCACACACACACACAGACACACACAATTATGCACCCTTTCTGGCACATGACAATCTATTTTCACCTGAGCAATGAAAGGCAAGCTGAAGGCATGGCTTACATCCTGCACAATTTTAAATCACAGACCTTTTTCTGCACTTGCATCAAATTCGAGAATCAGCTGACACCTCAACACCACCTCCCAGAAGCCCTTCTGCACATCCGTGGTCCATCTGGAACACCTGGAGGTCATTATATCCCCTGTGGGAAACTGTTCTTCCTTCCTACAAAATTACCACTTGCTTACTCTAGACAAAAATACACAGTTAACCCACAGGTGTGGGCAAAAGCACCTTCTCTTATAGGATACACATAAAAAGTAAAGGAAAATAAGAGCAATAGCGAAGAAAGACAAGTCCAGACTGGCCACGGTAAGTTCCTTGCCCTAGCAACTTGATCGATTTGATTTCTTTCAAAACTGTGGTCAGAGAAATAGCAGTCTCTCCCAAAAGTCATTATTATAAGAAAATATTAAAACATGGTTACAGTACACTTTTAGTGTTTTTGTTAGTGAACATGTACTGATATTTTGAGTCAATGAAAAACTCAAGATTTATTCTTCACTTGAGATAAGTATTGACCTTAATAACCTCAGTCAATATCTCACCTTTGATATAAATGCAACCAGATATTTCTCTTACCACATGTCAACAGAAATTTTCTTCTGTACAGTGGGTCAAATACTGTTTATACATTAATTTTATATTTTCTATTTTAAATGATATTTCTAAGTCTTCCAACTATAACCTAAAAACTTCTTTGATTTACTTTTGTCCTACTCATAAAGCTTTTTATTCTAATCACTGTTAATACACTCAACTAATTAAATTCATTTGTGCTTTTCAAAATGAGAGGCTTCATTGCAAAATATTCAAAAACAATAATTTTCATAACAACTCATGGAAAGTTTTAAAATTTTCACTTAGAATAAATGAGTACAATTTGTATCAAATTGGAATACATCACACCACCTTTCATTTAAGACAAAACTCAATCAAGGAAAATGATTTAGTAACAAATCAAAAAACCATACATTTAGATGAGAGGACTTGATGAGTGATTTCCAACCATCACTATGATGTTTTCATTGTGGACATTAAGTAATATAATATATAAAAAATACTGACGTGTAATGCCTGGGTTTTCTGATTCTTAAAAAAAAGTGATATACTCAGAAATATTCCATCCAAAAAAAGATAAGGTAAAGCTCAATTTTAACATTTTGGCTGAAGTATAGCTCCCAAATCTGCTCAAATATCATTTTTTCACATTCTTCTTAAAGTCTGTCAACACCACCATACGCTGAAAGTTCATGAGTCGTCCCCAAGGGTGCAACACAAAACCCTCATGATGTTATCTCCTACTAGATGCAGGCTGAAGCTGAATTCCAATACTTAGGCCATGTGATGCGAAGAACTGACTCCTTTGAAAAGACCCTGATGCTGAGAATGATTGAAGGTGGGAGGAGAAGGGGACAACAGAGGATGAGATGGTTGGATGGCATCACCAACTCAATAGACATGAATTTGAGCAAACTCCTGGAGTTGGTGATGGACAGGGAGGCCTGGCATGCTGCAGTCCACGGAGTCACAAAGGGTCAGACACAACGGAGTGACTGAACTGAACTAAGATGCAGGCTGCTGAGGTCAAGTCCTTTGGGAAAAAAGTTGTATTTGTGAAATTCACCCATTTTTCAATGGGTGAATGTCACCCACAGTGAGGGAACGTTTCCTCTTGGCCATCCAATGGGGCAGCCACTAGGCCCATGTAGATACTGAACCCTTGATCTTGACTAGTGTGGCAGGAGAATTAAGTTTTTAATTTCAGTTCTTGGTTTCTTTTATTTAAATATCCCCATGTGACTACTGACCACTCCAATAAGGTGGGTCTCCAACTCACGTGCCATGGTGGAGAGTGTACTCACGTTACCTTATCTCAGTCATATGCACCCTTCTCTCCCTACACACACACACACACACACACACACTCTGTCACATCACACTAGTTTCACAGAGCTGTGTGACACTTCAAAAACTACTTACATGAAACCAGCCGTGATATTTATTATTGGATATCGTTGAGATAGCAAATGCTCTCTATAACAAAAGTTTTTATTATTATAAACTGTAGAATAATTTTAGAGATTGATCTATACATTCACACTATTTAATTTGAATCTAAAATACTTCTAATTAGTTGAAATCATTACAAAGGATATAATTTCTGATGCAGCAAATATCAACATTTAAAAATAAGACTGGTATTTTCATTAATTATCCAGTGAAATTTAAACAACAATGCAATTTGAAACTCATTATCTTCCATTTAAGAATAGGAACAAACTTCTTTAGGAAGAAGAAATTATAGATTGCACCTTTTGAACTTACAGTTCTCTTCCACTTACCCCACGTAATTGTATTCTAATGTAACATATTTTATGCTTTAAAACCTTTATTGATCACTCCATCATATTCCTCCAAAAACTGCTTTTATATTTCATGAATCCATAAAGCTTTAAAATTCTAAAAAGCAAAAACCATGGTCAATCAAATTATAAGTGCTTGTTTTAGCCAGATTGGGTTTAACAAAAAGAACCTATGAAATTTGAATTTTACCAGCTGGATTCCCTTAAAAACATCCCTGCTTTAGAAAATTTTTGCATATGGGCAAGCGTTGTCCCACTCAGACCTGCAGACACTATACAGGGCCCATTATAAATGTTTCTGTGTGAGAAACCTTTCAGGTTCTTGAGGCAGCTGTTTCTTCTGAGGAACCAGGAGTAGGATTTTTTTGTGGATTCCAGCCCTATAAAAGGGCTGGTCCCTTTTACAGTTGGGTCACTAGGAATTCAGAACCAAATTTAAAGGTCATTATGAAGACACTGATTTCTTTGTTTCTGCCTCACTTTCTTCCCTTTCATCTCCTATCCCATCAGCATTTTTCTTAATCCTTATATACCTACTTATGGTCAACTTCATATTCACTGGGAAAATGGAAGACAAGATCACAGATATCCTTCAACAGAGTGATTCAAGCAAATTCTTGATTTTCAGGATGGGTCATTCATGGTAAAGACATAGAGGAACCCAGGGTTGGGCGCAACCCTTCCTGAATGCTCCCCAGGACACCAGTTAACACACTGATCCGTCTCCTCACCCCAGCAGGACCACTGCTGATCACCACTGCTGACTCACGATGCTGTCTCAGCTTTGTGTCCACTGACGGCTGATTTGCAAACACAATGAACCTAGACAATTTAGTACTGACTCTCATTTTGGTTCCTTTTAAAATATATATATTGTGTTGTGTGTGTGCTTAGTCACGTCTAACTCTTTGCAACCTCATGGACTGTAGCCCGCCAGGCTCCTCTGTCCATGGGATTCTCCAGGCAAGAATACTGGAGTGGGTTGCCATTTCCTCCTCTGGGGGATTTTTCTGACTCAGGGATCAAACCCATGTCTCCTGTGTCTCCTGCTTTAGCAGGTGATTCTTAACCATTAGCACCATCTGGGAAACTTAATACACACACACATAGATACATAAATATAAGCTTAATATATATATACTATATACATACATATATATATATATATTTGAAAATGCTTTTAGGTGGCTATCATTATATATACACTGAAAGTGAAAGTTTCTCAGTTGTGCCCAACTCTTTGTGACCCCATGTACTATACAGTTCATAGATTTCTCCAGGCCAGAATACTGGAGTGGGTAGCCATTCCCTTCTCCAGGGGATCTTCCCAACCCAGGGATTGAACCCATGTCTCTCACATTGCAGGTGGATTCTTTACCAGCTGAGCCACCAGGGAAGCCTGAAAATACTGGAGTGGGTAGCCTGTCCCTTCTCCAGCAGATCATCTCAACCCAGGAATCAAACCGGGGTCTCCTGCATTGCAGGTGGATTCTTCATCAGCTGAGCTACCAGGGAAGACTATATATACATTTTTCTCTCTTATTTGTGCTTTTTATCTTTTCACAACTAACAATTTGAAAATATTTTTAGGTGGCTATCTCTAATGATAGCACAAATGAGAAAGAAAAGAAATTCATCTATATATCCAAATAAAGATACATTTTCCTTTGAGAATACATATAGAAATCACAGGATTTCAGAGAGTAGGGGACTAATATTATCACCCAGACTCAACCACCTCTATATTCATGGTTTGTATTTGAGCTGTGACCCCAAAACTTCTGATGACAATTACAAAAAAAAATCTATTAACCTGAGGGCAAAACAATGAGGAAAACACTCTGAAAGCCTGAAATCCTTCAATCCCTTGTGTTCTTGGCTTTCTGTACACTGTTGATAAAGTACTTAAAGGCAAAAGAAGCAAGCAGAAGAAAACAGAGGGGCTTCCCTGGTGGTCCAGTGGCTAAGATTCTGCACTCCCAATGCAGAGAGCCTGGGTTTGATCCCTGGTCAGGGAACTAGATCCCAGATGCACAACTAAGATGGAAGGTCCTAAGTGCTACAAACCAAGGATCCCATATGCCATGACTAAGAACCAGCACAGACAAATGAAATAATTTCTAAAAATTTAAGAAAAAAAGAAACAAACAACATTGAAAAAAATAAAAGTATCACAATGACTTTTGCATGCAAAATTGATTTTGACATGCATTCAGCTCTCTGATAATGGACTGAGTGATAATGGTGAGCTGACGTGAGAGCATGAAGATCAGCAGGTAGCTCCTTGCTGGCAATGACCCTTTCCGGTCCATTCAGAGAAGAGGCACACGTTCACTGTGAAGCAAAGCTAGCTTAACTGCCTTTCATTATTTATTGATTTTTCAGCTTTCAACGTTTTGACCCCTTTTAACTAGTATGTGGCTAATTATTTTCTGAAGGCTTAGGAACACATGATGATTTACTTTCAAAGAATGCTGATGCATGGAGTGCGTCTATAATACCTTTAGAGTTGATAAAAGAGCGTATTTAATCAAAGGTCTGCAGGTTTATAGTCACTCAGCTCCTAATTGTCTGTGAATGCATCTTGTGTAATATACATCTTTAATCTACCACCACTGAGACTCAAGTGGAAAACACTCCAAAATCATTTGGCTTTGAAGTACATGTTGATGTAAGTTTGAAAAAAATCCACAATAATATCAGTAACATGCAATACTTTTTCCTATACTGTCCTATCAAAGCTGCCAATTTTGTGTGCCTGAAGGAAACGGAGCACGACCCTGTGACCCTCCCCCCACCCCCCAACACGTCCTCTGCCTGAGTTTTGTCTGCGGAAAATTTCAGTCAAGAATATGTTTAATCAGAGAAATGCGAAAACAAAGGAAAACAGTCAAAGGAGACTAAAAATAATGTAGTCATTAAGCACAGTCAAGGATCTTTAGTTCTTTCTCAAGGGCTACAGATAATATTCTGAGCCATATCCTGTGAGCTGTCTTATAGATGCTAGAACGCCAGGTGGAGAAGCTAACTATGTGATGACTAGACTGTATCCACCACATGAGCTACCATAAATCTGAGAACTGGCTGCAAAGAAATGGGAACAAATGGACCCTGGAACTGAAAATTAACTATATCTAAAACAACCAAGATGACACTGGTTAGACCACTGATGACCAATTTGAAGATGACTATCAGAGATGACTGTGCTATCTTTGCATGTAGTCCCCCACCACCACTCACCTTCTGTCTATAAAAGCTCTTGCCCCACTGGTTGCCACTGGGGGAAGTCGGCCTTTGGACAGATGTCTGCAACCCGCCCCCAGCTCCCCTCTGCCCAAGTTGCCAGCATATGAAATAAAGCAAACTTTCCTTTCCACCAACCTGGCCTGTTTATTGGCTTTCTAGCAGCAAACAACTGGCCCACACACTCTTGGTAATATGCTTTTCATGACTTTCTTTTACAAGAAAGAATGTGCCTTTGATCTCAAGATCGCTACTAACATTATTTACAGCAATCTGGAAAAAAAACATGCTGTAAATAATTTTATTAGTAAAGCACCATTTGGAGTTGTTTATTCCTCACTGAGTTTTTGAGCATATACCATCTTCTAGACTCTGGCCTCAAAAATCAGTCTATGGTGTCCACGTGGTTTGATTTAATGGAGTTGGGATGATTGATCACAGAATGTATATAATTCAGTGTGCTGAGGACAAAACTCAGTGTGTGCAAATGTTGACCCATTCTTTGATCACTAAATTTAGAAATCTTCAAAATCTAGGCAGTTCCACTATTCTGTGTTATCTTCCCTGGTCTCCTTGAAAACAGTGCTGCCCTCCACTTTGTAATTCACAATCCGAGGACTTCAACCTGAGCCTAACATTACTCCTTATGTGATCATTTTCTCAATCACATGGCAAGCCACTTTGAAAAGAGATAGTCATTGCTGTGACACATAGGAGACAGGCTATAAACATGTGTTAAATTGAAGTGAAAACTAGAAACTAAATTCTCTGTGTCACTGGCTGACATCTTGAAATTTGTACATTGTGACTTATTAACATTTTAAGACAAACGTATGAGTATGAGCATAGAGGCTGCACAGAAACATACTTTATCTCTGATGTCGTTAAGGCTGATGGAAAAGAAACCTGCGCATGAATTGTTAGGATCTGGATCAGCACTCAAAGGAGGGACCTAACACAGTCATAGGAGCAGAAATTAGAATGGTGGCTGCCTGGGGTGGGAGAAAAAGGTGAGTTTTTCTCAATGGCTACAGAGTTCTAGTTTTAACAGTTGAGGAAGTTCAAGAACAATATAACTGTACTTAAAACTACCAACCTATAAACTTGAAAATGATTAAGATGGCAAATATTAAATATTTTAACTTATATTAAATAATTTAAATAATGTGTTTTTTAGCACAACTTTTTAAAAAGCCAGTTGGATGTTGGAAAGCTCCATCACTGGATGAAGGTCAGGACATTCTGACTCTTCTCTCAGCCATGCTACTGTACCTTTTAAGGGGTTATTTCAGTTCCCAGGCCTCAGTTTCCTCATCTGTAAGCTGTCAGGATTTGGTAAAGAGAACTCCACTACCAGGGGTGAAAGTTAAGAATCGGGAATCACACTGACCACGGCCCCTCACTCCGTGGCCTTGTCACACTGGAGCCTGAGCAGGTGCTTACCTGTGCCAACCCACCAGGACGGCACTCAGTCTTGATAGAAGGGCCCCAGGTGTTCAGAGATGGCATAGTCCTATTTTCATTCCATCATCTCAGAGAGAAAAATCCCTGAGACTGTAATGTTACAAGAGACCCAGAGTCCCATCTTTAATAGTTTCTAAAAGTGTATCTAATCAAGGACTTAAATTTCTCTGCAGTAAGGTAAATGTAAATGCAACTCGACTATTTTATGACAAGAGGTCCAAAGAGTTACTGCCAGCAAAAATCACATAAATCGTTACCACTAGCTGATTATGCAACTTCTAATGGTTAAGAGTCTATAAACAAAATTATGACTTCATATATTGAAACAAAGAATAAATAAGCATTTTGTGTTTTCACACAAAAAGCAAAATTTCAATTTCAATTTAAAGTGTAACATCCAAAGTGCATATACTTGTGAAACTGCCACCATCATCACGATACAGTGTTTTCACATCGCCCTCCAGAGTTCTCTGGTGGTACATCATGACCCAGCCTTCCATCCACGCCCCAATCGCAAGTAACTGCGGATCTCCTTCCTGGCACTATAAATCAGGCTTTGTTTTCTGGGACTTTATATAAAGACAGAGACATGCAGTAGGTATGATCTAGCTTCTTTCACTAAGCAAAATGAGTCTGACACTTATCCAAGTTACTGTACATGAATTTATTCATTTTATTTCTAAAGGATATATATCCCATTTTGATTATATACGTATGAAGTGATGCATATTTGAGGTTTTTTCCTATTGCATTTGTTTTTTACTACTATGAATGAAACCACTATGGACATGTCTGTACAAGTCTCTGTAAAACTACGATTCAGTTTCTCTGAGCTAAATATCTAGGAATGGAATAGCTGAGCCATGAGGAGAATAAGTTTAATATTTTAAGAAACTCAATCAGATGATTGAGGCCATTGGCTGTACCACTTTATATTCTCGCCCAAAGAGAATCATAGGCCCGTTCCTCCACACCCTCACCAACATTCCATATTTTAGGACTTTTTTATTCTTTCTAGTTTGCGTGTGACATTATCATAGTGAGACTGTAACTTTGCATTTTCCCGATAATGAAACAATACAACTTTCTATGTACCTGTAGGTCAACTGATACATAAAATGTTTATTTATAAAATGTTTGTTCAAATATTTTTACCCATTTTTGAAAAACTAGCTTGTCTGCTCTCTTATCATTGAGCTGTAAGAATTCTTCACATACGCTGGATTCAAATATATTTTAGACATGTATATTGCTAACACTTTCTTCTTTGTGGCTAACCTCTTCATTTTAGTAATATGTATTTCAAAGCTCAACGGTGTCAAATTCTGATAGCTTTTGATTTCTTGATTTTTATTTTCTGGTTATTACCTTTTTTTTTTTTTTTCCCTAAGAAACATTTGCCTGTTACAGAGTCATCAAGATTTTATTCTATCTCTTTTTTCCTACTATTTCATAGGATTAGGTCTGATATTTAGGTCTATGTAGTGGGTTGAATGGGCCTTCCTGGTGGCTCAGACAGTAAAGAATCTGCCTGCAATGCAGGAGATGCAGGTTTGATCCCTGGGTCAGGAAGATTCCCTGGAGAAGAAAATGGCAACCCAATCCAGTATTCTTACCTGGAGAATCCCATGGACAATGGAGTCTGGTGAGCTACAGTCCACAGGGTCACAAAGAGTCAGACATGACTGAGCAACTAAACAATAACAACTAACGTGGATTGAATGATATCCCCTCAAATTTCATGAATACCTGAAATTTCAGAATGTGGCCTTATTGGAAAAAGAGCCTTTGGTGATATAATGAGGTGTGATCATATTGGATTGGGTAATGACAGTATGTTATACCTTTAATATAATTTTCATCATTGGCAAGTCCACAAATATTAGTTCATTGTAACTTTGGGATGTTCATGTAGCCCATCTTTGACAAGGGTCATATTCTTACCGTGTTTGGTAAGGACTGTTTCAAACATTTCATTCTCTGTGAGTGTGTGTGTTCAGTTGCTCAGTTATGCCCAGCTCTTTGTGACACCTCTGGAGAGACTCCTCTGTCCATGGGATTTCTCAGGCAAGAATACTGGAGTGAGTTTCCAGGCCTTCCTCCAGGGGATCTTCCTCACCCAGGGATCGAACCCACATCTCTTATATCCCCTGCATTGGCAGGGATTCTTCACCACTGAGCCACCTGGGAAGGCCCTTCATTATCTGTATAATTGTTTAAAGCTGTTTAGAGATGATACACTTTCAAGGTTTCTCTGAGGTGTAAGAAATCTAAATGACCTAATTTCATAAAATACGAACCAAATTATCGTGATACTCCCTGGGTGGCACTGGATTTCGGTCTGGATAGTGTCAGGCTGCAGGATCTTTTTCCTACAGAGTCTGCTCTCTCCTGCTGGCTCCTGCAAGCACACTATATTTAAGCTCTTCTGAAGATATTCTGGACTTGGCTTCTCTGTGATGCTGACCCCACAGGCGCACATCTCTGCACCTGCTTGCTGTGGCCAGCATTTTTATTGGAAGTGGATCGTTTCATCCTTCTGACATGGAACAATGCCATCTGACTGCTTAGAATTCTTTTTAGAGAATTTAAAATATCTAACTTAGCTTAAGCAAGGTACAGTTTAGAACCGCCTCCATCACAAAAAGGACCAGGAGCTATACAGCAGTGTCATCACCACCACCCATCACCTCGTCACAAGGGGTGCCAAGCAGGATGGATTTGCCAGAAATCCAAACACGCAAAGGTAAGTGTAGCAGAGAAGTCATTTAGTCCACAGCGAGATGAAACTCGCAGTTTCACAGAAGTGTCAGAAAAACTAAGTACATCTCACATTTAGGTAATTGTAAAATATCTTATTTTGATTACTTACAAACGCTTGTAATAAAAAAAAATTGCTTTGGTTTTTCACATATGGTTTTATTTTCATAAGGAAGATAAATTTGTTACTACAAAATATTGTTGATTTTAATGCAAGAAACAAACAGGTCTCGTGCAATTAAGAATCATATTAGAGACTGCTTTGTTGAACTAGCGATGCACACTAGCGCACACTCAATGTGTCAGAACCTGGAAACTGAAGGGTGGCAGAATATGTCACCCTAAAATATGACAGCAGGAGTTCAGGACGTGCCACCCCAAAGTCTGCCACTTTGGCTTGTTGGTTACTGGGAGCTGTAGGCACCTGGAAAAGGACCATGCAAGGACACGCTTTCTCTGAACTCCCCTGTCTGCCTCAAAACAGATGCTCTAAAAGGAATTAATTGTCATAAAGCCCTTCCCCAGGGCTCCATCAACCAGGGAAGAGGGATTTGTCACCAGAGAGGAAACAAGAAGGGAATACCACACTCAGACACACTTGGTTACAAACTCGTAACCTCGCATCAGCTCTCCTAAGGCTTTCATCTTCCTGACAATCGTTTCTCCTCCCATGAGAGGCCTACTACTACTACTGCTAAGTCGCTTCAGTTGTGTCCAACTCTGTGCGACCCCACAGATGGCAGCCCACCAGGCTCCCCGCCCCTGGGATTCTCCAGGCTTGGGTTGCCATTTCCTCCTCCAATGCATGAAAGTGAAAAGCGAAAGTGAAGTCTCTCAGTCGTGTCCCTTATTTAAGCATGAATTCCAAGTCACCTCAGGGAGTTACTCATTTTGCCCAGGATATCTCCCATATGTATCAAAATATATGAAATCAAATGTTAATCAAATATCTGTGTGTTTTCTTCTTATTAATCCATCTTTTATTAAATGAGGTCTCAGCTAAGAACACAGAAGTTTAGAAGGAAAATTATTTTTCCTCCCCTACAAAATAAATCTGTAAGAAAACAATAACCAGTATATTTTTGGAAGATATTCTGATATACTCTTTCAATACTATTCAATGGCCTTTAAACTTTAAAAAGGGAAATCATTCTCTTTCCAACTCAAACTGCCCACATTTCTCTAACGTACCCACAAATGGATGCTACACAGAAAGACTACAGTTCTGGCCACACAGGGCCCCTGCCTGCAATTCTAATAGGCAGTAGACTGGAAAGAAAGAAAGAAAGAGTGCTGGAAGGTAGCACTGAAATCTTTTTTTTTTTTTTTTTATTTTTAAACTTTACATAATTGTATTAGTTTTGCCAAATATCAAAATGAATCCATCACAGGCATACATGTGCTCCCCATCCTGAACCCTCCTCCCTCCTCCCTCCCCATACCATCCCTCTGGGTCATCCCAGTGCACTAGCCCCAAGCATCCAGTATCGTGCATTGAACCTGGACTGGCATCTCGTTTCATACATGATATTTTACATGTTTCAATGCCATTCTCCCAAATCTTCCCACCCTCTCCTTCTCCCACAGAGTCCATAAGACTGTTCCATACATCAGTGTCTCTTTTGCTGTCTCGTACACAGGGTTATTGTTATCATCTTTCTAAATTCCATATATATGTGTTAGTATACTGTATTGGTGTTTTTCCTTCTGGCTTACTTCACTCTGTATAATAGGCTCCAGTTTCATCCACCTCATTAGAACTGATTCAAATGAATTCTTTTTAATGGCTGAGTAATACTCCACTGTGTATATATACCACAGCTTTTTTATCCATTCATCTGCTAATGGACATCTAGGTTGCTTCCATGTCCTGGTTATTATCAACAGTGCTGTGATGAACATTGGGGTACAGGTGTCTCTTTCCCTTCTGGTTTCCTCAGTGTCTATGCCCAGCAGTGGGATTGCTGGATCATAGGGCAGATCTATTTTCAGTTTTTTAAGGAATCTCCACACTGTTCTCCATAGTGGCTGTACTAGTTTGCATTCCCACCAACAGTGTAAGAGGGTTCCCTTTTCTCCACACCCTTTCCAACATTTATTATTTGTAGACTTTTGGATCACAGCCATTCTGACTGGTGTGAAATGGTACCTCATAGTGGTCTTGATTTGCATTTCTCTGATAATAAGTGATGTTGAGCATCTTTTCATGTGTTGGTTAGCCATCTGTATGTCTTCTTTGGAGAAATGTCTATTTAGTTCTTTGGCCCATTTTTTGATTGGGTCATTTATTTTTCTGGAGTTGAGCTGTAGGAGTTGCTTGTATATTTTTGAGATTAGTTGTTTGTCAGTTGCTTCATTTGCTATTATTTTCTCCGATTCTGAAGGCTGTCTTTTCACCTTACTAATAGTTTCCTTTGATGTGCAGAAGCTTTTAAGGTTAATTAGGTCCCATTTGTTTATTTTTGCTTTTATTTCCGATATTCTGGGAGGTGGGTCATAGAGGATCCTGCTGTGATGTATGTCAGAGAGTGTTTTGCCTATGTTCTCCTCTAGGAGTTTTATAGTTTCTGGCCTTAGGTTTAGATCTTTAATCCATTTTGAGTTTATTTTTGTGTATGGTGTTAGAAAGTGTTCTAGTTTCATTCTTTTACAAGTGGTTGACCAGTTTTCCCAGCATCACTTGTTAAAGAGATTGTCTTTAATCCATTGTATATTCTTGCCTCCTTTGTCAAAGATAAGGTGTCCATATGTGCGTGGGTTTATCTCTGGGCTTTCTATTTTGTTCCATTGATCAATATTTCTGTCTTTGTGCCAGTACCATACTGTCTTGATAACTGTGGCTTTGTAATAGAGTCTGAAGTCAGGTAGGTTGATTCCTCCAGTTCCATTCTTCTTTCTCAAGATAGCTTTGGCTATTCGAGGTTTTTTGTATTTCCATACAAATTGTGAAATTATTTGTTTTAGCTCTGTGAAGAATACTGTTGGTGGCTTGATAGGGATTGCTATTGAATCTATAGATTGCTTTGGGTAGTATACTCATTTTCACTATATTGATTCTTCCAATCCATGAACATGGTATATTTCTCCATCTATTAGTGTCCTCTTTGATTTCTTTCACCAGTGTTTTATAGTTTTCTATACATAGGTCTTTAGTTTCTTTAGGTAGATATATTCCTAAGTATTTTATTCTTTCTGTTGCAATGGTGAATGAAATTGTTTCCTTAATTTCTCTTTCTGTTTTCTCATTATTAGTGTATAGGAATGCAAGGGATTTCTGTGTGTTGATTTTATATCCTGCAACTTTACTATAGTCATTGATTAGTTCTAGTAATTTTCTGGTGGAGTCTTTAGGGTTTTCTATGTAGAGGATCATGTCATCTGCAAATAGTGAGAGTTTTACTTCTTCTTTTCCAATTTGGATTCCTTTTATTTCTTTTTCTGCTCTGATTGCTGTGGCCAAAACTTCCAAAACTATGTTGAATAGTAGTGGTGAAAGTGGGCACCCTTGTCTTGTTCCTGACTTTAGAGGAAATGCTTTCAATTTTTCACCATTGAGGATAATGTTTGCTGTGGGTTTGTCATATATAGCTTTTATTATGTTGAGGTATGTTCCTTCTATTCCTGCTTTCTGGAGAGTTTTTATCATAAATGGATGTTGAATTTTGTCAAAGGCTTTCTCTGCATCTACTGAGATAATCATATGGTTTTTCTTTTTCAATTTGTTAATGTGGTGTATTACATTGATTGATTTGTGGATATTGAAGAATCCTTGCATCCCTGGGATAAAGCCCACTTGGTCATGGTGTATGATCTTTTTAATGTGTTGTTGGACTCTGATTGCTAGAATTTTGTTAAGGATTTTTGCATCTATGTTCATCAGTGATATTGGCCTGTAGTTTTCTTTTTTTGTGGCATCTTTGTCAGGTTTTGGTATTAGGGTGATGGTGGCCTCATAGAATGAGTTTGGAAGTTTACCTTCCTCTGCAATTTTCTGGAAGAGTTTGAGCAGGATAGGTGTTAGCTCTTCTCTAAATTTTTGGTAGAATTCAGCTGTGAAGCCGTCTGGACCTGGGCTTTTGTTTGCTGGAAGATTTTTGATTACAGTTTCAATTTCCGTGCTTGTGATGGGTCTGTTAAGGTTTTCTATTTCTTCCTTGTCGAGTTTTGGAAAGTTGTACTTTTCTAAGAATTTGTCCATTTCTTCCACGTTGTCCATTTTATTGGCATATAATTGTTGATAGTAGTCTCTTATGATCCTTTGTATTTCGGTGTTGTCTGTTGTGATCTCTCCATTTTCATTTCTAATTTTATTGATTTGATTTTTCTCCCTTTGTTTCTTGATGAGTGTGGCTAATGGTTTATCAATTTTATTTATCCTTTCAAAGAACCAGCTTTTGGCTTTGTTGATTTTTGCTATGGTCTCTTTTGTTTCTTTTGCATTTATTTCTGCCCTAATTTTTAAGATTTCTTCCCTTCTACTAACCCTGGGGTTCTTCATTTCTTCCTTTTCTAGTTGCTTTAGGTGTAGAGTTAGGTTATTTATTTGACTTTTTTCTTGTTTCTTGAGGTGTGCCTGTATTGCTATGAACTTTCCCCTTAGGACCGCTTTTACCGTGTCCCACAGGTTTTGGGTTGTTGTGTTTTCATTTTCATTCATTTCTATGCAAATTTTGATTTCTTTTTGGATTTCTTCTGTGATTTGTTGGTTATTCAGCAGCGTGTTGTTCAGCCTCCATATATTGGAATTTTTAATCATTTTTCTCCTGTAATTGAGATCTAATCTTACTGCATTGTGGTCAGAAAAGATGCTTGGAATGATTTCTATTTTTTTGATTTTACCAAGGCTAGCTTTATGGCCCAGGATGTGATCTATCCTGGAGAAGGTTCCATGTGCACTTGAGAAAAAGGTGAAATTCATTGTTTTGGGATGAAATGTCCTATAGATATCAATTAGGTCTAACTGGTCTATTGTATCATTTAAAGTTTGTGTTTCCTTGTTAATTTTCTGTTTAGTTGATCTATCCATAGGTGTGAGTGGGGTATTAAAGTCTCCCACTATTATTGTGTTATTGTTAATTTCTCCTTTCATACTTGTTAGCATTTGTCTTACATACTGCGGTGCTCCCATGTTGGGTGCGTATATATTTATAATTGTTATACCTTCTTCTTGGATTGATCCTTTGATCGTTATGTAGTGACCTTCTTTGTCTCTTTTCACAGCCTTTGTTTTAAAGTCTATTTTATCTGATATGAGTATTGCTACTCCTGCTTTCTTTTGGTCCCTATTTGCATGGAAAATCTTTTTCCAGCCCTTCACTTTCAGTCTGTATGTGTCCCCTGTTTTGAGGTGGGTCTCTTGTAGACAACATATGTAGGGGTCTTGTTTTTGTATCCATTCAGCCAGTCTTTGTCTTTTGGTTGGGGCATTCAACCCATTTACGTTTAAGGTAATTACTGATAAGTATGATCCCATTGCTATTTACTTTATTGTTTTGGGTTCGAACTTATACACCGTTTTTGTATTTCCTGTCTAGAGAATATCCTTTAGTATTTGTTGGAGAGCTGGTTTGGTGGTGCAAAATTCTCTCAGCTTTTGCTTGTCTGAAAAGCTTTTGATTTCTCCTTCATACTTGAATGAAATCCTTGCTGGGTACAATAATCTAGGCTGTAGGTTATTTTCTTTCATCATTTTAAAAAAGTGGGCTGTAACATCATATTATAGTTTAACATTTGATGTAGACGATGCAGAGGCAACCAACATTTGTAGGTACAGCCTACATATTACAAATTGAAAGCAATTACTCAGAAAAAAATTACAAAGGAAATCTTGTTCTCTGATGCTAATTGATTTCCTCTCATTCGAAGCTTCATCACGTGTCAAAATTAAGGTCATAAGAGAGAACAAACACTGCCTGATCACAAAATTATTGAAGCAGTCGGAGAGAGGAGGCGGCCCACTTCAACCAACCAGTCTGAATGAATTTTAAGTAAATCTCAGTTTACAGCTAGAACATAGAAGTACCCACCTGTAGGAACATGGTGGAAAAAAATAATGTTGAATAAATGTTTGATTTAAGGTTTAAACTAAACATATTACAAACTTGTAGAGCATTAATTTAGTGTAGGCTTTCCTGATATGCACTGCAAAATTTCCATTAAAATGTCTATTTTCAGACACAAAAGCCATAAAAATGTAAATAAAGCTCTAAACTCATTTGGCAACTGCCTGACATCTGGCTCCTGGTGCTATCAAGCCACGAGGTCCCCCAAAGACACCCCAAAATATCAGTAGCAATTATCTCTGGGAGAGGTCTTGAGGGCTGCATTGTTCTAATTTGTGCTTGTCTGCATGCACTATAATAGGCTTCTAATCAGAACACAGATGTCTATTTCATTTTAAAATAATACTCCCATAAATGAGTATTAGGGCAATTAAGAATAAAAGCCTTTATTAAAACTTGGTATCTAGACTTAGGGGATAGTATCAAACAAAGACTCAGAGACATGGACTCTGTGGGAGAGGGAGAGGGTGGGATGATTTGGGAGAATGGCACTGAAACGTGTATAATATCATATATGAAACGAGACACCAGTCCAGGTTTGATGCACGATACTGGATGCTTGGGGCTGGTGCACTGGGACGACCCAGAGGGATGGTACGGGGAGGGAGGAGGGAGGAGGGTTCAGGGTGCAGAACACGTGTATACCTGTGGCGGATTCATGTTGATATATGGCAAAACCAATATAATAGTGTAAAGTTAAAAAAAATTAAATTTAATTAAAAAAAAGATAAATAAAAAAAACTTAAATCATTTCAATCATTCAGTGAAGACAATGATCAATAAATAAAGGCTCATTCATAAGGATTCATTACAAGAGCTTAAGTTAAAACTAAGCAGAAACAAAACAGAATGCTTGAAGAAAACAAGATCAAAATACAAACACACAAATTAGAAAAAAAGAGAAAACTTCACTTGAATTGATGAATAATTAGTATCCTGTGAAACAACTAAATACCTGATACAAAATTCTAGAAATGAAACTAAGAAAAGGTGGGTAAGACGAAAATACACAAAATAAAATATGAACAAAATAGGAATTTGAAGCAATATAATAGAAATAATCAGAAGCTGCTTGGAATATCACTAAAACCAGTACTTCTGAAAATAGATGCATATAAGTATACCCATTTTATGTATACATAAATATTTATTTTAGGGGTGTATGTGTGTACAGGTGAACTCTGATTGAGGAATAAAAATCATTATTGAACTATAAACTCACATACTGTTGAGAGGCCATAAACATTCAGTAAGCATTACCATATTTAATTTTCAAAGCAGCCCTGGAAAGTATTTTAAAACATAACAACGCCTCTTTCTGACAGCCTGCTGACCGGATCCCGGTAGCACATCGCTGTCACAGAAGGTGTAACACACACAGAGACTGTTGCCATCACAAACTCCTCATCATCAGCCACGCATCCTCAGCACCCGGATGGCGCGATCCCACTACGTTCCTCAGGTCGTCTCGCTCTCCTGCTCTTCCCAAGTCCTATTGCAGATGGTCTTCCTCTTTTGTCACCTGGCCATGTGGTCTCCAGCCTCTCTCTTGTAGAAGAGCATGCACGAGAAACAAGAGCCTAATCTTCCTAGCAATCAATGTAGTTCCTGCATCCATCTCCTCTTCTACTGCAAGAGCAGGGCTAATTCTTCCACCATGACTCATTTTTCCAGCCAAACTTTGGAGTCTAACTCTTCTTATCAGAAATAATACCAGACCACCTTACCTGCCTCGTGAGAAACCTGTATGCAGGTCAAGAAGCAACAGAGCCAGACATGGAACAATGGACTGGTTCAAAATTGGGAAAGGAATCTGTCAAGGCTGTATATTGTCACCCTGCTTATTTAACTTATATGCAAAGTACATCATGAGAAACGTGATGAAGCATGGGCTGCATGAAGCACAAGCTGGAATCAAGATTGTTGGGAGAAACATCAGTACCCTCAGATATGCAGATGATACCACCGTTATGGCAGAAAACAAAGAGGAACTAAAGAGCCTCTTGATGAAGGTGAAAGGGGAGAGTGAAAAAGTTGGATTAAAACTCAAAATTCAAAATATGAAGATCATGGCATTTGTTCCCATCACTTCATGGCAAATAGATGGGGAAACAATGGAAACAGTGACACACTTTATTTTCTTGGGCTCCAAAATCACTGCAGATGATGACCGCAGACATAAAATTAAAAGACACCTTCTCCTTGGAAGAAAAGCTATGACAAACCTAGACAGTGTATTAAAAAGCAGAGACATCACTTTGCCAACAAAGGTCCGTATGGTCAAAGCTATAGTTTCTCCAGTAGTCATGCATGGATGTGAGAGTTAGACCATAAAGAAAGCTGAGAGCCAAAGAATTGATGCTTTTGAACTGTGGTGTTGGAGAAGACTCTTGAGAGTCCCTTGGACTGCAAGGAGATCCAACCAGTCCATCCTAAAGGAAATCAGCCCTGAATATTCACTGGAAGGACCAATGCCAAAGCTGAAACTCCAATGCTTTGGCCACCTGACGCGAAGAGCTGACTCATTTGAAAAGACTGCGATGCTGGAAAAGATTGAGGGCAGGAGGAGAAGGGGATGGCAGAGGATGACGTGGTTTGATGGCATCACCAACTCAATGGACAAGAGTTTGAGCAAGCTCAGGGAGACAGTGAAGGACAGGGAAGCCTGGCGTGCTGCAGTCCATTGGGTCGCAGAGTCAGACATGACTGAGCGACTGAACAACAACAACAACCCCTTTTCATTGGATATTCAGTCCTTGTCTATCATCTGGACAATTTCCATTGTATTCCCCACCACTGAAGACACTTTCATTGAAACAATCAAATCCTCACTCAAGTTGGAAAGCTCCTCTGGCCATTTGTCAATCTTTCTTTCAAAGGCAGAATTCCATAACAGAAGTGAGTACTTAGCCTCTGTATTTCGCAGCTACCTGCCTTCCTTCCTGGGCTGGCTGCCACTTGCCTGTGGGCGCCTCCACTCCATCAGACAGCGGTCAGTAGACCCACCCAAGACCTCTGTGCAGCCAGACCCACAGGTCACTTCATCATGATGAAAACATTTATTGCATTTTCCTATTATATAAGTAAAACATGGTCATGGTAGTATCTTTACAATAGACAAACAAAATTACAAACACGCCTTCACAATCCTGAATATACCCTGCTATGTAATTTCCTCTTGTTCACCTAAAATTTCAGTGTGAACTTCCTTTCCCATTACTAAATATGTTCTTGTAACATCGTTTTAATATCAGTGTAGTGAAGGAATAACACCACTTTCATAATCAATCCTATACCTCTGAAAACATACCACAGATTTTGCTGTTAGAAACAGTGCTATATAGAACATTACTGCAGATAAATAATCACATCCTTAGGTCACTTTTTAAATTTTGGGGCTATTCTTAAATCTAATTGTATCTCAGGACTCAGCAGCACTCCGAACTAGTGGCCACTGCTCAGAAACAGGCATCCCTTTATCCTGATAGCCAAGGACACTTATGTCTCTTTTTCTTTAATGACTGATTTCCTGTCTGTAGATTTAATCTCCCCCACCAAACATTAAATGTTAGAATTCTCCCTTCTCCTCTTTCCACTTTAAATTTTCTCCCAAAGCCTTCTCATAGACATCCACATAATTTTACAGACTACCTTTGCATATTAAATGAACAGAAAATATATTATTATAATTTGCTACAAGAGAGAGGGAAAAATGAAAGGTAACTAATTGTAGTAGGACATGAAATCATAATACCAAAATATTAGAAAATGTTGCCTAATAACAAAGAAAATATTTAGATTAAACACTAACCTATTATTTTAATTTGAATTTATGTTTGTAAGTCCAAAATTCATATTCACTCCAACAGGCAGATGATTTCTAGAATCATTTCTCATTAGAAAATGCTTTTATAATGAATCTCAAAGACATTCTAAATAAGAAATGTCTCCATAGTTTTTATAAAGCCATTCTATAACTTTTGACAATCTCTAATTTTGAAAATATTATATATTAGATATAGGGTTATACTTGTATAACTGAAAAAATTCTATCATTTTTGAAGCTAAATTCAATGTAAATTAAGCAATTCTCATTGACTATTTTCACTATATTTTATACTGTTTTAACTTTCTAATTTAGGGATAAGTTAGAAATAGAAAAAAATTTAAAAGAGCTAAATTTATCATAATTTATAAATGATATTTATTGACTTAGAAAACATAAGGAAATTGTCTAAAAATTTAAATTAATAAAATATTTTAATAACAAGATCCAATAAAAGAATCAAGATGCAAAGGAAATACTTTAATTATATATCTATGATGTATCCATGATAATTTATTTTCACTGACATCTACTTTTCTATTCTTGTGTATTATAGCAGACAAAAATATTAAAACATTAAGAAAAAATAATTAAACTATACATGTGGAAAAATTCAAGCTTTTACTGAGATATAATATTTTAATAAATTGAATAAGAATGAATCCTTAATACAGTTATCAATGTACTATAAATGTGAGATTCTTAATATTTTGAATCAATAATTATTTCTATAAACATAACAGAATATTGAACTTTTCTTGAGGCACAATGAATGTTTCCTAGGTATAAACAGAATGGAAAAAAATTACAGTCTCTAGGAATAAGTGCATCTGTATTTGTTGAACACATGAGTAGTGAAATGAATACAACCCCCTGCCCCTGCCGACAAAAGGGTAGTCCTCATAGTATTGACAACAGAAGAGAGACAGAAAAATATGAATGATCAATATCAGAATAAGATAATGGACATCCAAGCGACAAGACACATTTTTACAATTAGAAACCATATTTTAAAGCATAATTAATGACATACAGACTGTGGTACACCATTTAGGGGAAACACATAATTGTTAAGAGGTGATCACTCAGTACACTTTTCTCTTGACTGCTGTTTCACTGTCAGCCAGAAGCACATTTCCTGCCTGGTGGGTAGGGGGCAAACATGCGTTTCTGAATCTCAAGGCTTTCAGGCGCCTCTGAGGATGCAGCAACCACAACAACCACATTCCGCTGCTTTTTGCCTCTATTTGTGTGCCCTAAGCTCTCTTCTCCAGTTAATTTCGATATTACAGAATCAATCATTGCCCTGGAGTGAGAGCAAGTGAAAACATCACACAGATTTCCCATCATTTTCAAGTTGCCTTTTTCCTAATCCAGCACGCAGGGGTCTACTCTAAACTTCTGTGTGTTTTCTGGAGTTCTGACAAATCTGATCCTGACAGTTTCAGTTCGTCTTTCCATACTGTCAGTTTTTCTCTAGGGGGTGAGGTCTTGGCACTGCCTACTGTGCCATGTCAGTGATGTCACTCTTGAAATAACTTCTAAAAGACCTGGAGCTGATCATACTAAGTGAAGTAAGTCAGATGGAGGAAAACAAATACCATATGATATCATCCATATGTGGAATCTATTTTTAAAAAGTGATATAAACTCAGTGGAAAAAAAAAAATCCATCTGCCAATGCAGGACCCATGGGTTCCATCCTTGGGTCAGGAAGATCCCCTGGAGAAGGAAATGGCAACCCACTTCAGTATTCTTGCCTGGAGAACCCCATAGACAGAGGAGCCTGTGGGCTACAGTTCATGGAATTACAGAAGAGACACAACTTAGCGACTAAACCACCACCACCATAAATAAACTTACTTACAAACAGAAATGAATCATAGATTTCAAAAACAAACTTATGGTTACCATAGGAGAAACGTGGGGTAGGGGGAGGGATAAATTAGGAGCTTGGAGTTAACATATACACACCACTATCTGTAAAGGACCTACTGTATAGCACAGGCAACTATACTAAGTATCTTATTATGACATATAATGGAAAAGAATCTGAAAAGAATATATATATGTATGCATGCTGTGTGCTCAGCTTAGTCGCTCGGTTCTGTCCGACTCTTTGTGGTAAAACTGAAGACAGGAGGAGGGGACGACAAAGGATGAGATGGTCGGATGGCATCACCAACTCAATGGACATGAGTTTGAGCAAGCTCCAGGAGATGGTGGAGGACCAGAAAGCCTGGCATGCTGCAGTCCCTGGAGTCACAAAGAGTTGGACACACCTGAGTGACTGAGCAACAGCAAAAACTATATATACATACACACACACACACACACACATATATATATAGTGAATCACTTTGCTGTTTACTTGAAACTAATATAACATTGTAAATCAAGTACACTTCAAAATTTTTTTTTAAATAAATAAGTAAAACATCCCCCAAATGGATACCTAAAATATGATCCTTGCTGGTGGGGATCCCCAGAAGCAGATCCAGACCCAGTAGCCCTCAGGATGGTTAGGAATACATGCTCTCCACCAATGGAGAGAGAGATGACGCAGGAATGGGGGCCGGGGCATGTGGGCACCGCTGTCACCATCAGAAAGCACCGAGTGAGCAGGACACGTGGAACTCAGGAGCTGAGGTGGCCCGTTAATGCTACCTTGATACCAGCTGAGAAGGGAGAGCCTTGGTACTCCTGCATGGACCAGTAGGTGGAGACAGGCTGGCCCATGGAAAGAAGTGTGACCTCAGGCGATGCCAGTCTCTTTAATTCAGAGGAGAGCAATTCCCAGGTTGAGCTGATACCCGGACTGTCAGCCGGCAGAATTCCCTACCGCTCAGTGAATGTCTTTAATTCCCAAAGTGGGATCTGGACCTGCATTATGGTGCCAGCTATCGTCCACCCCTCAAGCCACTCAGACCCACTTTGTCTTATGACCTCTGGGAAAAGCACCCAGATGTGGTGGTGCCTCTCTTCCCAAGGGTATGTCTGAAGAGGGGAGATGGTACAACCAGCTCTTGGCATTACGCATCCACAGATACCCAATGCAGACAGTCCCAGGCGATTCCGTGCAAGGGACTTGAGCACCCAAGATCGCTGGTATGTCAGGAGTCCTGGAACCAGTGCCCTTCGACAGCAGAGGGACAGCTGTGGAAGGAGCCACAGCTCCAGCCTCTTGAGACAGTCTCAGGGCCTCACTGGCGTCATCCCCAGCTCCCCTTGCACTCAGCCTTCATCTACAGCGGTCCAGGTGAGCCAAACAGTGCTTTGTCTGAGACGTTCATTCATGAGACACATCTAACCCCAGTAACTATGCTTCTCTCAGGCTATGTCTGTCCAGTTACTCTCAAAATTAGGCGGGGAGAATGCAGAGGTGCCTTTACGTGAAGGGAGGAAGACATATTTCTCCTGATTCCATATTATGAAAGCACCCCCATCTCGCCTCAATCATCAGGGACCACTGTCCCTCCCAGGAAGGCGACTCCACTGGTCACCTGCCGGCCTCTTGGGGTAGATCCAACAAGCCTGAGCAGCGTAACCACTTGAAGTCCTGTGCTTCCTGGTTCTCCGTAGGAACAAGAGAATCTGCAGAGCCCAATGCAGGAGAGGCAGGGAGAACAAATACAAGTGAGCACTGGGAGTAACATTAGCGGATTCATACCTACACCTTTACCACTGATTCCTAGACCTAAGTATTTTTACCATCAGGGACACAGCCCCATTGATCATTTAGAATATATCCTGCAACTCGGAGGATGAGACCCTAACCTCGCAGGATGTCACCTCCAACCTGTGACCTCCAGCTGTGCTACCTGTGAGCTGGCTGCCTACAGGAGGCACAGGAGGTGACAAGGTTGGTGGGGCAGCTTTGCTGAGCCCACAGAAACATCTTCTTTCCTGTGAGGCGGATTCCTCAGTCTGACTCCGTGTGACAGAGGACCCGAGCACTTGGACCGTTTAAGTGACTGAGGCCCTCCATGTCAGGAAAGGCAAACCTACATCCAAAACACGCTGCTTCTCTGTTGAGATCAAGCTCTGCCTTTCCCAGGGAGGAAGGAGTCCAGTGTGGCCAACTTTCCCCCAAGAGATGGCTGGCTCTGCAATAAACAGTGTCAAGTGAAGGCTCGGTGTTGGCCTCTATTTTAGGCAGTTTGGGTTTTCGGGGCCTTGGTAGGAGATTAGCCTCAAGGAGAGGAAGCCCTGGATGCTGGGATCACGCACTCAGAGCCTTCAAACTACAGCCCTGAATATTCTGCTTGCGTCCTTGCGCTAGTATTCCTGGGGTGTCCCCTGGCGCAGGCTTGCTGATGCCAGCTGGCTGCTTCAGCTCCCAGGGCACAACAGGAGGTGGGGGGCGGGGCGGTGCTCGCTTTCCTTCTATGCACAAAAACAAGCAAAGGACTGATTAACTGACAAAAAGCAGTGAAAATTATCTTGAGTGATTTCTTAATTCTATGTCTTTTACCTCTTTCTGTGTCTTTCCAAACAAATAACTCAGGTACCTTGTATTGAGTGCTAGTTTCAAGGTTTGTGGTATGGTGCCAGAACCAAGGAAATACACCAATATGCAGGATCTTTAAGAATAATAATAAAATAAACAACCCAGTTTAAAAATGGGCAAAATATCTGAATATCTCACCAAAGAAGATACACAAAAGATAACTATGCATAGGAAAATATGCTCAACAATATGTACTGTTAAGGGCTTCCTGATGGCTCAGTGGGTAAAGAATCTGCCTGCGATGCAGGAGACACAGGAAACACAGGTTCGATCCCTGCATTGGGAAGATCCTCTGGAGGAGAAAATGGCAACCCACTCCAGTATTCTTGCCTAAAAAACTCCATGGACAGACGAGCCTGGCAGGCTACAGTCCAGAGTGTTGCAAAGAGTTGGATACAACTGTTAGTGAATTTCAAATTAAAACAACAATGAGATATCACCATCTTCCTATTAGCATGTCTCTAATCTAGAATGGGAATACCAGACCACCTGACCTGCCTCTTGAGAAACCTATATGCAGGTCAGGAAGCAACAGTTAGAACTGGACATGGAACAACAGACTGGTTCCAAATAGGAAAAGGAGGACATCAAGGCTGTATATTGTCACCCTGCTTATTTAACTTCTAGGCAGAGTACATCATAAGAAACGCTGGGCTAGAAGAAGCACAAGCTGGAATCAAGATTGCCAGGAGAAATATCAATAACCTCAGATATGCAGATGACACCACCCTTATGGCAGAAAGTGAAGAGGAACTCAAAAGCCCCTTGATGAAAGTGAAAGAGGAGAGTGAAAAAGTTGGCTTAAAGCTCAACATTCAGAAAACAAAGATCATGGCATCTGGTCCCATCACTTCATGGGAGATAGATGGGGAAACAGTGGAAACAGTGTCAGACTTTATTTTTCTGGGCTCCAAAATCACTGCAGATGGTGATTGCAGCCATGAAATTAAAAGATACTCCTTGGAAGGAAAGTTATGACCAACCTAGATAGTATATTCAAAAGCAGAGACATTACTTTGCCAACAAAGGTCCGTCTAGTCAAGGCTATGGTTTTTCCAGTAGTCATGTATGGATGTGAGAGTTAGACTGTGAAGAAATCTGAGTGCTGAATATTGATGCTTTTGAACTCTGGTGTTGGAAAAAACTCTTGAGAGTCCCTTGGCCTGCAAGGAGATCCAACCAGTCCATTCTAAAGGAGATCAGCCCTGGGATTTCTTTGGAAGGACTGATGGTAAAGCTGATACTCCAATACTTTGGCCACCTCATACGAAGAGTTGACTCACTGGAAAAGACTGATGCTGGGAGGGACTGGGGGCAGGAGGAGAAGGGAATGGCAGAGGATGAGATGGCTGGATGGCATCACTGACTCTATGGACATGAGTTTGAGTGAACTCTGGGAGTTGGTGATGGACAGGGAGGCCTGGCGTGCTGCAGTTCATGGGGTCGCAAAGAGTCAGACACGACTGAGCAACTAAACAGAACTGAACTGAATCTAGAATACTGACAACACAAATGCTGGTGAGGAAATGAGGCAAAAGGAACTCTCATTACTTGCAAAATGTTAAAGCCAGTTTGGAAGAAAATTAGGCAGATTCTTACAAAACTAAACATACCCTTACATAGAGTCCAGCAATCATGCTTCCTAGTATTTATCCAAAGGAATTCAAGACTTGTGTCCACATAAACGCTGCACACAAATATCTAAAGTAGTTTTTCTCATGAATGCCAAAATTTGGAAGCATCTTAGATGTTCTTCAGTAGATGAATGGACAGATAAACCGGTACATCCAGACAATGCGATATTACTCAGTGGTAATTAACCTGTGCTAGCAAACCATGAAAAGACATGGAAGAAGTTCATGGATATTACTGAGTAAAAGATGCCAATGTGGAAACACTATATACTGCATGATTCTAACATATAACATCCTGGAAAAGATGAAACTACAGAAGCTGTATAAAGGTCAGTAGTTGCCAGAGGCTCAGAATGAGGGAGGCAGGTTGATTAGGTGGAGCATACAGAAATTTTAGGGCAATGAAACCTCTGCATAATCGTGTGAGAATGAATAGGTGATATTTGGCATGTGTCAAAACTCATAGGATTATACAACAAAGAAAGCACACTAAGTCGTTTTGACTTAGCTAAGTAGTGTCTGAGTCTTGGCGACCCCATGACTGTAGCCCATCAGGCTCCTCTGTTCATGGGATTTTATAGGCAAGAAAACTGCCAAGGGGTCTTTCTGACCCAGGATTTGAACGTATGTCTCATATATCTCCTGCAATGGCAGGTAGGTTCTTTACCATTAGCACCACTTGGGAAGCAAAAAGAGTGTATCCTAATGTAAACTATAGACTTTAGTTAATAAAAATATGCTGATATTGGTTCATGAATTGCAACAGATGTTACATACCACACTAATGTAAGTTGCTAATAGCTACAAAAACTGTGTTAGGAGGAAGAAGGGCATATACGGGGACTCTGTACTTCTGGTTCAATTTTGCTATAAATCTCAAAGTGCTCTAAAAGATTACTTATTAACAACAACAACAAAAAATATCCCCTGAGAAATAGTGACCAGTTGCCTGAGAGTTCATGTGTTCACCAGCCTAATAATGAAAAGACTATGAAAACCCTCTAAAGCCGGGCTATCTCAGTGGCATTCTATAAAGGCTGGCCAAATGATATCACCCTAAAAAAACAAAAAGCATGGCAGCTTCATGATCATAAAACTCCCCAGAGTAAAGATGAGGACAAAGTCGCAATTACATAAGAAGATGATCCAGTAAGACTGGCAAGAAGTTCTTTAGCCATTTATGCAATGACTAAATGATAACTTCCAAGACAACTTCAGAAATATCTGAATGGGTCTGGAGTGACGTGAAGTCAACAAATGCTTAAATATAGACAGGATCAGTTATGACACATATATTAATACATTCTTTTTTGATGTGAGGAACACGTGTGAATATTTTGCATCAGCTGCATTCCTAGAGTAGATGAAAGGGTTTAATTACAGGGCTTAGCTTGAGCCTGGCTTTATTTATCTTCACTAAATCTGTCTTTTCCATATGGCTACCACTGGTCTGCCACCCAAGCTGCTTCCCTTTTTGCTCCCTTGCTAATAATTACCAACACCTGTGCTTAACTCTATTTAAAGCAAAATAAACCATATCATTAATTTTTTTGGGGGGAGGCTGCATGATTTGCAGCATCTTAGTTCCCCAACCAGGGATCAAACCTGTACCCTAGGAGTGAAAGCACCAAGTCCTCACTATTGGACTGCCAGGGAATTCCCTTATGAAACATTCAGATAACATGTATTCCTCAGAAGAATTATGTTTTCATAAAAGTCTACATGGAGAGAATAACGACTAGTATTAAGAATAAACAGCATATTTTGAGTAGAGATCATCAGTGTACCACTGGACATTAAGGTGAGCAATGTTTTAATTGTAGGTCTCTTCAAATCTGGCCCACACAGCAGCACTGGAAAAGTAAGTGTGGCAGAATTCTCATTTTAAAGAAGAAGCAGCAGTGGGTGGAGAGCTGACATAATCAGGCAAGGGTCACAGTGGAGGAGAGTGGTGTGGCTGAATGGGCTGTCACAATTCACCCTTACTCAGCAGCTCCTACATCCAGTGATTCGATGAGAAATCACCATGTGGTTATTAAGGCACAAAACCTCTGTCTGACTTACTTCACTTAATATGATAATCTCTAGATCCATCCATGTTGCTACAAGTGGCATTATTTTGTTCTTTCTATGGCTGAGTAGTATTCCATTGTGAAGGGAGCCAGACAAAGATATACATCACGTAACACCACTTTGCTGTTGCTGCTACTAAGTCGCTTCAGTCGTGTCCGACTCTGTGCGACCCCATAGACGGCAGCCCACCAGGCTCCCCCATCCCTGGGATTCTCCAGCCAAGAACACTGGAGTGGGTTGCCATTTCCTTCTCCAATGCATGAAAATAAAAAGTGAAAGTGAAGTTGCTCAGTCGTGTCCGACTCTCAGCAACCCCATGGACTGCAGCCTACCAAGCTCCTCCGCCCATGGGATTTTCCAGGCAAGAGTACTGGAGTGGGGTGGTACCAAAAAAAAAAAAGATACAAGTGAACTTATTTACAAAACAGAAGTGGACTCACAGACATAAAAAGCAAACATAATTACCAAAGGGGAAAGAGGGGAGAAATAAATTAGGAGTCTGTGATTAACAGATACACGCCACTATATCAGTTCAGTTCAGTCACTCAGTCGTGTCCGACTCTTTGCGACCCCATGAATTGCAGCACGCCAGGCCTCCCTGTCCATCACCAACTCCCGGAGTTCACTCAGACTCCTGTCCATTGAGTCAGTGATGCCATCCAGCCATCTCATCCTCTGTCGTCCCCTTCTCCTCCTGCCCCCAAATCCCTCCCAGCATCAGAGTCTTTTCCAATGAGTCAACTCTTCGCATGAGGTGGCCAAAGCACTGGAGTTTCAGCTTCAGCATCATTCCCTCCAAAGAAATCCCAGGGCTGATCTCCTTCAGAATGGACTGACTGGATCTCCTTGCAGTCCAAGGGTCTCTCAAGAGTCTTCTCCAACACCAGAGTTCAAAAGCATCAATTCTTTGGTGCTCAGCCTTCTTCACAGTCCAACTCTCACATTCATACATGACCACTGGAAAAACCATAGCCTTGACTAGACAGACATTTGTTGGCAAAGTAATGTCTCGGCTTTTCAACATGCTATCTAGGTTGGTCATAACTTTTCTTCCAAGGAGTAAGCGTCTGTTAATTTCATGGCTGTAGTCATCAGCAGTCATTTTGGAGCCCCCAAAATACTAAGTCTGACACTGTTTCCACTGTTTCCCCATCTATTTCCCATGAAGTGATGGGACCAGATACCACAATCTTCGTTTTCTGGATGTTGAGCTTTAAGCCAACTTTTTCACTCTCCTCTTTCACTTTCATCAAGAGGCTTTTTAGTTCCTCTTCACTTTCTGCCATAGGGTGGTGTCATCTGCATACCTGAGGTTGTTGATATTTCTCCCGGCAATCTTGATTCCACCTTGTGCTTCTTCCAGTCCAGCGTTTCTCATGATGTACTCTGCATAGAAGTTAAATAAACAGGGTGACAATATACAGACTTGACATACTCCTTTCCTTATTTGGAACCAGTCTGTTGTTCCATGTCCAGTTCTAACTGTTGCTTCCTGACCTGCATATAGGTTTCTCAAGAGGCAGGTCAGGTAGTCTGGATTTCCCATCTCTTGGAGAATGTTCCAGTTTATTGTGATCCACACAGTCAAAGGCTTTGGCATAGTCAATAAAGCAGAAGTAGATGTTTTTCTGGAACTCTCTTGCTTTTTTGATGATCCAGCGGATGTTGGCAATTTGATCTCTGGTTCCTCTCCTTTTCTAAAGCCAGCTTGAACATCTGGAAGTTCATGGTTCACATATTGCTGAAGCCTGACTTGGAGAATTTTGAGCATTACTTTACTAGCGTATGAGAATAGTGCAATTGTGTGGTAGTTTGAGCATTCTTTGGCATTGCCTTTCTTTGGGATTGGACTAAAAACTGACCTTTTCCAGTCCTGTGACCCAGTGGTAAAAAAAAAAAATCCATCTGCCAATGCAGGACACACGGGTTCCATCCCTGGGTCAGGAAGTTCCCCTGGAGAAGAAAATGGCAACCCACTTCAGTATTCTTGCCTGGAGAACCCCATGGACAGAGGAGCCTGGCACTCTACAGTCCATGGGGTCATAAAAAGTTGGACATGAATGGGCAACTAAAGAACAAAAACAATTATATACTGAATGATTGTACTATACTGAAAACTGAAATTAACACAAAATTCTAAATCAACTATACTTCAGTTTTTTTAAAAGACAGAGAAAAATATATTGGGATTTTCCAAACTGAGAAAAAAAGCACAAAAATGTCTGAAATAAAAAGCAGTGTTACTTAATTGTTGTTATTTTTAAAAAGTAATTAAGGATTGTAATTTCTGATATCTAGAATTATATTTCAGAATAGATATAAATATATGTTGGAACTTCCCAGGTTGCGCCAGTGGTAAAGAACCCATCTGCCAAAGCAGGAGACACAGGTTCAACCCCTGTGTTGGGAAGAACCCCTGGAGGAGGAAATGACAACCCACTCCAGTATTCTTGCCTGGAGAATTGCATGGACAGATGAGCTTGATGGGCTACAGTACGTGGAGTCGCAAAGAGTCAGACATGACTGAGCACAGGCACACATACATATATGTATATATATGTAACATATAATAGAAATATTACATTTTATTACACATGTACAATCTAATTAATAAAGGCTAATTAATTTACAGATAAATGTTCAGTGCAGATATATTTAGGTGAAATAGCTGAAATAATTGTTAAAAAGCAATTATAGTAAACAATGTTATCATTAGGGAAATGAAAGTCTAAAAGGACATGAATTTAGGATAAGAGACGGTGGTGACGGAGAACAATCCATTACCACTTCTAAATGCCTGGAGATTTATAAAGTTCATAATGGCTTTGGCCAAATGTCTTTAATACAATTAAAACAAAAAGTTTATTCAAAAAATAATATCCCAATGGCTACATTTCTGAATTATTTTCCTTTTATTACTTTATAACACTTAAAGCCAAGAGCTACAACTAATTTGGAAATGGCTTTTATTACACATGACATTAAGGAAATCCAGTAAATTGTTTAATTGGGGATTTGCAGAAATGAGCAGAACCAGCAATCATAAACTCTCTTCAAAAGCATGTATTCCTATTGCTGCTTTGAATTCATAGCTAAGATATCACTCTGATACTCCACCTGACTCTTCCTGCCTTCAGTCAAACTCGGTCCAACACCTCTGGTACGTTAATATTCATGGAACTTATCAGAAGCTCTCATTAAAATGCAGACACCTATTCAATAGGTATGAGATGGAATTCTTGATTCTGCATTTCTAAAACACTCTCAGGCGGGGCTGACAGAAAAAAAATACAGGTAACCAGGTAAATATGAATTTTAGGTACTCAATGAAACATATACATTTTTTTTCATGAATCAAAATTCAAGTTTACATTGGTGTCCTGAGTTTTTGTTTACCAAGCTTGGCAATAGTACTCCCAGGTGATGTGGAAGCTACTAAACTAGAGGCCATGCATTAAAGAACCACCGTCTAGAATCTTCACACCTTCAGAGAACTGACAAGTAATATAAATCTGTGAAGCTACTAGAATTGGTATACTGTCTTGAGTCAATACATTAGAAAACATAACAATAATTAATGTACACAATCCTAACAATGGATCCCCAAAATACATGAGGCAATATCTGCCAGAATCTAAAGGAAGAATCATTGATTCAGCAATTAGACTTTGATATTTCTATATTCCTCTATTACTAATGGATAAGACAGTAAGATGCAAAAATCAGGAGAGATAAAGATATAGATGATGAATCTTGATCTAGCTGACTTCTGTAGAACATTCCATCAAACACCAGCAGAGTCCAAACACCTTCTATGTGTTCATGGAGTATTCTCCAGTATAAACCATAGGCTGCTGCTGCTGCTAAGTCGCTTCAGTCGTGTCCGACTCTGTGCAACCCCATAGAAGGCAGCCCACCAGGCTCCCCCATCCCTGGGATTCTCCCGGCAAGAACACTGGAGTGGGTTGCCATTTCCTTCTCCAATGCATGCAAGTGAAAAGTGAAAAGTGAAAGTGAAGTCTCTCAGTCAAGTCCGATTCTTCGAGACCCCGTGGACTGCAGCCCACCAGGCCCTTCCGTCCATGGGATTTTCCAGGCAAGAGTACTGGAGTGGGGTGCCATTGCTAGGCCAGCATAGTAAAAAGCAGAGACATTACTTTGCCAACAAAGGTCCGTCTAGTCAAAGCTATGGTTTTTCCAGTAGTCATGTATGGATGTGAGCGTTGGACTATAAAGCTGAGCACCAAAGCATTGAAGCTTTTAAACTGTGGTGTTGGAGAAGACTCTTGAGAGTCCCTTGGACTGCAAGGAGATTCAAGCAGTCCATCGTAAAGGAGATCAGTCCTGGGTGTTCATTGGAAGGACTGATGTTGAAGCTGAAAGTTGGCCATCTGATGCGAAGAGCTGACTCATTGGAAAAGACCCTGATTGAGGGCAGAAGGAGAAGGGTACAACAGTGAATGAGATGGTTGGATGGCATCACCAACTCAATGGACATGAGTTTGAGTAAACTCCGGGAGTTGGTGATGGACAGGGTGGCCTGGTGTGCTGCAATCCATGGGGTCACAAAGAGTCGGACACAACTGAGTGACTGAACTGAACTGAGACCATAAAGTAAGTATTGCTAAATTGTTAACACTGAGATAACAGACAGCAGGTTCTATAACCACAGTAGAATCAATTAGAATGAATGAATCAATGAATAGCGAAGACTTAGGAAATATCTAAATATTTGGCATTTAAACATAACATTTTCAATCAGGATATGAATCAAAAAAGGAATCAGAAGAAAAAATATTTAAATATTTGCAGTGAGTAAAAATCAGAATATATCAAAATTCATTGAATGTGGTGAAAGTTATGCTTAGAAGAAAATGTATAGGTATAAAGGCTTCTACAGGAAGAGAAGAAAGATCTAAAATCAACAAACCAAGTTTTTTTCCATAAGTAGGTAGAAAAAGAACAAATTAAGTTAAGTTAATATTATGTATCTTGTTTGGTGGGGTGGTAATATGAGTGTGTCAGGGCATCAAACTCATTGATCCACACTTAAAATTGGTATAGTTTATCCAGTGTGAATTATGCCTCAATTCAGTTTATTTAGAGAATATGAATAAAGAGTCAAAGAAATTAACCACTGATCATAAGGAAGTCAGGAGTCCTCCGGATCCACCTGAATGTCGAAGACTGGCCCCCGCCCCTACTTCTTCCCACAAGTGCCCCCACGTCCCACGACTCCCCCTCTGCCTTCCTGTCCTCACATACATTCTCCTTATAGACCAGCCCTTCTCACAGCCTATCCTAAAGTTCTCCTTTCCTTGTGTTATCTACAGGAAACATCCATCTTTTATTCAAAGAGTTTTGCTGACAAGCATTTTAGAAAATCCAATAGGAATTAACCTTCTATTACAAATGGGGGAAAAATAAATGTTTGTCTTCTCTCCAAGTTTATGAAGAATATTTTGGTAGAATAAAAACACATATGGAGGGACTTCCCAGGCATTCCAGTGGATAAGACTGTGCTTCCAGCGCAGGAGACACGGGTTCCATCCTTGGTGGAGGAACTAAGATCCCACATGCTGAGACTTGGCCAAACTTTCTTTCTTTAAAAAAAGAATACTTATGGAGTCTACATGGGCTTCCCAGATGGCTCATTGGTAAAGAACCTGCCTACCAATGCAGGAGATGCAGGAGACATGGGATTGATCCCTGGGTCAAGAAGAGTCTCTGGAAAAGGAAATGGCAACCCACTCCAGTATTCTTTCCTGGGAAATCCCACGGACAGAAGAGCCTGGCGGGCTACAGTCCACAGGGTCAGAAAGAGTCAGACACAACTGAGCAACTGAGCACACATGCATGGAGGCTACATGATACTTTTCTAGACCCATTTGGAGCATTAAATTGGGTACAATAAGCACAGCTACCCTTTATCAAGTTTCCTATGTGCTATACAATATGCTTGGTGTTTTTCAAAATTTATGTATTTTAATCCTCACAAAAATATTTTTTTACAATTTATAATTATGTATCTCTTATAGATGCAAAGACCAAAACAATTTATAATTATATATCTATCTCTTACAGATGAAAAGACCAAAAGTGAAGTGAAAATCATTCAGTCATGTCCGACTCTTTGTGACCCCATGGTCTATACAGTCCATGGAATTCTCCAGGCCACAGTACTGGAGTGGGTAGCCATTCCCTTCTTTAGGTGATCTTCCCAACCCAGGGATTGAATCCAGGTCTCTCGAATTGCAGGCAAATTCTTTACCAGCTGAGCTACCAGGGAAGCCCAAAAATATTTTGCCAGGCAGGGTGATAACAGAAGGTTAAGCAGGATTTCAAAATCCAGTTCACTGAATTCCAAAGCTTACGCTATAGAAATAATTGAATAAAATGCTTCTAGACTGTCATTGTATCTTCCGTCTACATAAAGTACAATAAAATTCCTCATCACATGATTTCTAGAATGTATAATCCGCTTTTGGCCTATTAGGTTTGAAGATACTGTCAGTTAAACAGGTAAGCCTAAAGATCCATTCAGATAAGTGTAACAGTTTAATCTTCAAGGGCTCTTTGCTTTAAATAAACCTCTTGACATTTGAGGAGTGCTATAATCTGGTCTTCATACTGAAGAATGGTTTAAGGTAAAGAGCATTACAGTATTATAAAAGTTTTAAAGACCTGAGCTCATTGCCTTCAAAGAACATGCAATTAAGTTGAAAAGAAGACATTAATTTATAAATGTAAATACCACACATGAATAAGAATTTTAAATAGTGTGTTCACATTGTTATCTAGAAAATATTATCTGGTGCATTTATTCCTTGACAATATTTACACAGAGTAGTGGGAATTTTATGGGATGAAGAAAACAATAAATGACTGAGACAACTAGAGAAAATAAAAAGAAATGTTTGAATATTTGACTCAGGATATAGGAACTAAAGTCTTTGACTGTGTGGATCACAAAAAAAAAAAAAAAAAAAAACTGGAAAATGCTTAATGATACGGGAATACCAGACCACTTTTCCTGCTTGCTGAGAAACCTGTATGCAGGTCAAAGAGTAACAGTTAGAACTGGACATGGAACAACAGACTGGCTCAAAATTAGGAAAGGAGTATGTCAAGGCTGTATAGTGTCACCCTGCTTGTTTAAATTATATGCAGAGTACATCAAGTAAAATGCAAGGCTGGATGAAGCACCAGCTGGAATCAAGATTGCCAGGATAAATATCAATAGCCTTAGATATGCAGATGACACCACCCTTATGGCAGAAAGCAAAGAGGCTCTTTCTAAAGAGCCTCTTGATGCAGGTGAAAAGGAGAGTGAAAAAGCTGGCTTAAAATTCAACATTCAAAAAACTAAGATTATGGCATCTGGTCCCATCAGTTCATGGCAAATAGATGGGGAGACAATGGAAACAGTGAGAGACTTTATTTTCTTGGGCTCCAAAATCACTGCAGATGGTGACTACAGCCATGAAATTAAAATACACGTGTTCCTTGGAAGCAAAGCTATGACCAACCTAGACAGCATATTAAAAAGTAGAGACATTACTTTGCCAAAAAAGGTCTGTACAGTCAAAGCTATGGTTTTTCCAGTAGTCGTATATGGACGTGAGAGTTGGGCCATAAAGAAGGCTGAGGGCCGAAGAATTGATGCTTTTGAACTGTGGTGAGGAGAAGACTCTTGAGCATCCCTTGGGCTGCAAGGAGATCCGACCAGTCCATCCTAAAGGAAGTCAATCCTGAATATTCATTGGAAGGACTGATGCTGAAGCCGAAACTCCAATATTTGGCCACCTGATGTAAATAGCCAACTCATTAAAAAGACCCTGATGCTGGGCAAGATTGAAGGCAGGAGGAGAAGGGGACAACAGAAAACAAGATGGTTGGCTGTGTTCACTGACTTGATGGACTTGAGTTTGAGCAAGCTCCAGGTGATGGTGAAGGACAGGGAAGCCTAGAGTGCTACAGTCCATGAGGTCACAAAGAGTCGGACGTGAATGCACAACTGAACAACAACAACAGAACAGGTGTTAACCAAAATTAAGAGAAAATGTCCAAGATACGTAAGAAGAAGCTACCCAGGCCTATGAGGCTTACCCCTCTTCAGTTTCAATCATTGCTCATGCTCAGTTGCTCAGTCGTATCTGACTCTTGGTGACTCCACAGACTGTAGCCCATCAGACTCCTCTGTCCATGGAATTCTCCAGGCAAGAATACTGGAGTGGGTAGCCAGTCACTTCTCCAGGGGATCTTCGCAACACAGGGATCGAATCCATGCCTCCCACATTGAAGGCAGAAGATTCTTTGCCATCTGCACCACTAGGGAAGCCCAGAGACTGAGACTTAACCATAGATGAAGTCATAGAATCCATCTTCCCACTGCACCTGCCTACCATGCCAGCAGGACCCCACTGAAACAGTGCAGATATCAGCTGGACCAGCAGCAACATCAACTTTATCTGAGAAGGACTTTATCTTAGATAAGCTAAAATAAAACATGGGAGCCCAAAATCGGCAGTGGAGAAAACAGAAGCCTCTGGCACCAACAGCCAGAGCAAACGTGAAACAGAGCCAGACTCCTTCTCAAGTAAACACGAAACCTCCCACCAAAGCCTGTTTACCTCAGTTCCTACTCCTTGGTACATCATATCCACTTGTCAACAGAAACTTGCAAAGCATGATAAAGGTCAAGGAAACACAGTCTGAAGACAAAAGCAAGTATCAGAAGCACACTTAGATATATACAGATACTATATAAATATATGTGTGTGTGTATACAGATATATACAAATTTTTTATCATCAGACACAGATTTTATAGTGACTATGATTAATATCTTTAGAGTTCTAATGACAAAGAAGACAACGGGCAAAATGGATGGGTAATAAAGGCACAGAGACAGAAACTATAAGAAGGAAATGCTTACAGTAAAAAACATCAACATAAATTTAGAAATGCCTTCAATGGCTTTATTAATATGTTGGATTTTATGTTAGAAATATTGCAAGCAAGCAGAGTGTGGAGTGAAATGTTTTGTGTGTTGAAAAAGTACAAGTCTAGAATTCTATCCAATGAAATCATCATTCAAAAGTAAAGAAAAATAAAGATTTTCTCAAATAAAAATAGATTTCATTAACAGCAGCTGTGCCCTGTGAGAAAATTTATTAAAAGTTCTTCAGACAAGAAAAAGGATAAAAGTTAAAAAATTCAGATTTACATGAAAGAAGACTGTTGGAGAAGACATTTAAAGCTAAAATAAAATATTTTTAAATTCTCAGTTGATCAAAAATACATGTTTATTCAAAGTAGTAATTGTAATAATTAATTAGGTAATTATAGTAAATGGATCCATGAAATGAACATAAGCAAAGTCTTAAGGAATACTGTAAGATACCAGAATTAACTATGAAGCAGTTGACAGTTATTTGAAAGTGGCCTGCGGTTACATAAAAACATGCATTGCAATCTCTAAGACAACCACAAAGAAAATAAAAAACAAGTATATGTGATATGATAAATGACAATATGAAATAGAATAGAAACTTAATCAAAACCAGAGAAGGCAGAAAATGAAAACAAAGAGAAACAAGAGAAAAATGCAACTAATAGAAAATAGTTATAAACACGGTAAATACCAATTCAGCCATATCAATAGTCAGTTTAAATGGAAATAGTGTAAATAAACCAACTAACAGAGGCTTTCAAAGCAGATAAAAACAGAGGACTTAATCATATTTTGCCAAAAAAATTCTGCATATAAAAGTATAGATATATTTAAAACAAAGGGATGAAGAAAGATAGACCATTCTAACAGTTAATCAAAACAAAGCTGGGGTTACAATATTGTCTTCAGACCTTAAACAAACCTAGAACAAGGAAAACTATAAGGGATAGAAAGGGGATTTCACAGTGGTCAAGGGATCAATTTTGCAAAGAGACACAACAATCTAACAACAGAATATCAAAATACACGAGGCAAAGCTAAAAGAACTGAAAGAAGAAATAGATCCATGGCCATAGTTGGAGACTTCAGCTCCTCTCTTTCAGGAATTGATAGATGATATAGTGGTTATAGTGAAAATCGCTCAGTTGTGTCTGACTCTTTATGACCACAATGGCCTATACAGTCCATGGAATTTTCCAGGCCAGAACACTGGAGTGGGTAATCCTTCCCTTCTTCAGAGGATCTTCTCAACCCAGGGATCGAACCCAGGTCTCCCACATTGCAGGCAGATTCTTTACCAGCTGAGCCACAGGGGAAGCCCAAGAGTACTGGAGTGGGTAGCCTTTCCCTTCTCCAGGGCATCTTCCCAACCCAGGAATGGAACTGCGGTCTCCTGCATTGCAGGCAGATTCTTTACCAACTGAACTATCAGGGAAGCCTCAGGGATTTAACAGGTAGCCAAGCAAGAAGTGTATAACTGATCAGAATAGCACTATGAATCTACTTAATCTAATTAACACTTATTGGAAACATATCCTCAAAACACCAAAATACACATGCTTCTCTTGCTCACCTGGACCTCTAACCAATATAGTCCAAATTCTGAGTCATCATGCAAGTCTTAACGAATTTATTTTGAAAGAAGTAATACAAAAGTATTTTCTCAGGTTTTCATAAGATTAAACTAGAAATTAACAACAGAAAAATATCTAGAAAATGTCAAAATATTGGGAGATTAAACAACACACTTCTAATAGCCCATGGGTCAAAGAAGTCTCAGGAGACACTGGAAGATTTTCAAGTAAATCACACTGAAAAGACAAATTATCAGAATTTGTGAAATGCAGCAAAAGCAGGGGAGTACAGTTTATAGTACTGAATGCACATATTAGAAAAGAAGAAAGATCTTCAATATATAACCTAGGCTTCCATGTTGGAAAACTAGAAAAAGAAGAAAAATATAAGGCTAAAACATACCTAAGAAAAGAAATAATAAAAATTAGAGCAGAAATCAATGAGATTGAAAACAGGAAAACAACAGAGAAAAATCAATAAAACCAAAAAGCTGGTTCTTTGAAAAGATCAATAAAATTGGTATAATTCTAGCCAAGTTAACCAAGAAAAAAACTAGATAAGAGGCAAGTTACTAATAGTAGAAATGAAAAAGAAGTTCATCACTACTGATCCTGTGGTAATAATAGTGAAATAAAGGAATATTATAAACAACTCTATGCCCACAAAACTGACAACATAGATGAAAGATACACTGGACGGCCCAGAGGGATGGTATGGGGAGGGAGGAGGGAGGAGGGTTCAGGATGGGGAACACATGTATACCTGTGGCGGATTCATTTTGATATTTGGCAAAACTAATACAATTATGTAAAGTTTAAAAATAAAATAAAATTAGAAAAAAAAAATAAATAAAAAAAAAAAAAAAGAAAGATACAAACTAGCAAAATTTAAACAAGGAGATAATCTGAATCAGCCTATATCTATTGATGAAGTTTAATCAGTAATTAATAAGCATTCCCCCTAAAAATATGGTATTCATATGATTTAACTGATAAATTCTTCCTAACATTTTAGGGGAAAATGACATTAACTCCCCATGATCTCTTTCACCAATTTTAGAGAAAAATACAGATGCATGTCAACGTAACAAAGCAGAGAACTCATATATAAATAAACCTATGGAAATATTGTCAGTTGGCTTAATTTCTCTTTGACAAAGAAGCAAAGGCAATTCAATCAAACAGAGAAGTGTTTTCAACCAATGGCCATGGAACAACTGGACATTCATAAGCAAAAAAATACAGATTGTACAGTTTTTGCACAAATTAACTCAAAATGGATCATAGGCCCAAATGTAAAACATAAAACTATTAGGCTTCTATAAGCAAACACAGGAGAAAATCCAAATCACCTTGGGTTTGGTGATGACTTTGTAAATACAACACCAAAAACACAATCCACGAAAGAAAACACCGATAAACTGAACTTCATTTAAGTTAAAATCTGTTGCTCTCTGAAAAGATAAGCCTTAGGCTGGGAGAAAATATTTACAAAACATCTATTTAATGTAGGGTTTGTATATAAAATATGCAAAAAAAATCTTTTAAAACAAATAGAAAAAATGCAAATTATAACAATGGCATACAACCACACACCATCCCTTAGAGAAGGGAATGGTTACCCATTCCAGTATTCTAGTCTGGAGAATCCCATGGACAGAGGAGCCTGGCCGGCTACAGACCATAGGATCACAAAGAGCTGGACATGACTGAGTGGCGGGCTACAGACCATAGGATCACAAAGAGTTGGACACGACTGAGTGACTAACACACCCATCAGCATGTCTCAAATCCAAAAAGTTAAGTGTCCCTAGATGGTAAGAATATGAAGCAACCGGAACTCTCACTCACTGCTAGTGATGCAAAATGGTGCAGCCACTTTTGAAGACAGTTCAGTGGTTTCTTACAAAACCAAACATGTCCTTACCATTCATTCCAGCAATCAAACTCTTAAGCATTTACTTCACAGATGTGAAAAGGAATATTCACACAAAAACATGTTACAGATGTTTGCAGCAATGTGAGCCACAATTATTAAATATGAAATAAGATATCCTTCAATTCATGAATGAACAAAGAAATCACTCTGCATTCACATAACGCAGCATTACTCGGTAACAAAAAATAAGTGAGCAAGCAGCCACATGACATGTGTGACATTTTAAATCATATGGCTTATCAAAATCAGACAATCTGAAAAGGGTACTTTACTATGTGACTCCACTTATATGACATTCTGGAAAAGGTGAAGGTATAGAAAGACGATCAGCAGTGGTTTCTACAGGAGTAGCAGAGGTGGGGAAGGCTGAATAGATGAAGCACAGGAAATATTTCAGGGCCGTAAAATCGTTTCACATGATGCCTGTCATTGTGAATAGATAACATTATGCAGTTGTCAAAACCCATATATCTTTATAACCAAACATTATCTTAATGAATGCAAATTTTAAAACCATCAGGAGATAAGAGAATCCTAAGGAGGAATGCAGAATGTGAAAAGACCCTCTAACTACACCATACGCGTATGAAACACCTACAGTAAAGGGAAAAGAGAAAATGTTCACCTACATTAACTCTGGGAAGGAGTACAGTACATAAAACTGAAAGTAATTGTATCCCATGTGGTTACAGCTGACAGTTCTCATGTTGCTATACGTGTATACTGGAATTGATTAATCAATTAAATGGACAGCAGGAAATGGGAGGTAGGTTCCTCACTTTTAGAGTGGGAGCTTACAGGTAAACAAGGAAATACGGTTACAACAATCCAGGCGGTGGTGTACGAGATTTGGAGAAATCAGTGTGAATTCGTGTGGTGCTTAATATGGATATAGATGGTTAAACATAGAAATATTGATAAATGAATTAACAAATATATGTATACACATATATTAATAGGCACATATATGTTTCTAAGTTGAAAGTGAAAGTGAAAATGAAGCCACTCAGTCGTGTCCAACTCTGTGACCGCATGGAATGTAGCCCACTAGGCTCCTCTGTCCATGGGATTTTCCAGGCAAGAGTACTGGAGTGGGCTGCCACTTCCTTCTCTAAGTTGTGCTATGCTATGCTATGCTATGCTTTGCTATGCTAAGTCACTTCAGTCGTGTCTGACTCTGTGTGACCCCAGAGATGGCAGCACACTAGGCTCCCCCGTCCCTGGGATTCTCCAGGCAAGAACACTGGAGTGGGTTGCCATTTCCTTCTCCAATGCATGAAAGTGAAAAGAGAAAATGAAGTCACTCAGTCGTGTCCAACTCCTAGCGACCCCATGGACTGTAGCCCACCAGGCTCTTCCATCCATGGGATTTTCCAGGCAAGTGTACTGGAGTGGGGTGCCACTGCCTTCTCTGTCTCTAAGTTGAGGGGACCTAAAATCTATGACACCCCAGAAATAATGAGCACACCCAGTCCCCAGGTTTTGTTCACTAACACCTACTCTAATAAAATGAACCAGGGTTCCTTGGATAACTGATTGATTCACAGACTGGTGCAGGAAATACACACAGTGAATCTTGAGATCGTTTAGCACTAGAGAGCAAAGGAGCACTGGCTCACATACACAGTGAAGAGACACAGGATTCAACTGCAGGAACTCCCGACAACCAAAGACGGAATGATCTGAGAAATGAACAAATAAATAAAACACCGTGGTACAACTATAACAAACAGTGTAAAATATATCAATTCACCAAGGAGTCTGTACTTGTACAAATAAATGAACTAATTAATTAAAATAGGAGAAGAGACAAATCTCTCATGCAGTACAATTTCAAATAATTTGTATTTGAAATATAAATTATACTCTGCAATTAAGAAGATGAACATAACTCCTCAGAGCTTTACATTTAGGTTGTGTGTCGTAACTTCTTCCCAGGAATGTGGGACAGAAGAAGTCGGTGGAGGAGAAGGAACTTTACAGCAGAGAAACCTGCCAAGTGCTGCCTCAGGCAGTGACCAAGGTCAACATCTACAGTGGATTCATGTTGACAGTTCATCCCCCGATACAACAAGATGGAAAGGGCACTTTACCTCCGTGATCTTCCTCCCAAACACCCACAAACCCAGTCACGTGATGAAAAAAGCAGATCTCAAATGATGGAGCACCTCAGAATACCGGATCAGTTCTCAAATGGGCAAGGTAGTTCAAAGCAAAGCAAGTCTAAGAAACTGCCTCAGACAAGAGGTGTCTCAGTGGGGGCAGGACAAACATATTCACTATTTTCATGGGATCCTGGGACAGAAGGAGTACATTAGGCAAAACCTGAAGAAGTTTCAATAAAATATAGGTATTAGTTAATAACACTGCATCATTATTGGCTCACTGATTGGAACAAATGATTGACTAGAACCAATCATTGATTTGAAGCAATGTAACCTGACCTGTCTCTTGAGAAACCTGTATGCAGGTCAGGAAGAAACAGTTAGAACTGGACATGGAACAACACACTGGTTCTGTCAAGGCTGTACATTGTCACCCTGCTTATTTAATTTCTATGCAGAGTACATCATGAGAAATGCTGGGCTGGAAGAAGCACAAGCTGGAGTCAAGATTACCAGGAGAAATATCAATAACCTCAGATATGCAGATGACACCACCATTATGGAGAAAGTGAAGAGGAGCTAAAAAGCCTGTTGATGAAAGTAAAGAGGAGAGTAAAAAAGTTGGCTTAAAGCTCAACATTCAGAAAACGAAGATCATGGCATCTGGTGCCATTGCTTCATGGGAAATAGATGGGGAAACAGTGGAAACAGTGTCAGACTTTATTTTTGGGAGCTCCAAAATCACTGCTGATAGTGACTGCAGCCATGAAATTAAAAGACGCTTACTCCTTGGAAGGAGAGTTAAACCTAGATAGCATATTCAAAAGCAGAGACATTACTTTGTCAACAAAGATCTGTCTAGTCAAGGTTTTTCCAGTAGTCATGTATGGATGTGAGAGTTGGCCTGTGAAGAAAGCAGAGCGCCAAAGATTTGATGCTTTTGAACTGTGGTGTTGGAGAAGACTCTTGAGAGTCCCTTGGACTGCAAGGAGATCCAACCAGTCCATTCTAGAGGAGATCAGTCCTGGGTGTTCTCTGGAAGGACTGATACCAAAGCTGAAACTCCAGGACTTTGGCCACCTCGTGCGAAGAGTTGACTCATTGGAAAATACTCTGATGCTGGGAGGGATTGGGGGTAGGAGGAGAAGGGGACGACAGAGGATGAGATGGCTGGATGGCCTCACTGACTTGATGGATGTGAGTCTGAGTGAACTCTGGGAGTTGGTGATGGACAGGGAGGCCTGGCATGCTGTGATTCATGGGGTCGCAAAGAGTCGGACACGACTGATTGACTGAACTGAACTGAACTGAAGATATTAATTAGAGGGGAAACTGGGTGATGGGTACATGGGAACTCTGTATACTATGTAATTTTTCTATAAATCTAAAACTGTTCTAAAATAAAATGTTTATTTAATGACATAATCCCAAGTAATTTTTTCTATCAAAAACACCAATACCTACTGGTAAACAGTAAACACTTCTCAGCTTTTGGCTAAAATCTAGTGTAGGATGGGGGCTTCCCCGGTGGCGCTAGTGGTAAAGAATCCGCCTGCCAATGCAGGAGACTTGGGTTTAATCCCTGGGTCTGGAAGATCCCCTGGCGGAGAAAATGGCAACCCACTCCAGTATTCTTGCCTGGAGAAGCCCACGGACAGAGGAGCCTGGTGGGCTACAGTCCATCAAGTGAATTTCACACACACACACCTATCTCAGTAATTGGTGTGTTGTTCAGTTGACCAGGCCATGAATCATGTTATTCTCTCAACTGGAAAACCACAATGACATCTGATCCTGTCAAAATCCTTCAGTCTCCAATCTTCCAAAGCACAGACAGTCAGAGACATCTACAACCCCCTCTCCTTTAGCTTTCCGTCCAATGGGATCCACGATACTCTGTAAGGGCACTACAGTCCAAGCTGTGATAAACCCCTCAAATAGTGTGAAAGTGTTATTTGCTTAGTCGTATCTGACTCTTTTTAACCCCATGGACTGGAGTCCACCAGACTCCTCTGTCTGTGGAATTCTCAGGCAAGAATAGCAGAGTGAGATACCATTCCCTTCTCCAGGGGATCTTCCCAACCCAGGGATCGAACCTGGGTGTCCTACATTGCATACAAATTATTTATCTTCTGGGCCGTCAGGAAAGTTTATTACTCCTATTACTGAGATCAAACGACAGAATATTTAACAGCTTTAGTCTCCTGAAGTGGATTGAATTCATCTTCAAGAAATATTCTGGAAAAGACAAAGCTAAAAGAGAGAGAAAAAATAATCGACTGACCTCTTGCGCTCACGTGGGTAAATCCCAGAGGCTGTAGGGGACATATACGTTGACATTCTTGCTTCTGAATCAGTTCTAGCAACTGACTCCTGAACTGTCACAGGAGAAAACAAAGCATCCTCCTTCTGGTAAGCTTCTGTGAATCACCGACTGAAACACCTCACTGATTTACACTCTGCGCATCACCTCTCCTAACCACAAGGACACTATGCAGCTCCTTGGCAGCCACCCACAGGCATCTGCTCATGTTACGTCTTCTGACCAGAACACACTGACTTAGCCTGTTGACCAGACAAACACCTCATGCCTTGTAAAGTCTCAGCTGAACCATGATTTCTTTGAATCAAAGCTTTTCTCGACCTCCTCCTCAGCCAAGTGGAAATGCTCACTTGTTGGCCTACCACAATTAATTTCAGGAATATGTTTGACGATCTTCCCTACTAGGCTAAAAGTGTATAAAGATCAAGGGATGTTGTCTCATATAAGACAGATCAGAAACACTAAAATGTGCACTGGCCTAATTAATGAAGGAAGGAAACACAGGATGGATGTGTGTATATGTGTGCTGCAGTTCTTTGTTTGTTTTCTCCCTATCCAAATATTATTGATAATACATTATCCATTAATTACTTTTAACAGCAGAATATAAAAGGAAGGGATTGCTACTTGAGCCCTCATATTAACTTTCTCCAGTATTTACCCTTGTTAACTGCACACACAGACACACACATGCACACAAGCTTGTGCTGAACCACCAATAAACAAAATAGACTTGCACTTGCCCTTACTTGTTGAGAAAAAAATGCCAATATCTGAGAGAGGATGGCATGCAATCAAACCTGTCTTCTTGGGTCCAAAACAATTCTATTTACTTGTTAATTCATCCATCACAAGGGAGGAAGAAATTCTGTCATATTTAATCTGTACATCCTCTAAATGTAGACATGTGATTTTGAGTAATGCATCTATCTCAATAAACTGCCATTAGAACCAATAATGTGAATGTCTTATGGAGTTTATTAAATGTGATGCTTTGCACACTTCAGGTCCCAGGCTCACAAAGCTTCAAGAACAGTAACTCCTAAATCAAGTAAAAAGGAAGATATTTTCAGCAACTGTCTCATTTATTTTATAATACCTGTTTTAAAAAGAAGCAAGTCCCAACTTAGAAGAATTTGAACAGTTAGATTTTTTCACATTGTGATTTGATCTGTTTGTTTAAAATGTTATTACTGTCTAGCATTTTAAAATAAATATTTTATACAATATACCTATCATGTTCCACCTTAATTAAAAATAAAAATTACAATTGACCAAAAGCAATTTCTACTGAAATGGTTACAATTTAAAAAATACCAATTATCAAAAAAGTCATTGACTCCTAATATTAATATCATTTCTTCACTTAAGCAGATTCTGAAATCTGAAAGACTTTCTGAAACTATGTGAAAATAGGAATAAAGTTGGGATTTAATTAACCTGGGTGCCATTTTCACTGTTTTAAAAGGATATCTTTCATGAAACTTTAGATATTATTAAGCTATCTTCTTATCAGTCTCTAGAATGATTAACTTTGATTTGTACCTTTGGTTCTGTTAAACAATCAAAATATAATAAGGTATGACAGATATTTTTAAATTCCTGTAATTTTAATACACTACTACTACTACTAAGTCTCTTCAGTCGTGTCCAACTCTGTGCAACCCCATGGACTGCGGCTTACCATGCTTCTCAGTCCGTGGGATTCTCCAGGCAAGAACACTGGAGTGGGTTGCCATTTCCTTCTCCAATGCATGAAAGTGGAAAGTGAAAGTGAAGTCGTTCAGTCATGTCCGACTCTTAGTGACCCCATGGACTGCAGCCTACCAGGCTCCTCCATCCATGGAATTTTCCAGGCAATAGTACTGGAGTGGGGTGCCATTGCCTTCTCCCACATGGCTCATCAAATCTGACAACAACATGGTTTGGCAAGAGATACACATTTCCATTGTGATGTATTATTACTGATAATTTTTAAAATATTTTGTCAAATGCATTATAACACGTAACACTGACATAGTAATAATAACACCCAAGAGTTATGTAAGGTGCTCAGCTATCAACTGCAAAAGGAACAGGCAATCTCAATGGAGACGCCGCTTTGAACTGAGAAGAACTGACAAAGCCATGGAGACTTCCCAGAAACAGAAGGGAGCATGCCAGGAGCCAGCGGAGCTCGAAAGGAGGTAATGCACAAATGCCTCTGATGGGATGCCAACCTGGCACCTCCTAAGTGTGGCTCAAATTCAAACCCAAAGAAAGTTCCTAGCAACAAAGATCCTCTTCCAGCAGACAAGCAAGAACGGCAGTAAAGCAACTTACTTCAGAAACAACTGCATCTAGCGTTTTGAATGTGAGTTTTAGGTCTTAAGCAGCTTACCATGTCTCACGTGCGAGAATTCAGAATAACTGCACAAGCACACTCTGCCTGTATGGACTGCTTTCAGGCAAGAATATCCAAGTATGCTGAGTTCAATAAAGACTAAAAAAATATGGCTGACATCTACACACAAATAAATGTATAACGCTTATAAAACAATCTATTTTCTTAAAGTATACAGAACCATTTTTAAAAGTAATTAGTCTCCAATTAAAATAAATTTAAATTAAAAAAAAGAAGCTTAAGTAAGAAAACAATGAAATTGTAGAATCAAAATTAAAATTCAGATCTGCCTGGTTACAAAAAAAAAAGTAACTTAAAAAAAAAAAAACAACTCTAAACTGATATAGTGATTAGTGAAAAGTGTGGTTATCAAAAAAGTTTAGTACAGTAATCCCTTTAAAGTCCCTAAAGTATAGAAATTCCTTTAAAAATGTCAGTGTGCTTGTGTGGGGGGGTCTATCTGTGGTAATTCTATAACAAAGTGCATCATGTGTGTTCATTGTTATTGCTGCTGGCTGGTGAAATTAATATTGAATTTATTTTCTTGTTTTTGCTTAGCTGTATCTTGATTGTTTCTATTTTTGAAGTACTGTGCAATGGTACCCCACTCCAGTACTCTTGCCTGGAAAATCCCATGGACGGAGGAGCCTGGTGGGCTCCAGTCCATGGGGTTGTGAAGAGTCGCGCACGACTGAACGACTTCACTTTCACGCATTGGAGAAGGAAATGGAAACCCACTCCAGTATTCTTGCCTGGAGAATCCCAGGGATGGGGGAGCCTGGTGGGCTCATGTATATGGGGTCGCACAGAATCAGACATGACTGAAGTGACTTAGCAGCAGCAGGAGTGTATATAATTATACTTTAAACAATTTAAACTACAGAAAATACTATATAAAATTTTTAAAATAAATAAGGACTGTTTTTAATAGACTGTACGTTTGCATTATTTTTGCATTAAAGTAACTGAGTTACTTTAAAGATCGCTAGCATATTAAAATTACTTTTTGATACTTAAAGTTTAAATTATATAAGATTTCTCTGGGGATGATGGATTGAGATAGATTTTCTTTTAAGTGGATACTGTCTTTATAATAATCAAAGATTTACACTTTAAGAGCTAATTGTTTTTGCTACAAATTTGAATGGAAATCTGTCCCAACACAATAGTACCTGTCCATTGCTAACCCAAATTATACAAATGTGACACTTTATCCTCATTACAGGCATTATTCCTCTGTATTATAATTAGTGATACCCCAAAGGCAAGCAAGGAGAGTGTATGAGGCATTTGTAACGTGACTACAGTCTAACAATTTCTAAATAAAATAAAGACTTCCATCTGGCCAGTAACAGGGACAGAGTCAGTGCCCTTTGCAGACCTCCGTGAGCTGCTCCCCATATCTTGGACTTCCTTACAGTGTCTGTGTCCCAGAGATACGTGCACTAGCTCTTGGAAAGTGTGCATGGCCAAAAGATTTGAGAATAATTTATGCTGACATGATATCACACAACTGTCACAAGAACTGCCAGGAATGATGCAGACACACACATATCTAACTCACACAGACACAGAGAGGAAAATTATCCCTTCTCTCCATACGTGGAGAAAAAGGACGAACTTTCACATTCAGTCCTCAAAATACTGCATCCAATTATCCCCTTTCCTAAAGAGAGACGTAGCTACTCAAAGTCCAGGATTTCTATTCTAATCTTCTCCAGAGCCCCACCATTTTGCAACACAAAAGACCTCATGGCTGTCAATTCCAGGAGAGAAGGGAAGCCCTTTACCTTGACTTAAAGGTGATTTATCAACCAAGAAAATAAAGGTGACCACCTGTGTGTGTAGCATCAAGACCACCCATGGTCTGTCATGACTTATCTCCTACGAAAATCTAGCCACCACAAGCAATGCTGAACTCTAGGATTAAACAACATGAAATCTACAAGGATGCTTAGTCTGTTAATAATGATTTTTTTCTACCTCTCCAGTAGTAATGTACAGATGTGAGAGTTGGACTGTAAAGAAGTCTTGAGCACCGAAGAATCGATGCTTTCAAACTGTGCTGCTGGAGAAGATTCTTTGAGAGTCCCTTGGACTAAAAGGAGATCAAACCAGTCAATTCTAAAGGAAGTCAAGCATGAATACTCATTGGAAGGACTGATGATGAAGTTGAAACTCCAATACTTTGGTCAGTTGATGCAAAGAGCCAACTCACTGGAAAAGACCCTGATGCTGGGAAAAATTGAGAACAAAAGGAGAAGGGGGCAACAGAGGATGAGATGGTTAGACAGCATCATCAACTCAATGGACATGAGTTTGAGCAGACTCCAGGAGATAGTGAAGGACAGAGGAGCCTGGAAAGCTGCAGTCCATGGGGTTGCAAAGAGTAGGACACAGCTTAGCAACTAACAACAACATAGTAATAAAGGAAAAAATCCAAAGGATAAAGTCAAATATAAAGGACTCTTGGCACCAGTACTGGCCAAATATTTAATCATAATTTTGTGAATTTACCAAATAAATAGATTGGAGTGTTGAAGGTCAGTTTCTCTTCCTTCTGTAGATATAAGCATGGCTGACCACAGACAGAAAGGCAGGTAGGACTGGAAGAAACAATAAATTCTACAGATACATTAGCCATCATGCACTTGAAAACTTTAGAGGTGGGTACATTCCAAAGAATGATTTTGAATATTAATTATAACCTTTATTAAAAATTTTTAAAATTGCATTAATTTTATTCTTACTTCATCAATTGATGTGTAATAGTAGAGTTGCGTTTAAGTAAAGCATTTTCTAAATTTATTGAGGAAGGACAGGCTACAGATCTCAATACCTTATTGCACTCGTCTCTCCATAATCAAAACACTGACTCCATGAAGCCTGCAATTTACCCTGACATAGATACGAAAGAAATGTCTTCAAAATGCTTAGCATAAGCCTCTCTAAATCCTTCTTAATTAACGTCTGATTTCTATCCTGAGCCCCCAAATTATTTAATTACTTAAATAAAAGATAATAAGACTTTTTGAGGATTAAAGCTGTTCTTTGTATTCTTGCCCTAGTTACTAGCCTTCAAGATCATCAATTTATGATTCTGTCTTGAGAGGAAATGCTGTTAAGTCCACACACAGAGGGTGAATATATATTCTGGTTGGTCAGAGACAGTCTCATCTTTTTTTTGGGATTTTGGTATGGACTTCATCCAGTAACCCTCTTCCTCTCAAAATGACCTGATTAGAATGATAAACCACATGGCCACTTTAACATATATGGTAGGGTTCCTAGGTGAAATTTGGTGTAAGTTTATTGGTCATGGAGATTAGTCATGGAGTTACGGTTCTTCCTAATTTAGGGACAAATGGTATGACAGCAAAATCGTGGGCCTTAGTAATAGATTTAAATCTTACAAGACAAGCTGGTTCACATTACTAAGTGACCACTCTATTTCCCAGTTTCCTTATATAGCAAAGAATAGGTTGATCTAAAAACACCCCAAAGGAACTTGCACATTTCATATGGAATGGTTCTAGAGACCCTTTTAAGATAAGTGTAGCCTGGGAACATCTGGGGCAAAATACTAATTAGACTGGGCTTTTTCTCCTTGAAAATAACCTTCTAGGAGAATTTCAGAAATATTACTAATTTGTATTTTATTCTCTTTATATCTTGCTTCACAGAAAGGGACACTTGCAGTATTAGGAGGTAGCCTAATAAAACCAGGCTTCTCTGATGATTACCTGAGCTGGGAGGGGAACTTAGCTCAGAACAATTACCCATTTTAAATGGGCCTAACTCCATCTTTCTGTATCTCAGGTTTTTAATTTGACACAAAATGCTATCTAAATTGCTTAACAAAAATTTTAACTACAAAAAATTTCCTTTCATTAGTATTTTTTCTACCAAAACTCAAAATCTCAAATTAATCAAAACCTACTTGTCCAAACTTTTAAATTTATCTTCTACCAAGCCAAATTCTATATAGATGTGCAAAGGTGATAAAGACCATATTAGTCCTTAAGGGATATTGGGTGAGTGAAATCATAATATTAGAAACTCACAAATACTTTTTGTAAATATTAATATAAATTATGCAATTTCTATTGTAATAGATATAATAGAAATTATGTTTCTCTTGAAAACCATAGACCTACTAAAATTTCCAAGGACTTTGATATAATACTACTTAAAAGAAGTTCTGGACTTATAAAGACTTAAAAGAACAGAAACCATAAAATTCCTAGAAGAGAACACAGATATAAGACTCTTCAACATAAATCATAGCAATATTTTTTGTATCTGTCTCCTATGGCAAAAAATAAATTAAGCAAAAATTTTAACTAGGATGTAATTAAACTTAAATACTCTTGTACAACAAAGGACACCCCTGACAAAGTGAAACGATACTTACTGAATGGGAGAAAATATTTGCACATGATGTGACCCATACATACACTCTATTTGTAAACTGCTTATGTATCCGGAAATTTTTTATCTAATTCTTTTCAGTTTTTTAAGAATTTATCTCTTAATATTTTGCTATTTATATTTAATTGCAAAATCAGATAATCATGTTCCCTGCAAATTATTAAATTTGTCTCTTTTTCTCTTTTTTTATTTTTCTACTCTGTAATTCATGTTCATGTTTTATTACTTTACCTAGAACTTCTGGTTCTATGTTGAACATTCTTTCCTTGTCCTTGGTCTTGGAAATATTCTTGAAGAATTTTTAGAAATATTGAGTCTAAAATGACTGTACTACACAGGCCCCTTGCTGTAGAGTACTGGCGTGGTCTATGTAACATTAATGAAACTCCTTTTCATTTTCAATTTCAGAGAACCTTTATCATGGATAACAAATCAAATACTTTTTCAGCAGGCATTGAGAGGGCTGTTATTCCCTAATTCAACTGATGTGGTAAATTACATTGTAGTATTTTTTGATGTGTAATCCCACTTAATTTTTTAAGGCACCTATTCATAATCTTCATATTTTATATTAAAAAAAATTTCTATCAGTTTTAAGTTTATTGTCACAGGTAACTCTGCTTTTTTTTAAACACTCTGAAATTCCATAAGAAAGAAGAATAAGGTCTAACAATAACATAAGAATCTCAACAGATTATCGTGTGTTTAGTATTTGGACACTCTTGTCTAGATCATCCCTCTTTTTATTGATGAGCTATTACGGCTCTTCAAATTATCAAATTTCGTCAGTGGGCAACAAGTGAGCCCTGGAGGAGCTCAGTCCCCAGCGCTCAAGAAGAAAGGCCCTGTAATCACTTTCTAAATCCTCACCCATTTTGTGAATATTCATCTCTTCACTCCAGTTGAGGACAGCTCAGAGGAATAATTGTTTGCCAAAAGCAGTTGGAAAATTGTGACTTCTAAATTGGCTATTTCTATGCAAAGTGTTTTGGCCTTTTTAGGAGGCACTGTATTAGGACTTTCTAATTAACTTCAATTTGCAAATCATAGTTGACTTTAATTTGCAAATTCTATGTATTAATGTGAGTCAAGAATAGTTAATATTAAGTGTTGCCTAATCAGCTTACAAAAATAACAGGAGCGTCATCAGCTTGTTATTTATTAATACAAAGAACACTTGGAACACAGTGTGGTTTCAGCCAAACAATAAATGAACACAGTCTTGCTTACCAGAGAAGAAACAGAACAGCCCAAACCCCCATCTGCATAAGCCCTTCTTAGGGCATCATCCGGTTAGAAGCCTGACAGAGGTCCTACCCAGGAGGCAGACTTGCAGTGGCAGCGATATCCTGTGACCGTTCATGCAATAGTTTAGCTCAAACCTTTCATTATAGGACACTGTGGCCCTTCTATTCCTATTCACAAAATGCCCATTTCTAAAATCTAACACACTTTACACGTTTCAATGGCAAGATTTTCAAGGTATAGTCTTAGTCATCATTAATTTATGGATGATTCCTATATTCTAGTCAGAAGGCCAGGAAAAGGAAGGCGGTCCATGTTTATTTAACTTTGTGCCCATTTTCTGATGTTTTTATCACCTTTGCTGGGTTACAAAATCTTTCAAGGCTGAGACTCTATTTGATTACTTATTTCATTGTTTTTCATTTCTCCATGCATAGATCTGGAACAGGGTGAGTGTATACTAAATCTGACATAAAAAGATAATGATGAAGGGATGAAGGAAGTATGTATACAAAGAGAAAGTCTAATAAGAACACAAATGATGTTGTAATGGGAGATTGGTGGACAAATAGCAACCAGAGAAGTAAGCCCAGAGGACACAGATATGCAAAGGGAAAAAAAAAATGAAAACACACTGTTGACCAAATTCCTGAATATATTCCAATTCCTTAAGTTTCAATGAAACTCTCCAATTCTATAAAATAATCTATATTCTAAATAGACTTCTAGGGTGATAACAATATAGCATTACCACAGAATTTAGTGTGTTAACGTTGAATTTTTGGAAGCAATTGAATTCTCAACAGTTAACATCCATGAGTAGTTTAATTGGTTTGAAGGCTGGGCAGTAGTCAAGAATACAATCTACACTTCATCTTGGACCAAGAATTTTGGTCCAAGAACTTTTACTGAATACAGGAGTGATGAAAGAAGCTATTGTTAATAGAGAGCAAACACTGTCGGTTTCTGTTTGTACGCAAGAGATCTTCGGGAGATAGTGGAAAACTACCCCCTAAAGCCTTTTCAGAATGATGAGGGAATACTGAATTGTGCTTTTAGTTTCAACAGCACCATCTATTGGAGACCGGCATCTTTGTCAGCTCTCAGCCTTCCGGTAGGTATAATTATTTTGCTAATCATTGTTAATTTAAAAATACAGCTGTAAAACATCTTTGGAAGCTAAAATGCGTTGTCTCCTTTGGAGCGGTAGCGCTCAGCTCAACAATTCTAACTAGTGGTGGGATAAGAGCAAACCATCAGGAAAAGACATGATGAACTGAAGGACGTGTATTGATTGTAAATGCCATTGCGCTTTCGAGGGCTAACCCCTTCACTCTGTGGACCGTCAAATTTTAGAAGCATTACATCAGCATTCCCACTGCCTCCCACGACTGTGTGTCCTGGGTCTACAACAGCCGTCATAGCAACTGAAATGACCCCAGAATTCAAATTACTGTGCTCTTTCTAGCCTACCTATTAAATTTACTTTCTTGGCCAGTTGTCTCTGGCCCTAAACCCTTTTCTGCATGTCTTTATTAAGGACACTTATTAATAATGTCCTTATTAAGTTATCTAACAATTAGATAATATTCTTAATATCCTATTTATATCAATTTAGAATTGCAATAAAATTTTGATAGCTATGTCAAAAGCTTCTGCTTTTTTACATTGTTTGATAGTCAAGAATATCTTCTCTAAAAATGATATGGTTAATCTTTTAAAGGGCTTCCCTGGTGGCTCAGTGGTGAAGAATTTGCTTACAAGGCAGGAGATGGAGGAGACCCGGGTTGGATCCCTGGGTCAGGAATTTCCCCTGGAGGAGGGCATGGCTACCCACTCCAGTGTTCTTGCCTGGAGAATCCCATGGGCAGAGGAGCCTGGTGGGCTACAGTCCATAGCGTCACAATGAGTTGAACACGCCTGAAGTGACTAAGCATGCACACACTCAATCTTTTAAAAATGTAAGTCGATGACTTTATATTTATAACTTTAATGTTTTCTTAGAATCAGTTGCCATTGATATACTAAATATGAATCACAGGTACTATATTAGTTAAGTATTTATCTTTCCATACCATCAGAAATAGCAGCAGAGAGCAGACACAGTACTGAGTACGGCCAGTAGAGGACGCTCTCTCAGTTGATACCAATTAATTCTCTGTTTTTTTTCTTAGTAGAGTTGCTAAAACTTGTTAAAAATCTATTTAAACATACTTTCCTCAACCTAAATGGTATACCCGTTTCTAAAGACAAAGATTAAAATCCTTTATCATCATGTTATTTAACATTTTCGCCAAGATTGTCATCAAGTCATTTAGACAAAAAAAGTTTGAGGTATATAAATGGAAGCCACAGAAGCGGTGGTAATTCTTTTCAGGTAATATAGCTGCATTCCTTATTTCAGGTTTAATTGGGCCCGTCCCAAAGATATGTTGAAGTCCTAACCCCCAGTAGGAGAAGGCAATGGCACCTCACTCCAGTACTCTTGCCTGGAAAATCCCATGATGGAGGAGCCTGGTGGGCTACAGTCCATGGGGTCGCTGAGAGTCGGACACGACTGAGCGACTTCACTTTCACTTTTCACTCTTATGCATTGGAGAAGGAAATGGCAACCCACTCCAGTGTTCTTGCCTGGAGAATCCCAGGGACAGGGGAGCCTGGTGGGCTGCCGTCTATGACGTCGCACAGAGTCGGACACGACTGAAGCGACTTAGCAGCAGCAGCAACAACCCCCAGTACCGCAGAACGTGACCTTGTTTGGAAGTGGAGTTCTGCATATGTATTAACAGTTAGCTGAGATGAGGAGTGGAATGGGCCCCAATAATATGAAGAGAGAGGAGCCCAGGGATAGAGCCCACATGAGGATGAAGGCAGTGAAAGCTAGGCAGGCAAACGATGCAGAAACTGCAACTCAGCAATGCAAAAATGGAGGTTTCCGTATGATCCTACCAAGAAGCACTGAGTTTCTGGACAAGGAGCATTTAGCTATGAACTTGGAGGCATAGTATCAAGGCACAGCATCTGAATCCAATTATGAAGATTTTTTAGACTTGCTTTCATCCCCAGAGTTTTCAGTGCCTGGCTGCTTTCTGCCAGCCTCATCCAGGTCCATCCAGAATCAGAGGGAATCTCTGAAGAAATCTCTAAACAGTTTTTTCCTGATGTCCTGAGCCTCTGACTGCTTAGCCCACGTGGTTCAGTAGAGGTCAGAGTGGGGGCCCCAAGGCCCTCTTCCTCTTTCACCAAATCTAACCTGAGACTCGACTTCAACCTTCTCCAGTCCTCTTTCAGAGGACTTCCCTCTCAGAACAAATGCTTTGTGTCACACCCTTCATTACTTATTCATTGCCGCAGCCTGCATTCCAATTCCACCTCCTGTGGATTAGTGATCTCTCTCAAATAAACTAAAAGTTATTTGAAGACAGACAAGGCTGTGTATTTATTCTGTATCCCTTGGGAATCCTGAGAGGACAGAAAACAAACCTGAGGGGTATTCTCGAAAAGAACACAAAAAAGCAAAATGAATCACCGATTCAGTGACCGTCCAAAAGCAGAATGGTTTATCTGTGTCACGATAGCCTTTTCTGGTCTTCACAGATAAACACAGGGACAGGGTAACGGGATACTCCACTGGCTTGTGATCAGAGAGCAGTGATCACCTCATTGTGTCTTGAGCGGCTTCCCTGATCAAATACCAGGAAGATGCACGGTCCCAGCCTCCAAGAGCGGGTCTCCGTGACAGCGCTGATGATGGCTTTGTATCTGAATCCACTCACCTCCCCACACAGTCGGAGATGAGTGCATCTTAAATAAGTCATTTTAGAAGCTATTTAAATCCGGCCAGTTTCCACAGCCAAGAAAGCAATAAGACAAAGTGATGGTAACAGACAGATACCACGCGGGTGGACTCCCAGGAGAGAAGGTACCCAACTTTCTCAGTGGAATTCTGATGGGTTTCCAGTCTCGCTCTCTGCGTTGTCATTAAGACAAGGATGCAGAAAAGAAAGGCAGGAAATAGCAGGCTGAGTTGGAAATGATTGTTAGGGCTTCAAGGAGGCAGCCTGAAAATCGGAATATTCCTGTGGTTGTCAGAAACTGACTCCTTTCCAGTCATCTCATATTAAAGGGGAGTCATTGGGGTACTGAGACCCGAAGGAATACTTTAGGGGGGGAGGGAAAATAAGAATAGAGCAGTGAATACTGAGAAGCTGGTTCTGGTAATGCTTTTCCTTTGGCTCTCAGTTTCTCTATGGCTTTTCCGTATCGTCTGATACTCATCTCTTTACCAGCCACATTCAGTGAGTGGTACTCACACTGCCAGCACCTCCAGCCCAGACAAACCTGCTGGGCACACACGTCTCCCCTTTCAGATACACTAGTTTTGAAACACCTCCAGAGGTTTCTTAGGATTCCCACTAGGGAAAAGTGAATACCTCCTTGTATCTAAGGCATTTTACAACCCTCTTTTCCTCTTTCTAGTTATCCTAAAGCTTTGCAAAATCAAAAGAATCTCCTCTTAATCAAAAGACTGAGAACCCCTGCCAGAGGCTGCTGACCCCAAAGATATAAGAAAGAGCGTCCTGGCAGGAAAGGTTGTTAAACGTCAAAATGATTTAGCAATGAAGGTTGTGGAATCAGCTCCCCTGCAAACCTTCACATCGAGGATAAATCAGGTCCCCGCAGAACTGCTGACACCAGGTGACTTCTGAACAGGCAGGGTAGACCGGTTCCAATGCCAGAAATTAACTAGTATGAAAAACTGTCAATGGTCAAACAGCCAGTTCTTTCCAGTCATGGCAATGGATTTATTCACCAACTTAAAAGAACTCAATGGTGTTAAACCTCAGCCTGACTTTAGCACTTTATAAATGATCTTTTCAGACCAGACTAGTTCTTTTACTCAGAGAGATGATCTTATCTCTCATGGAATTTACCCCATGTCTTAATGGGTGTGGGCTCTAGGAGACCAACAGGGACACAAACCCACCCAGTTCTGCGGGACCTCTTAAACAAGTCAGTGCAACTAGTTGGCTCCATTGAGAGTGGAGAAAAAAAGGGCTCTTCTAATTTATTTAAAGAATTGCTTCTTTTTAGAGTTTCTGAGAAATGGAAACCATTACTTAATGACTTAGTATATAATTAAGGAAACCATCACTTAATAACTCGGTATATAATTAATAGGGCCTGCAAGGTGGCACAGCGGTAAAGAGTCCACCTGCCAATGCAGGAGCCACAGGAGATGCAGTTTTGATCCCTGGGTCAGGAAGATGCCCTGGAGAAGGGAATGGCAACACACTCCAGTATTCTTGCTGGAGAATCCCTGGGGGGCTACAGTCCACGGGGTTGCAAAGAGTCAGATGTGACTGAGCATGCACTGAGCATATGATTAGTAAAGTGTGAACAAGGATACTTGTTCCTTACTACCTTGAAGAATCAAAAATAAACACATTAGGCTCTGATGCTGCCTCCAACAGGCTGAGGAGACATGCAATCCAAGAACTGATTCATTAAACTTAACAAACAGATGGGCTTCGAGTTATGATAATCCAAATGTTAGCAGTACTGAAATATAGGGCATTTGAAAAGATCCTCCATTAGTTCTCCACAAGACCTAAATCATACTTTGAAAGTGAAAGTGTTATAGGCACTCAGCAGTGTCCGACTCTTTGGAACCCCATGAACTGTAGTCTGCCAGACTCCTCTGTCCATGGAATTCTCCAGCAAGAATACTGGAGTGGGTAGCCATTCCCTTCTCCAGGGGATCTTCCTGACCCAGGGATTGAACCCAGGTCTCCTGCATTGCAGGTGGATTCTTTACCATCTGAGCCACCAGGGAACTTTACTTCTCACCATACCTTTGCTCTTATTTTCTGAAGAATATGTTCAATGGGGGTATTTCAGGAAAATCTACTCTCTTTATAGACACCAAGCTTTCATCAGGCTCAAGTATTTCTCTGCTCTCCTAACCTAGAGAAGTGAAATGGATCACAAGCCCCTGAACTGATAATATTAAGTTACACCTAAATGATCCCATTTTTCTTACTTTCTACAAGACCCCACCTTTGTCACAGGTGTCGCATCCAACCTGAAGGCACCAGTGATGAGAAAAATAAAGAGAGCTACCCTAAAGTTTTCCATAAAGAGATAGAGTTTATAATTTATTATCTCAATCTTTAAAATAAGGGCTTATGATTTATTCACAATTACAAAGATAGTAAGGGATGAAACCAGACTATAAATCATTTTTTCCTTCAATCATATCAGAGTATATCCCAAAGTTCTAGATGGTTTTGGTTTTGTTTTCCTTGCATTTTTTTTATGTCTAAAGCCATCTTGTCTCATAAATATTTTCTGTAAGTATTTGTGGAGCGCATGTGAAGAACAGAAAAATATGGAGGAAATTAAGATGAAAACCCACCATCAAATACTCAATATTGTGTCCACTGTATGCCATGCTTCTATTTTTAATCCATAAAGATATTTATAAATAAAAAACCCACAATTAATTTTGCCATCCCACATCCTTGAAACCTTTCTTCATTGCCAACAGCATAAAATCCCAGTCCCTCCACAGGGGGTGCAAGATCCATGGCCACACGGCCCTAAATTGTCTTCCCATCCTGACCCCTCACCATCTCTACTCTTGTACAAAACTACACCAAGCATTTCACACTTCCCTGGACATAGTGCGCCACTTTAAAATTCTACATGTGTATCCAATCTAGAACGCCTCAGCATTCAGTACCTGGAATAATTATCTTTTTCTCTATGGTCCAAATCAAATACTATTTATTTCATCATGCTTTTTCTAATTCCTATAAGCAGAGCTTGCTTCTCATAGCTCTAGCTACTTCCTTCTGGTCCATATGCTTTTTCCCCAACAAACTTCCCTTATTAAATCATGGACTTAACACAGTGGCTGAGATTGGGGATCCCAGGCAGGGATAAACAGGCAGAACACAGAGGGTTTTTAAAGCAGTGAATCTATGCTGCAAGACATAGTAATGATGGATATATGTTACTGTATATTTGTCCAAACACATCAAGAGTGAATACTAAGGTAAACTAGAAACTTGGGGTGATGACGACGTATCAGTGGAGGTTCATTGACTACAACTGATCATCAGTTGAAGGATACTGGGAAGCGGGGAGGTTGTGCGTGTGTGGGGAGAGAGGATATATGGGAAATCTCTTTGCCTTTCCCTCAATTTTACCATTTATCTTAAAGGCTCTAACAAATTATCTCAATAAAAAAGTCATAATATTGACTGAATAGCGTGTGTGTGCATGCACACATACGTGTACAGGTGCATGTGTATCTTAGACATACAGTCCTACTGGCCATGTGGCAGGCACCGGCAAGAGTCTGACACTGTAGAAATGCACCATGCCTTAGAGAATCCTACCGTGAGCCCAACCAATGCTCATGCCTCCAGACTAAAATGCTCTCACAGCATCATCTTCAGCAAGAGCTGTCACTGTACTTGCAACGGATTGGTCTTTGCCCAGACACACTATGATTTTTTGAAAGAACATACACACAGTTTAAACAATTATATTTAGGAGAAGAGTCATTTGTATGTCTGGTTTCTGCTGTGTATTCACTGTTCAAACGTATTGCAAAACAAACACAACAAAAAATGCCATTGAGATGTTTAAAAAAGAGAGAGACACTCGTGACAAAATTTCCCTTCAAAGATTACTCTGAAGGACAAAGTCATAAAGTGTCAGTTCCAGATACCCAGGATGACGTGGCACTGTCCAGGTAAGTGATGCAGACAGAAATCTCCAGAGGGCACCACGGATACCCCCCATCAACATTCTAGCCTCTGCCTCTGGGAAGAGTGAGGCACGAACCCAGATCTTGGGATTTAAGTTAGGGCCTTTTCTAAGTTACAGAAGAACATGCAAAGAAGATGAATTTTCCAAAAAAGGCAAAGTGTCCTGAGATAAGCAGGATGAATTGTCTCCAGGATCAAAGGCTTTGATAGATAAACTCAGTTTAATTTACTCCAAGGAGCACAGAAGCTACAAAGGTGAATAAAATCCATTGTCAATTTGGTAGTGATTTATGATCCATGGGGAAAGTCGATCTTATTAATTGGTAGTTTTATACAATGTGGCAGAAAGCTTTGAGAAAGGCTTGCATTTTAAACTCAAAACTAGTTTACAGATTCCTGCCATGAGGTAAAATAATTCAGGAGCAGCTAAGTAAGGGTACTTTATAATCTGACGGTAAAGCTGGGACATTTTATTTCTTAGAATTATATTAAGAAGTGAGTTCTTAATGAAGCAGACATAGCCTCAGTATGACTGTCTGCCTAAAATCGAACTCTTTATTCAAATGTGTGTCCTCAAGTAAGAATAACAATATCAATTCAGATTATATGAGATCTTACAAAATAATACAAAACAATATGAATTGTGTGTTTTCTAAAAAATTGTCACAAGGCAAAAGGGAATAGAAGTTCCACACCATCTACCTATCTATCCACCTAAAAACAATTTTGAATGAAGCAAATATCTCAAACAGCTATAGTGCTACTTAAGGGTGTTAGTGAAGTGAAGTGAAAGTCACTCAGTCGAGTCCGACTCTTTGCGACTCCATGGACTGACGGCTACCAGGCTCCTCAGCAGACAATCCATGGAGTTTTTCAGGCAAGAGTACTGAAGTGGGTTGCCATTTCCTTCTCCACGGGATCTTCCCGACCCAGGGATCGAACCCAGGTCTCCCACATCACGGGCAGATGCTTTACCATCTGAGCCACAGGGAATCCCTATTAGGAAGGGTGTTACAGCCTTTAGTAAACAAACTTTTATTTAGTTTTGTTCATATTGTTTACTCACAAAGATTTAAAGCTTTCAAATACCAAAATGCCTTCTGATGATCAAAATTTGTCAGTTATAATGATACAATGGGAATAACTCTGTAAAGGACAGTCTACGATAGACTAGCATAGATTTTATCTTAAAGACAGTCTAACTTTAAACTGTCTATGTCCATCAAAATAGAATATACACCTACAGATGACAACTAGAATCATCATGGTACACATCTCTTCTTTGTGAAGAGATTCAAGAAATAGAATTATTATCATAGCTCTTAAACTGTACTTTGTAGCTTATAAAATACTTTCACATACGTTAATTAATTGATTATTTTTTTAAGGACTAGAAGTAATATCTTCAAAACTCTGAAAACTGAACTGTAAAATCAACACATGGGAGACTGTCTTGAAAGATTATCTTAGAGTCAAAAAATTTTTCTGGCAGAAACAAAAATAGTCATGATATGAGTTACCATACAGAGAGTATAAGCTGTTATCTTGATGACTTATCAAAGGCCATTCTATTTCCCACTGTATCCACATCCAGCTACAGAATCCTCATAGGATGCTCCGGCAGCCCTGGCCAATAGGATTACGAGAGTCAAGACTCAAGTCTCATCTAGATGGGACTCATTGCCATCTTAGATTAAGATGAAGCAGAAGACCAAAAATACAATGACAACAAAACCCTCTTTCAGTTTGCACAGTGATCTCAGTATAGGAAAAACAAACTGCCAGCATGTCTAGACCTACAGAGAAGAAAGCTCCCACAGGAATAGAAAGGCTGGGCTCCCCGCCTCCCCAGGGGCAGCCCAAACCACAACTACTTACAGAGCAGCTCTATGACAAGTGACCTAAAGACCAGCACAGAGGCATTCCACAAGTAAAGATACATCAAGAAGGAACCATGATGCTATAGCCTAGGAGAAAAATCCTGGCTTTCCCAGAAAAAAAGAGAAGACCCTAGTCAGAGAAGCTCTGATCCTGTGAAGTGCTCGCAGATCAGAGTTGATGGAAGACAGAGAAATGGAGGTAACTCCGTGGCTGTGTCTTCATACACATGAAACCAAAGCAAAGAACGTGGCTGGACTCAAGCAGAGAGGCACCTTGCAAATGCAGAGGCGATCCGCTGCTAAACGTGCCACCTACACTCTGCGGGAGAGACGGGCTGTGAGGGACACTCTGTCCAGAATGAGAGTGTGGAAACACAATATGCACCTTCAGTTCAGTTCAGTTCAGTAGCTCAGTCGTCTCCGACTCTTTGCAACCCCATGAACCGCAGCACGCCAGGCCTCCCTGTCCATCACCAACTCCCAAAGTTCACCCAAACTCATGTGCATCGAGTTGGTGATGCCATCCAGCCATCTCATCCTCTGTCGTCCACTTCTCCTCCTGCCCTCAATCTTTCCCAGCATCAGGGTCTTTTCCAATGAGTCAACTCCTCACATCAGGTGGCCAAAGTATTGGAGTTTCAGCCTCAGCATCAGTCTTTCCAATGAACACCCAGGACTGGTCTCCTTTAGGATGGACTGGTTGGATCTCCTTGCAGTCCAAGGGACTCTCAAGAGTCTTCTCCAACACCACAGTTCAAAAGCATCAATTCTTCAGCATTCAGCTTTCTTCACAGTTCAACTCTCACATCCATACATGACCACTGGAAAAACCATAGCCTTGACTAGAAAGACCTTTGTTGGCAAAGTAATATCTCTTCTTTTGAATATGCTATCTAGGTTGGTCATAACTTTCCTTGCAAGGAGTAAGTGTCTTTTAATTTCATGGCTGCAATCACCATCTGCAGTGATTTTTGGCAGGACTTAATTCAAGTTGAAAACTGGAAAACAGATATAATTGAAAAGAAGTGTTCCCTCTACATGACAAACCAGAGGACTGGGTTTGTATCCACTGGAGCTGACTTTAATGACATTCAACTAACAACATGGAAGAAGAAGGCCAGAAAAATTGGGGTTACAATTCAAATTTATGCAGAATTTAATGACACACAACTGCAGAGACTTTCCAAAGAGGAAATTTCTTACTCTACAAAGAGCTTTCTTGCATGTGTCCATGGTCCATATTAAAGAATAAAGATGACATCAATAAGTTTTTTGAAATAATGAGATAATAATAATAAGCTATCAGTAATAGCTAACTTTTACTGAGAACTTCTCTGTGCTTCCATGAAGCATTTCACTTGAAACTCATAATCAGCCTCTGAGGTAGATAAGTATTGTTCACCCATGCACAAATAAAAAAGCGAAATTACTGACAACTTGTCAAAAGCTAGTAATTATGGCACGGTTCTTTTAGGTAATAGTTTCTGTACCACAGTGGAAATGTTTCCTTATGCCCCAGACATAGTTTTTTAATTGCATTTTATTTTTAATTGGAGGATAATTACTCTACAATATTGTAGTGGTTTCTGCCATACATCAACATGAATCAGCCATAGATATACATATGTCCCCTCCCTCTTGAATCTCCCTCCCACCTCCCATCCCATCCCACCCTTCTAGGCTGTCATAGAGAATCAGGTACGAGTTCACTGTGTCATACAGCAAATTCCCACTGGCTCTCTGCCCTAGACATAATTAATGGCAGAGCTCCTAATCTTACTAATTTAACATGAAGAAATGCTATTCTTTTGCTTTATTTAATTATTATCTTTTAATATTAGGGTTTTACTACATTTGATTGTGATATACTGTCCTCTGAGCCCCATTTAAAAAGAAAAACATTTTTTTCCTCAAATTATTTACCCACAGCAGGTTTTAGGACCCTAATCCCTAAGGGTGAGATGGAGTCACTGTAGTAAGAATATATTCTTCAGAATCTGGAGCAGTGAGGACCATTACACTTCCCACCTGTGATGAGCAGATCTAAGGTAGCTGGGGCTGTGGACCCTGCCTGGTGTTTCTTTAGTGAACAGCAGGAACACCAAGGTGTCAGAATTACAGGCATTTGCTTTCACGCTATTTCAGCTAAATATCTTTAGTCTGATACTCACAAAGTAATCCTAATTTCACATGAAATTTAGCTTATCATGTAATATTTTAAACTGTCAGGAGATCACAAATAGCACAGCAGTTTTCCTGCTATCTTATTTTATCTATTTGGGGAGCTCTGAAGAGACTGGGAAAGACTGAGCTTCTACACTTAGAAGGTGAAGAGTTGACAGTCGGACCCTGACATTTCAAGACGTCTCTTGAACCAGAACACCTCATTGTGCATATGTCTCTTCCTCCCACCTGATTTCTGTCCTTTATAGGAAGGGATTTGTTGCCTTATCACTGGTGAATTTTTTTTAAAAGATAGGGTAAATCTCCTTTCATGTCCAGTTCTAGGATTCTATAGTATATTATATGGATGAAGAAAAATTTCTAGACTATAACCTATAACATAAATTACCTAATGAATGACTGTGTGCCCAATCATGTCCAATTCTGTGACCCCATGGACTGCAGCCACCAGGATCCTCTGTCCATGGGATTCTCCGGGCAAGTATACTGGAGTGGGCGGCCATGCCCTCCTTCAGGGGATTTTCTCAACCCAGGGATCAAACCCATGTCTCTTGTGTCTCCTACGTTAGCAAGCAGAATCTTTACCACTAGCGCCATCTGGGAAGCCCAGTGAAAAAATATGTAGCCTAAATGTTCATTTCACGCACCCCAGAAGTCCTCTTAGAGTATACGATGTGAAAAGATCTCTGCTATGTATTTCAACTGTAACTGCTAACATATGAGTATGATTAGAGTATGGAAACAATTCTGTAAGGTATGCAGCGACAGTCAAGATCCTGAGCACAAAGCTAGAAGAGTGTTTGTTTCAAACCATTTTACTGTGTGCTAATGTTTTCATCAGTCAACTGGGTTTAAATCTAATTGTCATACATATTAAATGTCAGGTCTGACAGACAAGGTCACTCTAATTCATCCTAATTAATACAGTCAGATTTTAAAGGCCAAATTAGCATTTTGAATACAGATTATATTTTTGCTTATATGTGTTCAGACAAGTAAAACAAATCTGAAATATTGAGAATGTTGGGTTTTTTAATTTATTTTATATATACTACTTACGGAATAAGGGAACAAATGTTTTACTTTATATCTGTCATATTGGTTTATTTTTCTATTCTTCCTATAATAGTAGAAATTGCATAGTCATTATATTATCAAGCCTCAGCTCACACTTTTTCCTAAACTTGGACAATCTTCCTCAAATTCAAGACACTTTTATGAAGTTATGAATGATATAAACAAATACAAAGACAAGCAATGGGGCCAGAATAACTGCCAACACTAAAATATCTTACATGCCAGGCAAATTCTTAGCATTTTTAAAATCACAACATAGAAAATACTTCTAAAAATCAATACAAAAAAATTAACATGGATGGAAAAAAATTGGCAAAACAAATGAACAAGCATTTCTCAGAAAGAGAATCATGTCCATTGAACATGACAGAAGGAATTACAGAAGAATGTAACAATAAAATCAGTTTTTATTGATAAGTTTGGTGAATTCAACAAACATTAAAAGGCTTTACATTACTGACATCAAGACAATACCCCTCTCATACCAAATACAAAGAGTGTTATTTGCTGTAGTAGGAATTTTTTTTTTTTTTTTAGTACTCATCAAAATCCATCCTCAGTAGCACACATGTGGAAAAATAAACATGTGCGTTAATTACATTGAATGGCCATTCATCATACTAGCACTCAGAAATCTAAGTTTTCTCAATAAAACAATGGCTAAAATACAGTTCAGCAATATCACAGTGCACAGCCAGTGCGTGTTCAGTCCTGTCTGACTCTTTGCGACCCCACGGACTGTAGCCCTGCCAGGCCCCTCTGTCCATGGGATTCTCCAGGCAAGAATTCTGGAATGGGTTGCCATGCCCTCCTCCAGGAAGTCTTACCAACCCCGGGATCGATCCCGTGGCTCCTGGATCTCCTGTATTGACGGGCAGATTCTTTACCACTGTGCTACCTGGGAAATCCAGCAATATCATGGTACTTTATGCAGCCGCTGAGAAGAATAAGGTAGATGTGTATGCGGATAAAGAATGATGTACATCAAACATTACAAAATGAGTTAACAGGTCAAATAATAATAGGCATGATAATTTAAGGATCATTCTTTATGATCTCTGGTATTTCCTACTAAAATATTTCCAATGGAATATATAAGTGAAATTACACCACTTATATTCAAATTTGAGTATTTTGTATTAATCTGTTTTATAAAAAAGCTTCTTTTTTCTCCATGTATGCCTTGGCCCACTTGAATTTACTTTTACTGCTAGGGGCTTCCTAATGGGGCTTCCTTGGTGGTTCAAACTGTAAAGAATCTGGCTGCAATGCCAGAGACCTGGGTTCAATCCCTGGGTCAGGAAGATCCCCTGGAGAAGGAAATAGCTAACCAATCCAGTATTCTTGCCTGGAGAATCCCATGGACAGAGAAGCCTGGTGGGCTTCAGTCCACGGGGTCACAGTCAGACACAACTGGCCATCTAACACTGTCGATACTTTCACTTCCCTTTCACTATGCTATGATCCAAATTGGGTTAAAAAACAGTTATATATGTTGACAGAATAATAGAATTGGTAATAGCAATCGAAATTGATCTATATGAATCAAACACTGAGTTATTTATAAATATACATGAAAAGATTGGAATGGTACATAACTGGCTAATTGTTTTTAATTGGGGGAAACTTTCTACTTTATAGAAATTATTTTTTTACAGTAGACCTCTAATTTTATTTTTTTTAATATGAGAACAATGTCAAGAAACATGAACATTCTTGCAAATATCTATAAGAGTCTTTGAGAATCTCTGGTGGTCTCCTCATTCTCCTCTCTTTAACTTGACTTTTCATCAAGAACCAGCATTTGATAGAAATGTACAACTATCCTTACCCATCTTTAAAAATATATATTATTAACATTTATTTTTTTAATTTTATTTTTTAACTTTACAATATTGTATTGGTTTTGCCATATATCAAAATGAATCTGCCACAGGTATACATGTGTTCCCCACCCTGACATTTAAATTATATATTGCCCTGTTTCCCACTATACATGTGCTCTATTTTCATCATATTCTGTTTAAAAGGAATTTAAATCCAATGTGTCAAATTAATGAAAATTAAACTGAAGACTGAATACATTTCTGAGCTAGGAATGTGAAGATACAAGCATAGAGATGGAAACAAAGTTGATCTTCATCTTAAGATTCCCACTGGCTTCCCTTTTCAGCAAAGTAACAATTACAGATTAGTGTCACCTAGGAGGGCAGCTTTACTCCTCATTTATTCCTCATTTTTCTCATTCTTATCAAATAGCTATTGTCTAATCAAAAAGCAACATTTATAGATTTGTATGCTGGTTTCTTATACATTAAAGGGGGCACTGAAATAATCTGACTTGTGTAACAGTGCAAGAGAGAAAAATAAAAAGTAGACCTACCCAAAAGACTGAAAATTCATCTAAGATAAAGTTTGGAAACTTCAGCTATTACTAGATCTAGATCTTCAGTCCTCTAGTTGTCAGTTTCAGAAGAATTTCAGCTGGGAGTACAGTATCTTCCAAGGGAGAAAAATAATTTAGGGGATGCACAGGTATTTAAAATGGGAAATGTAAACACATTTTAATAAAGAATCGAATAAAAAAAAAAAACAAAAATGATGGCACTGCTTCAAACCAAAATCAGTGCACAATTCTGAGGACAATTCCCCAAGGTTTTCATTAAAAAGTGGTTTCTTTTGCTTAGTTGTTCTAATAATTTACCATTTTTGCTGAGTACCCCAAATTCTCATGCACGGATTTGCAGCATTATGAACTCAAACTGGCTTGTTATATCAGGGACTTCTTCCACATAGGGAGAAGTGGAAGGAAAACTTTTATAGGTCTAGAATATTTGTATGGCAAGTCCTGCTGTTAATTTACACGATCATTATTCAGTAATCTACCCACCCATTTTCTCCCGTCTTTTCACAATGCCTGTCATTTCTTTAGGGCACTCTAATGACTCACCTACACTTTTTCCATCACTAGCACACTTCCTTTCCTGTGGTCTGATTAACCTTCTAACGGGGGATCTTAAATTCCACTATGAACACTCACCCGGGGCTCCTCTCACTCTGTCCCATCCCCCGTGAAGCCCAGGACTGTGGTCCATGCTTCACATACTCACAAACTCCACACTTTGCCATCTTCGGATCTCGTTTATGCTGTTTCTGTGTCATTATACACTTTGCTCCCGCCAACTTCCATTGCTCAAATTCCACCCGTCTTCCAGTACCTCTCAAAACATTTCAGAAGAACTCTGCAAATCCATGGAAAATCTTTTTTCTCATTGCCCTTATATCACCTCCCCTAAACTGTCTTGGCTTCCCAGGTGGCTCAGTGGTAAAAAAATCCACCTGCCAATACAGGAGATTCAGGAGACACGGGTTCGATCCCTGGATCAGGAAGACCCTCTGGAGAAGGAAATGGCAACCCACTCCAGTACTCTTGCCTGGAGTATCCCATGGACAGAGGAGACTGGTGGGCCACAGTCCATGAGGTTGCAAAGAGTCAGACACAACGTATCGACTAAACAACAATTAAACTCTCTAATTAAAATGGGATACACTCTATCTTAGTTACCAGTATTTATCTACATTAAAAACAAAATCTTCCTTAGTATATAAGTCTCCCTCAGGGCAAGATCCATGCCTGATTGATTTTTGGATTCCAGGCAATGCTTAGAATAAGGGTTCAACAAATAATTCTCAATGCATTAAGATTTTGTATATAAAACCCTTTATTTGTTAGTAATCCATCTAGAAAGTGCAATGCCTTGAGAATCCAGAACACCTGACCTATGCTGCCTCATTCTAATTTGCAGATTAGAAAACTGAAAAAGAACTGTTGTCAGACTTTCCCCAGATTATATAGGAACTTTGAATTGGAACTAATATTCGAATTCTGTTTCCAAAACATTCATTTGTACTGAATCTCTTAAGGTGAAAATTACATAATGCATAAATCTATTAGTGGCCTCACACACCTCGCTGATATCACAGGGGCCTCTGAGATTTCTGAGATGGGCCAAGAGCAATGCTGTTCCCTCCTTCCCTAGAATACGAGAGATTTCATCTTACTGTGCATCACTGATGAACATCCATAAGAATTCACCAACTTGTGTTTAAAAGAGAGAGAATTTAGGTTTTGAGCAATTACAGCAAACACAGCTACATCAATATAGACGATCTTTTAAAAAGATAAGTGCCCTCCCTAAAACATCCCCTGATATAAATTCTACCATTAATTCCTTAAAACCATAGTGCATCAGTCCTTAAGCTAACATCTTTCTCTCCTTTCTGCCTCTTTTTCCTTCCCGTTCCTCTTTCTTTCTCCTTTTCCCTTTGAGTTTCCCATTAAAATTCAAACATGCATGAGAAAAGTAATACCTCAGTAAGGATTCAGTTCAATAATTCTTACTGAGCAAACAAAGCCACAGTGGATTCTGAGAACACAGAGATAAACAGAACACCAGCTCTGTCCTCCAGGTAATACAAGGCGGATGAGGTTGCCACTCACTCTGCCACAAGGGGATGCTCAGCCGGGCTCCTAACAGATAACTGATAAACAAACCAGCCTTAAGAAAGACCCTTCAGAGGTCTGCAGCGTAAAGGAAAGGGCGTTGACATAGGTAAAAACTGGGATAGTAAAAGTACGGATGTGAATTGCAAGCTCCCAGAGTAGACTGTGATAAACAGTCCTTAAATAATTAATCTTCCATTTTATATAATACTGGTGCTGCCGGAGGGTGGACCACACACAGAGGAAGATGGGGGACAGAGGTGAAGACATCAACAGAGAGAGGGTTGGCATGATGACAAGCCAAGCCAAGGAAGAAGAAAGGAGAGGATGCTATGAAGAAGATGATACAGGCAAGGCTGGCTCCACAGAAAGGACTTCATTTCACATCGCAAAGAAAACCAAACCAAATGCAGAATGGAATTTATATAGCCATCGTCTCAAATTCTTTGGAAACTTCGGACTCTGTGATGTGGATCTTTGATTTATTCACAGTATTTTACAAACCTCTTTTTCCTCTGTTAATATTTTTCTAGCTTTATTGAGATATAAATGGCAGATAACACCATATAAGTTTAACGTACACAATGCAATGACCCATATCAACAGGTATATACAGGGAATGTTCAACACAGTAAAGCAATAATAAAAACTCTGATGAGTAAGGAATCTGGAGTTCCACAGGCTAGACCAAACCTTTTACCAGAGTGATTTCCACTAAGTGTGGTTAGATAGATATATCATTATGCATGATTAAATATTTAAAATGAAAATATCAATAGTTCCTAATTAACCCCTCTGGCTAGAATATGAGACATTCCACAAGACAAAGTTCTTGGAGTTGGGGGAGAGGGAATGCAATAAAAGGACTTCGATGCCATACAAACTGCAGATCATCAATTTAGAGAAAACAGCCAGAAAGACAAATATCAAGGAGACAAGACCAAAAATAAATGGAAAGTGGTGATGGGGGTGGGCAGGATCAACTCAGAGAAAGGGTGTCTTACAGTTTAACAAAAAAATTTTCAGGCAGAAACAAAACAAAAGATGTTTTAGAGCAAAGTGTACACAAAAGCATTTAGGAATCAAGGAGGTTTCCTCATCAGCTGTATGACCTTGAACAAGTTTTTGAGACTCCAAACTTTGGTTCCAGACCTGCTCAGTTACCATGTCACTTGCCCCCTGCCTGTGGGGGTCACCCAGACCCAGTGAGATGAGAGGAAAAAGTATTTAGGACGATGAGGCCATGAGGACAGGAGGTCGGGCTTAGGGAATGGTGTGTCCTAATCGGTTAAGAAGCAGTTTCCCACAACCTCCCACCAGGGACGTTGCAGAATCCTGTCACCACTCCCCCATCCCTCATCAGCCAGGATGAAATGAGCTACGAGTCAATGAAAGCCCAAATAAAAGCCCTGATGGAACCACAATCAAAAATGATGAGCCACTCAAATATTGTTCTTCTCTCAGAAGAGGGGAAAGAGAAAAGTCTAACTTTCATGCACTCCTCACATGGAGGCGTCAGAAAGCAGCAGGTTCGGGAAGTTCACATCTGTCCCTGCAGTCTTACCTACATGGACCGTAGTTTTCCAAAACGAGTATGCAGCCTGGTAAAAAGGGGAGATGGTTTGAGTCAAGTCGGCAAGGATGACTCTGTGGGAAGCAGGGCATGCTCGCCTGAAGGAGGAAGCAGACAGAACAGGCTCCGTCTTTAAAGCAGGACTCCATCTTGGGCCGGACTTTGAGCTATATGCCCAGTATCTATGGAAGCAGCACACCAAAGGAAAACCAGACCCCCAGATGGAAGAGCCCCAGGGCTCCTACCTAGACTCTTTCTCGCCTAAAAGATTATGCTAATTATCTCTGTAACAGAACAAAGTCGTAAATCCCATTATGCTTATCCAGGTATGACCACAGGCCTATTGATACATGTCCACCGTTTAGCTATCTAGGCTTATGACACATGAATCATGGGTTAACTTTGATCGTATCTCTCTTTTAACTTGTCCAGACTAGTTTCAAGGAATTTGGGGAGGTGGGTTTGAGCAAGTACACTTAGGGTATATAAGGTTTTCACAAAAACTATTCAGGGTCCTTGGCTAAGAGGAGACTCTGCCTCGGGCCCGCTGGTGTAATAAACTGCACTCCACTATCTGCATTGTCCTTCTGAGTGAGTTTGTTTCCCAGAATGCATGGCTACAACAGCTTACTTGTTAATTAATTTCTGCAGTGGGGCATCCCTGTTCGCAGGGCTGACAGCTCCCTTCCCACGGCTCTCGCTGCGAGTGCAGAGTGTGTGAAGGGCTGCGGTGACCCTGGCCACACCGGCCAGGGAAGCAGCGCCCAGGCAGAGGCCCTCGCAGGGAGAACCCGGGGAGGATGGACTTGCTCAGGAGCCTTAACTCCAGGCTTACAACTGAAGCCAAATGCGACTCCCTCCTCCCAGTTTGCCTTAAGATGTTTTCATTTTGAAATTCAGATTCGCTGCATCCGGAGACAAATGCGCTCTGCCTTCCCCAGGTTTCCCGCCCACCTGTGGGAGTTGTCTCCCCAGCAAGAGCCGGGCCCAGCAATTCTCCTTCCTCACAGTTTGAGCCGGTGAAGATGGACTCCTCAGGAGTTAAAATGGAGCTTCCTGCGATGCATGAAAGGAGATGGTGGTCTGGGCATACCTTAGAACCGCTGCAGTGTCAGTGCAAGGAGCTCGTCTATTTCAGCATGACTGACAAAGCATAATTTGGAAATCATCTATGAAACAGAGGGAATATAAATACGTGGACTTTAAGGATGGTGACTCTCCCTTTTTAGAGAATTTGACCATGTGAGGTAAAGGGACCAGGATGCGTGCTGCCTTTTGTCTGCTTGCTAGGGGGCAAAAATGTGAGGCAGGTGGCTTCCCTGCTGGCTCAGATGGGAAAGAATCCGCCTGCAATCAGGAGACCTGGGTGTCATCCCTGTGTCTGGAAGATCCCCTGGAGGAAGAAGTGGAAACCACTCCAGTATTCTCACCTGGAGAAAAATTTCATGGACAGAGGAGCCTGGGGGCGGTTACAGCCCATGGGATGACAGAGAGTCAAACCTGACTCAGCCATTAACACTTTCACTAGGAAAAATCTGCTCCCCCAACCCTGCCCAAACCAGCCTCCCAGAATCAGTGTAAATCCACCAGCACTTCTCCAAAAACAACACGAAACAAATGTGCATTCTAGAAGGAAGACCTGGGGGGACCTCCTCTGGGGAAGCAAGGCAGCAGAGTGCTTGAAAGGATGGCTTACAGGAGCCTGGGCAGCAAGCAGACGGGGGCGCTCAGTGCAGCCAGCAGCCTGGTCCTCCACGCACATGTGTCACCCATGCCCAGGCTTCCTCACAGGATAATAGCCACGGCCATGTTCACAAAACCCTCCTGGAGCTTTCGGTGAGAGTGCTGCATGCGCTAGTTCAGCAAATCCCTAAGAAGACCTGTTGAGTAGCTACTGCTATCATCCTCATTTTACATAAGACAGTATGTGGGAAGTCCAAGGTCATAGAACTGAGGGGTGGGGAAGTGCAGCCTGGCTCCTAAGCAACCACGCACATTAATGCCACATCACTAACATGGATAAAGTCATGAGCCAGAAAGGATGAACTATGGAAAAGAAATTCAGTCTGTGGGCTTGATTTTTGATGGTGGTTGAACAAACCATAGCTTGGTCTCTCTGGATCTCTTCATGCTCAGCACTTTGCACAGTGGATGGTCAATCATGGATGCTGAATAAAAGTCAATCACATGAATCCATGCAGAGAGGAGTTTCTCAGCTACAGAGACACAGATATAGAGAACAGATTTGTGGATACACTGGGGAAAGAAGAGGGTGGAATGGATTGAGAGAATAGCATGGAAACATACACATTACTGTATGTAAAGCAGCCAGCCAGGGAAGCTTGCCATGTGACGCAGGGAGCCCAAACCAGGTGGCGGGGTCGGGGAAGGTTCAAGACGGGGGTCATGTGCACGCCTACAGCTGACTCATGGTTGTATGGCAGGAACCCACACGATATTGTAAAGCAATTATCCTCAGATTAAAAATAAATTAATTTTTTAAAAAGGAAGAGCCTCCATGATAAGACGGTTTTTGAAAAATCAAAACCACTAGAAACCATGGATGCAAGCAGACTTGACACAACTCAGGAAATTACTTGAAAATCCCAGAGAAACCTTGCCAGTTTGAAGAGTGGTTCAAACCCAAATAAATTAATTTAACCACCTTGACTTGAGCTTAGCATTAGGGTCCAGAAATGCATATCTAATTAGTGGTTGACCTGAAATTTTTACACACACGCACACACCAACACACACGTACTCTATACCCAATAAACATTGTGAAATGGTAAGTTTAGCTCTGCTGCTGCTGCTACTGCTTAGTCGCTTCAGTCATCTCTGTGCGACCCCAGAGACGGCAGCCCCCCAGGCTCCCCGTCCCTGGGATTCTCCAGGCAAGAACACTGGAGTGGGTTGCCATTTCCTTCTCCAATGCATGAAAGTGAAAAGTGAAAGTGAAGTCGCTCAGTCATGTCTGACCCTCAGCGACCCCATGGACTGCAGCCCACCAGGTTCCTCCATCCAGGGGATTTTCCAGGCAAGAGTACTGGAGTGGGGTGCCATTGCCTTCTCCAAGTTTAGCTCTATCCACCATCTATTGGTCAATTTATCAATCATCTATCTATTATTTATCCACCCACTTATTTATATATCTATTAATAGCTGAGGATGTATAATTGTATGTAGATTTATTAACATGCATTAAGTTTTCAGTGTAGCACTGTACATTAATAGTACCGAAAACTAGATAATAAGGAAATACTTAGGGAAAACACTTAAAATTTCTGACTATTAGAATGCTGGCATCTTTGATTTTTCACTGGATGATTAGAAGGGCCTTTTGTTTGTTAAAAAGTCCATGCTGATTATATGATAAATGATCAAAGGTCACTGACAATTGTTAAGTCTTTTTCAAATAAGACTTTCAAATAATTTAAAATAATTTATTTTAAATTACTGCACAAAACAGTATTTTACTCTTAGGTACAACCTATTATGAGCGGTAAGCCCAAATGACACACTAAAATGTGTCCAAAGGTTAATTACAAATGAATGCTTTCAAAAATATAAGAAATTAGTAACTGAAAGTCAAGTATGTGTTACTATACAGGCAGCTAAAAATGGAAAGAACACTGTTATTGAATTGTTGGCAAGTGAATACAAATGGGAGACAATTGTTCACCTGCCTTCATTTTATCCCACGTACAATGAAGGCTACATCCTTGACCTCAACCTCGCCAAAATGGAAAGGAGACTAATTAGTATTTGTGAAGAGTTTATAATACCTGGCTTAGAGAAAAAGAGTGATAAATGGCGCCTAATACTGCAAGTGTCATTTAATTTTAATAATAAATAAAAAAAGAAATTTTACCAAAAGGATAACTTCTATCCATAAGGACTGAATAATTCAGGGATGATTCAGAAACAGCTCTACTGATTTTTTCCATCCTCTAGCAAAGCAGGTTTTCTTTTCTCTTCACTTTACCCTGGAGAAATATATGCAACCTGGTTTCCTTTTTGCACAGAGGGAACAAATATTGAAGCATGATTTAAAAAAGAAAATCAGAAAAAGCTGTAATACAAGATTATGTTGAACGTCGTTTGAGCACTGATATTATTCTCTAGGGAGTTGCTGTCTAGACTAACACTGTGTGTTTCCTGAGGATTTGATGTAAAGTTAAGTTAGGGCAGAGGTTCTCAAACTTTCACAAGCATTTGGGTCACCTGCAGGGTCTGTTAAAACAGCTTTCCACAATCCTTAAGTCCAAGCGGGGGACAAAGAATTTGTACTTCTAACAAGTGCCAGATGATGCTGATGCTGCTCTCTGGGAACCATAATTTGAGAAAGAACAAGTTAGGAAATTCTGTGGTTTCCAAACCAGAGTCCATGTGATTCACACAGGGAGCTTTGGTAAGAATGCAGATTCCTGACCCAGGCCGGGGTCTGCAGAATCAGTGTCTCCAGGACATACTATTTAACAATCTGCCCTGGTTATAAGCTCATCAGGTAGCCTTGATACACAGTTCCAGAAGCTAGTGAATCAACCATGTCATTCAGAACTACCGAGTCAGGAAGCCAAGGGCTGAATCCGGTCTGACACTCCTTTCACATGTTCAGAAGTTCTGCCTCGCTCATCTGTGATGATCTTCTGTCCCCACCCTGGTGACAGTGCCACATCCCATGCTTTAATGAAGACTGCAATCATCAGTTCCTAAGGAAAAGATATTTTTATTAGGTCTGTCTTTGAAGCACGTGTGTGTATGTGCTAAGTCACTTCAGTCGTGTCTGACTCTGCGACCTTGTAGAACCTAGACTACCAGGCTCCAGTCAATGGGATTCTCCAGGCAAAAAAATGGAGTGGGTAGTGACACCCTCCTCCAGGGGATCTTCCCGACCCAGGGATCAAACCTGGGTCTCTTACGTCTCCTGCTCTGGCCAGGGGGTTCTTCATCACTAGCACCGCCTGGAAAGCCCTCCCTGAAGCACCTAAAGCGTGAAAGCAGTATAGCACACACAGCCTAAAAACACAGATTCTGGAGTCTGACTACCTGGGCTTGAAGGGAGTCATCACCCACCAACTGCAATAACCTTGGACAAAGTTTCAAACCTTCTCTGGCTCAGCTCTCCTTCTGTAAAATGGGATCATCAGCCCTCCCCATTCAGAACCAACTTAAATGGAACAGGCAAAGAACCTAGGCTAGAACAGTGCCTGATGTAATTTAATTCTTAATGTAACTTTTACATTTATGATTGGATGCTATTAAGTAGTTTTAGCTCAATACGAGCAACTTTTGAAATAATTTTTTCTGCAAGAGAATATGTTCCTTCTGTGAGTTATTATTCCTGCCCTCCAGGTGACATTCAAATACAGACAGGGCAACCTCTACAGCAAGGTATTTTAGATGTGGTCCATGGCTGGATGAGGGATAGCAAGGTATTCCAAATAACCCAGAGAGAGAGAGAGAGAGAGAGAGAGAGATCTCTAGGGAAGAGTCTGAGGATAATTTTTCAAACTCCTGGCTGAGTGGGTGCTTTGTCCTTTTTGGCTTATCCTACGTCCCACTGATGTTCAGACTATTTGATTGGACCGCAAGTCCCAAGTGGCAGCTAGTGGTAAAGAACTCGCCTGCCAAAGCAAGAGACTCAGGAGATGCGGGTTCGATTCCTGGGTTGGAAAGATTCCCTGGAGGAGGATATGTCAATCGACTCCAGTATTCTTGCCTGGGAAATCCCATGGACAGAGGAGCCTGGTCAGCTACAGTCCACGGGGTCACAAAGAGTCAGACATGAGTGAAGCAACTTAGCAGCGCACACACGCACAAGATCCTGACAACTCCTCTGTAAACAAAAGCAGAAGAGGGTTGGCCTGGCTGGGACCTGGAACTGCAGCTACATACACTGTTGATCATAAGGCTTTAGAGAGTAAATACTTTCCTAAAACTTAATTGTTCTTGATAAGTTTCATTTGCTTAAGCCCTCTGTTTGTCTCTTAAAAATGCAAACATTACTGGTAAGAGACGCAAACAACATGAATTCTAATAACTTTAAAATAAAGGCTTATCATTCAATAAGGCTTCATCCCTGTGGATGGACTTACAGGATTATTTCTGAATATGAGAGTATTGAATTTTGTGTGTTCTAGTGATGCACTCCTTCCCCGACACACACATACACGCCAAAAAAAAAAAAAAAAAAGGTGGGGAGTGAGGGAGAAGAATTAGGCTAAGGAACAATACTGGGAATATTAGCACAAAATTAAAGCTGCATTTCAAAGTTTTACCCCTCTTGGGTTATGCTGTAATGATCATTGCTGAAGTATAAGTTTTTAATGCCACTTTTTGTTTTGAAAACTAGAAAACAAATTAAATTAAAACTAGCTTCAAGAACTAGTCAAATAAAATATATTTCTTGTATAAAAAAACATTTTTAATGCCCACCATTAGGAAGGATATAAAAATGAAAACAAACTGTATTGATAAAAGTAAAATTTCAAGAGTCATTTTAAAATACATAAATAACAAAATGGCAAAAACTTATGAACTAGAATTTTTACTTACAGGAATTTCTTTAAGGAAACTATAATGTATGTGTTTTCCTCTATTTCCTCTTGACCTCTATAAGCAGGCCAAGAAGCAACAGTTAAAACAGGACATAGAACATACTGGTTCCAAATCAGGAAGGGAGTACCTCAAGGCTGTATATTGTCACCATGCTTATTTAACTTATATGCAGAGTACATCATGTGAAATGACGGGCTGGATGAAGCACAAGCTGGAATCAAAATTGCCAGAACTATCAATAACCTCAAATATGCAGATGACACCACCCTTATGGTAGTAAACAAAGAAGAACTAAAGAACCGCTTGATGAAAGTGAAAGAGAAGAGTATAAAAGCTGGCTTAAAACTCAACATTCAGAAAACAAAGATCATGGCATCTGGTCCCATCACTTCCTGGCCAATAGATGGGGAAACATTGGAAACAGTGACAGACTTTATTTTCTTGGGCTCCAAAATCACTGCGGATGGTGACTGCAGCCATGAAATTTAAAAATTCTTGCTCCTTAGAAGAAAAGCTATAACCAACATAGACAGTCAATATATAATGAATAATGCAATAAATGAAATTAAAAACACTCTGGAGCCAACAAATAGTAGAATAACAGAGGCAGAAGATAGGATTAGTGAATTAGAAGATAGAATGGTAGAAATAAATGAATCAGAGAGGATAAAAGAAAAACGAATTAAAAGAAATGAGGACAATCTCAGAGACCTCCAGGACAATATTAAACGCTACAACATTCGAATCATAGGGGTTCCAGAAGAAGAAGACAAAAAGAAAGACCATGAGAAAATACTTGAGGAGATAATAGTTGAAAACTTCCCTAAAATGGGGAAGGAAATAATCAGCCAAGTCCAAGAAACCCAGAGAGTCCCAAACAGGATAAACCCAAGGAGAAACACCCCAAGACACATATTAATCAAATTAACAAAGATCAAACACAAAGAACAAATATTAAAAGCAGCAAGGGAAAAACAACAAATAACACACAAGAGAATTCCCATAAGGATAACAGCTGATCTTTCAATAGAAACTCTTCAAGCCAGGAGGGAATGGCAAGACATACTTAAAATGATGAAAGAAAATAACCTACAGCCTAGATTATTGTACCCAGCAAGGATCTCATTCAAGTATGAAGGAGAAATCAAAAGCTTTTCAGACAAGCAAAAGCTGAGAGAATTCTGCACCACCAAACCAGCTCTCCAACAAATACTAAAGGATATTCTCTAGACAGGAAACACAAAAATGGTGTATAAACTCAAACCCAAAACAATAAAGTAAATGGCAACGGGATCATACTTATTAGTAATTACCTTAAACGTAAATGGGTTGAATGCCCCAAACAAAAAGACAAAGACTGGCTGAATGGATACAAAAACAAGACCCTACATATGTTGTCTACAAGAGACCCACCTCAAAACAGGGGACACATACAGACTGAAAGTGAAGGGCTGGAAAAGATTTTCCATGCAAATTGGGACCAAAAGAAAGCAGGAGTCACAATACTCAGATCAGATAAATTAGACTTTAAAACAAAGGCTGTGAAAAGAGACAAAGAAGGTCACTACATAATGATCAAAGGATCAATCCAAGAAGAAGATATAACAATTATAAATATATATCCACCCAACATGGGAGCACTGCAGTATGTAAGACAAATCCTAACAAGTATGAAAGGAGAAATTAACAATAACACAATAATAGTGGGAGACTTTAATACCCCACTCACACTTATGGATAGATCAACTAAACAGAAAATTAACAAGGGGAAAACAAAAAAAAAAACATGTATCTATAAAGCTCACTAAAGCAAAGCACAGTAAAATGAGGTATGGCAATAAAAGGCGTTAAATTTATCAAATAAAAAAAAAAATAATAAAGTGCTGAAAAATTAAAGCTGTCAAAAAAAAAAAAAAAAAAAAGTAGGGGCAGTATTCTTTAACAATGACAATATCATAAAAAAAAAAAGAAAGGCTGTAAAAGTGTTCCAGATTAAAAGAGACTTTATCAACATGACAATGAAATGCAATATCTGATCCTGGACTAGATCTTGTACTAGAAGGAAAAAGTGCTAAAAAGGACACTGAGGGTCAGTTAACAGTATTAGAATACAGACAGTAGATTTAATAAAAGTATTTTATCCATGTTAAATTACTGAAGTTGACAACTGTACTATTACAGTTATTAACCAAATATCCCTATTCTTAGGAAATTCAGAAATATGTACTGAAGTATGTGGGATACTTCATGGGAATAAAAACCATGATATCTGCAGCAGGCCTTCCAAGAGTTTAGAAAAAAAACTTTTTGGGTGGGGAGCAGACAAATAATAAAGAAATGGGGTGAAATGATAAGAACAAGTGAAAAATCTGGGCAGAGGTTATATGGATATTATTTGTATTATTTTTGGAACTTTTCTTTAAGCTTGACATTAAAAAAAAATAAATAAATAAATATGAATGAGGCAGAGAAAAAAAATAAATAAATAAAAGCAGAGACATTAATCTGTCAACAGGTACGTCTAATCAAAGCTATGGTTTTTCTAGTAGTCATGCATGGATGTGAAAGCTGGACTATACAGAAAGTGAGCAGCAAAGAATTGATGCTTTTCAACTATGGTGTTGGAGAAGACTCTTGAGAGTCCCTTGGACTGCAAGGAGATCAAACCAGTCCATTCTAAAGGAGATCAGTCCTGAATATTCGTTGGAAGGACTGATGCTGAAGCTGAAACTCCAATAATTTGGCCACTTGATGTAAAGTACTGATTTATTGAAAAAGACCCTGATGCTGGGAAAGATTGAAGGCTGGAAAAGGGGACGACAGAGGATCAGATGGTTGGATGGCATAACCAACTTGATATACATGAGTTTGGGTAAACTCCGGGAGTTGGTGATGGACAGGGAGGCCTGGCATGCTGCAGTCCATGGGGTCACAAAGAGTCAGACATGACTGAGCTGAATGTATGTATAGAAAATAATGTTACATGACAACATTTTAAGTACTATTAAATATGAAATGTCCAATAATAAAGTATTGGTTAAAAGTTATGATATGTACATAGAATAGAACCCTGTTTTTATTAGACTACAAATTGAAGGACTAAATTAAGTTATTAATTTGAAATTATATTGTCCTGAAAATTATCAAATGGCATTTTTAAGGGAAAAACCATATTGAAAAAATCTGCAGTATGGACTCTTATTGTGAGTGCAAACCAACGGACATTATCATTAAATTAAAATATTAACAGATTATCTCTGCATGGTGGGTGTTGGGGTTTTTCATGTCTTTTTGCTTATCCATATTTTCTGTATTTTGTAAAATGAATGTGCATTTTATAATATGGAAAAAGGAGCATCTGCCTTGTTTTCCTTGATGGAACAAGGAAGAGACCCTTTCTGGATCCTTGACATTTTTAATTCTATTTGTTTGTTCCATTCCTGACTATAAGTTGAAACAAGAGAAGAAACAAACAGGCACTGACTTCTTAACCATTTCCAGTTCTCCCAGCTCTCCTCATGGGATTTTTTTTTTCCTGCTGCTGCTGCTGCTAAGTTGCTTCAGTCGTGTCCGACTCTGTGCGACCCCATAGATGGCAGCCCACCAGGCTCCCCTGTCCCTGGGATTCTCCAGGCAAGAACACTGGAGTGGGTTGCCATTTCCTTCTCCAATGCATTAAATATTGGCGTTTTTGCAGCTTTCACCGCTTATGTGTCCACGATCCTGATTTGGGACAGGACAACTTCAGGAGATTCTCAGAGCACATTATGAAGAAGAGATCTTTCAGTCAATCTATGCTGAGAGATCTTTCAGCAAAAGTTTGCACAAATCCTCAGTTCTTCTTCACAGAGTAACAAAGTAACAGCGAGATGCCTGCATTGGGAGTCAATGGGCTCTTCCTTGCATAACACGGTCTTGATGTTTCAGCCCAGTGGAGTGTAAAGTCCTATGTTTGATGACTAAGGAAGTCACTGTGGTCATGGGGATGGACGTGGGTAATGTCCAGTAGATATTAAAGATGTGCATCCCAGGGAAGTGATCAAGGACCCCCTTCTCTCAGAAGAGCTTCCATGGCAACAATAAAGCATCCAGAACTTAACCAAGAGGGAGACAGGTATTAACAACCTTTATTTTTCAATTGCCTACTCCTCAAAACGAGGCACCGTTGTGTTTTGTCGTTGTTACTGTTGCCACTGTTTTAAATCTAAAATGTGATGGGCTTTTGAGCAGCCAACCAAGTACACCACTTTGAGATTTTTCTCAGCTATTTAGCATTAAACATCAGAGATTTGGTGATGCTGAACTGCATCTGACAGTCTACAGGCCCAACTGCACTACGAGAATTTCTGACAAATAATGTTTACACAGCTGGAATACTGTCATTCTGCTCTGTCTCTGCAATCTACACACAAAACATCAAAGCACTGACTACAGCATAGTACAAAATGCAAATGCAATGAACTCTGACATGGGAGAAATAATTGCACACAAGAAGTTTGGAGTTGGAGAAGAAGAAAATATTAGAAGTACATTAATTCATTCTTCTTAGTGGATAATTGATATAATCTCAAGTATATAAAAAAATGAAGAATTACTTAGTGATAAATATGATCAATAAGACACTATAAGGTAATAAGGCAATGAATAAAATTGCCATATATACATGCGTGTATATACATGTGTTGCATATGTATGAACTAGCTAGGTGTACGTATGTGCATCCCTGGCGGCTCAGACGGTAAAGATTCTGCCTGCCAATACAGGAAACTTATGAGACGTAGGTTCAATCCTTGGGCTGGGAAGATCCCCTGGAGAAAGGAAAGGCAACTCACTCCAGTATTCCTGCCTGGAGAATTCCATGGACAGAGGAGCCTGACAGGCTACAGTCCATGGTGTTGCAAAGAGTTGGACATGACTGAGCAACTAACACTATATATATATCTACATTTATATGTATAAATGTATAAGAACTTCATTTTAATGTTTGTTTTCAGTCCCTCACTTTGAGGCAAACACATTTATGTCCTTGCTGGCTGACTCCGGGTCTGCACTGCTGGCTTCATGAGTCCTGGCTTGACCACTGCCAGCACAGCTCCAGATCAGTCCTCTCCCATCCTCCTTGATTCCCTCTTATCATTATTCCTTCCTGGAAACCTCTTTTGACCTAAAACAGTGGCTCTAACCACTCAAACAGCCTCAGACTGTGGCTCGTACTTGTGAGTGACTTCTGCTCCTCATCCTTTTCTTCCTAGGAAACTGTTATCCCAAAGCATCCACCTAAAGGGACAAGCACTGTTACTTATCTGACACCACTGGAAAGCACAGCACATGTTCCTGTCCTCCAGTGAGGGACCCTGGGACTCACAGTGTCTTTTTTTTAAAATAGACTGACCCCAAACAAATATTGTGAAAAGGTCAATGAAATGGAAACCCATCTTCAGGAAGTGGCCTCTCCAGGGGATTCCGTGGTGCAGAAGAGCATCATCTGCGGACCAGTGGTTCACAGGTGTGAAGACTGGGCTTGCAGGGATGGGAGTCCACATAGCTTCCTGCAGGCTGTCATAACCAGCCTCATGGCAGGGACTGTGACCTGAACACACTCCAGGCAGGCCGCAATTGCAGAGGAGAAACCCACCGTGTGGGGAAGTAAGAGTTAGTCATTTCACTGCTAAGTTTCAAGCTCTTTAGTGGCCCCAGTAGCCACGTCTGTCATCTCTCACAGATGGTTTTGGACTTGCTCTGTGGTGGAGTCAGCATCGCCCTGACTTCAGGAATATCTTGGTTACTATTTTTCAAATGTACTCAAGGAAATGAATCATCTAGTTTATTTTCTCTTCCCTGGTAGCTAAGCTGGTAAAGAATCTGCTTGCAATGCAGGAGATCCCAGTTCGATTCTTGGGTAGGGAAGATCTCCTAGAGAAGGGATAGGCTACCCACTCCAGTATTCTTGGGCTTCCCTGGTGGCTCAGAAGGTAAAGCATCTGCCTTCAATGTAGGAGACCTGGGCTCAATGCCGGGGTTGGAAAGATCCCCTAGAAAAAGGAATGGCAACCCACTCCAGGATTCTTGCATGGAGAATCCCCATGGACAGAGGAGCCTGGCAGGCTACAATCCATAGGGTCACAAAGAGTCAGACATGACTGAGCAACTAAGCACAGAATCGCACAGCCGACTTTTAGCTCATCTGTGTATGTGTGTGTATATAAATATATGTTCATATGTAATTATATAGGTGCATGTAGGCATGGTCTATGTATATACCTATAAATGTATCCAAAAGTACCTTTTTTTTCAGGAAGTGTAGTTTATTTTCTTTCCAGTTCAGAAGTTTTTATTACAACAAGTGTAGCTCTGGGAAACCTGAGGCAGCCAGCAGTGATGGCAAATGTACTGACTGTATTTTCTTTTCTTTAAACTTTTTATTTCATATTGGACTATAGCCGATTAACAATGTGAGTTTCAGGTGAACAGTGAAGGGACTCGGTCATACATATATGTGTATATAAAAGCACTTTTTAAAAGATGAAGCTGCTACAAACCACAGCAGCTTTGTTATTGGTTTAGTCGCTAAGATACTCCTTCCCTTCTCCAGCGGCTCTTCCCAACCCAAGGACTGAACCCGGGTCTCCTTCACTGGCAGGTGGATTCTTTACCAATGAGCCTCCTAGGAAGCCCCCAAAGCACTGAACTGAAATCTGTATAAACCAATGTTTATATAGATCACTTGATCTATATAAATCAATAAGCGCTGAGTCATCAACAAAAGGGTTTTACAGAGCAGAAGGACAGGGCCCAGAATATTCTGAGCAGAGCAGCACACAGAGACACAGGGGTTCCTGCTAAGACAGCCTGACTCGGCAAGACACTCTTTCCCACAACTTGGTGGTTATCTGCGCACTTTTATTCCTGATGGTTACAGTTTCAAGTCATATCATTCTCCAGTGTATTACTTGGGTCCTTTCTATTTTGTGATCACTGAACCTTGCTATAAAACTGTACTGCGTGAGTATAAAGTTTGTGAGCTCTGATAATAGACTTTTCACTTTGAGTCCACAGGATACCATGGCTATGCTGGAATACGACGTGGGTATCTGAAAAGAAGGACTGAAATGGATGCTATGGTCTTCAATTAAATTACCTCACCATCTCTTTCTGGGATACCTTGCTGCACTAAGGAATCAACAGTCAAATGAACTCAATCTCTCAGAACACATGCAGGGGAATCCAATATACCAACTCTTAGGGAGATAGCTTCTACCATCTAAATAATGCAACAGAAGGAGCCAGAGAAAGAAGTTACAAAACATGGGCAGAATAAAGACCTCTATTTTTTCACTAGATGGAGACTTTCTCTTTGCTAATTAATTAATTTTTCCTTTATGCATGACTATTTGTTCACACCCTAGCCAAAATGAAAACAGAAGACTTCAAGACTCGAAAATTAAATGGTTGTTGTGTGTCTGTTCCTAATTATCAGGCCACTTCTCTGAGGCTCACTTTGATCTCCATCAAAATTGGGAGATTCATCTGGATGACCTCTAAGATCACTTTCAAACTCCAGATCCTGTTAATTGATGACATTACTGCTGGCATCCTAGATGTACCACCTCTTCATCTCTTTTCTGTCTCGCAATATCAACACAGGTCTATCAAATCCTATTTTACACACTGGTACTAAACACTTAATTTAGAGCCCTAAAAACCAATTCGTCAGAACATCACACACTTTCCTTTTCTAGAACTGTAGAAGTTGGGAATAATATTCTTTTTATCAGTACTGACATTGGCAAAATGGATTGGCTGATGGGAATTTGCAGCCAGAGGAAATACGCAGCTATTTTGCTGGAAAGAGAATGGCTTTATCTGATTTTTGTCTTCTTCAAAATCATCCAACTCAGTCCTGAGTCCATTACCAGGAGGAAAGATGATTTGGGAAGACCTGGGGATGAGATTTTGTCATTCCTATGATTTCACTCTGTGCCGTCTGGATGTCATAGTCTTTTATGTTCCTCTTAAAATCCTCAGACATCATGTCCTTATCATTTAAGAATTAGTACTTAGGGATATATTTAGATACACGATACATTTCATATTTAAAAACAAAATATCCTCATTATTATTGCCTTTCCCACACAGCTGACTAATCCTCTGCTACTTGGGGAAAGTTTCAGGTATATTTCCTCCCTAAACAATAAGAAAAAAAAAAAAAGGATTTTCTAAGAGAAGCACTGTGTATGTTTGGGATAATCAGAAATTCTATATCCCTCAATCTCCTTCTCTCTCAAATGAAGGGTTTGGATTAAGATCTCTTTATGTGCTAACATTCTAATAAAACCAAGCATTTTATTCAGTCCATCAACAGACTTCAACCTAAAATCAAAAAGTCAGTCTCAAGAGTGAGGAGCATTGCAGGTCCACATGGCAAGGATACACAAGATGCTGAGTCTGAAGAAAATACCTGGGTGTTTAGCTTCTGCATCTTATCCAACGAGATACCATGAAGGACGCTGACCCTTCAGTTCAGTTCAGTCGCTCAGTTGTGTCTGACTCTTTGCGACCCCATGAACCACGCACCTCAGGTGTCCCTGTCCATCACCAACTCCCAGAGTTTACCCAGACTCATGGCCATCAAGTCAGTGATGCCATCCAAGCATCTCATCCTGTCATCCCCTTCTCCTCCTGCCTTCAATCCTGCCTAGCATCAGGGTCTTTTCAAATGAGTCAGCTCTTCACATCAGGTGGCCAAAGTATTGGAGTTTCAGCTTCATCATCAGTCCTGGCAATGAACATCCAGGACTGGTCTCCTTTAGGATGGACTGGTTGGATCTCTTTGTAGTCCAAGGGACTCTCAAGAGTCTTTTCCAACACCATGACTCAAAAGCATCAATTCTTCGGTGCTCAGCTTTCTTTATAGTCTAACACTCACATCCATACATGACTACTGGAAAAACCATAGCCTTGACTAGATTGACTTTTGTTGGTAAACCAATGTCTCTGCTTTTTAATATACTGTCTAGGTTGATCATAACTTTCCTTCCAAGGAGTGTCTTTTAATTTCATGGCTGCAATCACCATCTGCAGTGATTTTGGGGCCCAAGAAAATAAAGTTGGCCACTGTTTCCATGGTTTTCCAGTCATTTTGCCATGAAGTGATGGGGCCAGAGGCCATGATCTTCGTTTTCTGAATGTTGAGCTTTAAGCCAACTTTTTCACTCTCTACTTTCACTTTCATCAAGAGGCTTTTTAGTTCTTCTTCACTTTCTGCCATAAGAGTGGTTTCATCTGCATATCTGAGGTTATTGATATTTCTCCCGGCAATCTTGATTCTAGCCTGTGCTTCTTCCAGCCCAGCATTTCTCATGATGTATTCTGCATATAAGTTAAATAAGCAGGGTGATAATATACAGCCTTGACGTACTCCTTTTCCTATTTGGAACCAGTCTGTTCCATGTCCAGTTCTAACTGTTGCTTCTTGACCTGTATACAGGTTTCTCAAGAGGTAGGTCAGGTGGTCTGGTATTCCCATCTCTTTCAGAATTTTCCACAGTTTATTGTGATCCACACAGTCAAAGGTTTCAGCATAGTCAATAAAGCAGAAATATGTGTTTTTCTGGAACTCTCTTGCTTTTTCGATGATCCAGCAGTGTTGGCAATTTGATCTGTGGTTCCTTTGCCTTTTCTAAAACCAGCTTGAACATCTGGAAGTTCATAGTTCATGTATTGCTGAAGCCTGGTTTAGAGAAGTTTGAGCATTACTTTACTAGTGTGTGAGATGAGTGCAATTGTGTGGTAGTATGAGCATTCTTTGGCATTGCCTTTCTTTGGGATTGGAATGAAAACTGACCTTTTCCAGTCCTGTGCCCATTGCTGAGTTTTCCAAATTTGCTGACATATTGAGTGCAGCACTTTCACAGCATCATCTTTTAGGATTCAAAATAGCTCAACTGAAATTCCATTACCTCCACTAGCTTTGTTCGTAGTAATGATTCCTAAGGCACACTTGACTTCACATTCCAGGATGTCTGGCTCTAGGTGAGTGATCATACCATTGTGATTATCTGGATGGTGAAGATCTTTTTTGTACAGTTCTTCTGTGTATTCTTGTCACCTCTTCTTAATATCTTCTGCTTCTGTTAGGTCCACACCATTTCTGTCCTTTATTGTGCCCATTTGTGCATGAAATGTTCCCTTGGTATCTCTAATTTTCTTGAAGAGATCTCTAGACTTTCCCATTCTATTGTTTTCCTCTATTTCTTTATATTGATCTCTGAGGAAGGCTTTCTTATCTCTCCTTGCTATTCTCTGGACCTTTACTTTCAGGGTAATAGATCTTTCCTTTTCTCCTTTGCTTTCACTTCTCTTCTTTTCTCACCTATTTGTAAGGCCTCCTCAGACAGCCATTTTGCTTTTTTGAATTTCTTTTTCTTGGGGCTGGTCTTGATCCCTGTACAATGTCACGAACCTCTGTCCATAGTTCATCAGGCACTCTGTCAGATCTAGTTCTTTAAATCTATTTCTCACTTCCAGTGTATAATATAAGGGATTTGATTTAGGTCATACTTGAATGGTCTAGTGGTTTTCCCCACTTTTTTCAATTTAAGTCTGAATTTGGCAATAAGGAGTCATGATCTGAGCCACAGTCAGCTCCCAGTCTTGTTTTTGCTGACTGTATAGAGCTTCTCCATCTTTGGCTGCAAAGAATATAATCAATCTGATTTCACTGTGGGCCATCTGGTGATGTCCATGTGTAGAGTCTTCTCTTGTGTTGTTGGAAGAGGGTGTTTGCTATGACCGTGCATTCTCTTGGCAAAACTCTATTAGTCTTTACCCTGCTTCATTCTGGACTCCAAGGCCAAATTTGCCTGTAACTCCAGGTGTTTCTTGACTTCCTACTTTTGCATTCCAGTCCCCTATAATGAAAAAGACATCTTTTTTGGGTGTTAGTTCTAAAAGGTCTTGTAGGTCTTCATAGAACCGTTCAACTTCAGCTTCTTCAGTGTTACTGGTTGGGGCACAGACTTGGGTAACTGTGATATTGAATGGTTTGCCTTGGAAATGACCAGATATTATTCTGTTGTCTCGGAGATTGCATCTAAGTACTGCATTTCAGACTCTTTTGTTGACCATGATGGCTACTTCATATCTTCTAAGGGATTCCTGCCCACAGTTGTAGATATAATGGTCATCTGAGTTAAATTCACCCATTCAAGTCCATTTTAGTTTGCTGATTCCTCGAATGTCAACGTTCACTCTTGCTGACCTTTATGACCTCACAGATAAGTCTACCTCCTAGCTTTCACATCTTTACTCTGGTGGTCTTTATCTGTTATTCCCCTTTCAGGAAAGGAAAGAAATGGTCAGAAAGGCAGCTTCAAACTAGGCAGCCAAGCAGTCATCTCCTGACAGAACTAACCAGGGCTATCTGCCTCCAGGTCAAATCAAACCAGATATGACCTTTGATGAGATACCTCCATTAACTACAAGGTGAGTCATTGAAAATAACAACAGCAATAATAACAATAAACTGTTTACCAATATATAATTGATATACAGAAAGCTGTACATACTTAATGAATGTAATTTGATGAGTTTGGGATAAGCACACACTAACACTGCCTAAACAGAGAAGCCTGGCGGGCTACAGTCCATGGGCTTGCAAAGAGCCAGGTGACTGACTAATTGCACGTGTGCATGTGTGCACACACACAAAACCATCACTAAGAATCTATGCCATAAGCAGCCATCCCTCCAAACATTTTCTCCTGTCCTCTTTATTTTTTGTGATCAGAATACAACATAAGATATACCTCCTGGCACATTTTTAAGGGTACAGCATAGTCTCACTATCAGCTCTGCGTTGAGCAGTAGATCACTAGAACTTGAAATGTGAGCAGACAAAAAGGCCATGTGCATTTTCAGACTTTTTCAAAGTCTGCCTTGTTTCTCAAGTCTAGAAACGCACCATCTGCTCTGTCACGTATTGCCATGCTTCCCCACCGCTGACAGTTTGACCGAGCCCTGGGTCTCAGGACCCTCACACCCCACATGCTGACCCTGCTCTGCTGGGAGTAGTAGGCAAAGGGCTCCGCCAAGGGAGTGGCATGTGGAATCCTCAGGGCCCCCGACAGCATCAGACAACACAGTAGAAGAGTCACGGAGAAACTAGCTGCCCTGGGGATGTAGCCAGTGGGGAGGAGAGATGAGAAGAAATGGAGCGTAGGAGGAGCCTTCTCTCCCCGCTCTGTGCATTACTCTGAGCTGCGTGATGTCCCCCCTTGCACACACTCACAATCCCACACTCCAAGAACACACCTGTCCACATATCCAGTGCCTCTCTCTGCTCTTGATGAAGTGGTAGCCAGTGCAGTAACAAGAGGACCAGCTTTCAGTGTTTTCTTCTCTCACACTTTCCCTTCATCCATACCCTTATCCTTGGGACTCACGAGTAAACTGAGACCAGATCGAGCTTTCTCTTGCTCTCTGCTCCATGGGAGACCCAGGCGAAGGCCATCGGTGCCAGAGTGCTTCTAAAAAGCAGGTTCTTGAGAGAGAACTTTGCAGCAGGATTGCTTGTCTACCCGAAAGCAGTAGGGGCCCTTCAGAGTAAAGCACCTACAAGCATAAATGGAGCTTCTGTGCTGGCCAGGACACTGGTCCTAATTCCCTGTAAGAGACAGGGTTGCCCCAGTGCAGCGGAGCCAAACAGGGAGGACTAAGGGTGGAGGCCACGTGGGAACCTTTTTGCACTTCCATGTCCTGGCAGTAACTGTTTAGGGGAAAAATATAAAACTACAGCCTAACAAAGGGAGATAAACTAAACCCTCAGGCTCAAGGTCTGGGTCACACCACAAGGCAGTAAATCCAGACGGGAAAACCTAAAGGGGGAAGTAAGGAGAAGGAAGATGAATTTCAGTTTCGGCCTCAGGCCAGCAACAGCAGTGGGCATGGTGGTTCGGATCACTACTCTTCTAGCCTCAGGTTTATAGGAGGTACCAACCAGCCCTGAGCTTGAGGAAGGGCAGAGTCCATCACCGGGTTGGAGTTGTAACCTTGACACTATTTAGGGAAGGAGTGAAAGTGCTGTCATCCCCAAAGGAATAAAAGAACTGAGACCCATATTCTAGCACACACACCAGAAAGGGAGCCCAGGGGTGTGGAAAGGAGGTGTACACTATGGATTTGTGAGACACAAGCTTCCTGAATAATCGAAGTCTTTAGATTATTCTCAACACCCCCGCTGGATCAGACACTATCATGACCACCCATGCTCCTGTTGGGATTCTTGAGCTTTGACACAACTGGGGTCTACCTGCTCCAAAGCACTGTCCATTATAGCCTGTGAGCATGACTTCCCGGCTCCCCCAGTGTCGGCTGAGAGGTACTGACACAATCAGGTCTTCATAGCAGTGAAACTCCACCAAAAACTCAACCTAGAGATAAGGCTCCCTGCCCTTTTCATCCTTAGGGGGACTGATCCAAGCCACGGGCTCTCCTGGCACCTTCCTGGAAACGCCTGCCACTTGCCTTGTGTGGAGCAAGCAGGTCTCATCAGCACCACGCAGTCTGCCTGCAGTGACACACGAGGACACGGCTGCTGCAGAAACACTTTCTGTCTTGACTAAGACCTTGACTAAGGCAGCTGGTGTAGAAATCATTGTGTATCATTAAATTATGATCAGTGAGTAGTAACGTCAGGACTGGTGTCCACACAAGGCAGGAAGATATGAAGACAAGGGCTTGTGGTGTGTAGAACAGGAAAGCTCCTTGAGGCTGGAGAATGTCAGCATGGGAAACAACTGGAATTCACCAAGGTTCACTTTCGAATCTCAGAGATGAGAAAGTTAAAGCTTAAAGCACTCTCTTGATGTTCCCAGGGTTATAGGGCTTACACAACAGTACAACTCAGACTAGAACTCATGTCTTGGGAGCCTTAAATCAGACTGCTTTCCACTGCACCAGACTATGTGCAGCAAGGGTTGGCTGAATTCCCCACTACTCCCAAGAGGGTGGTTTCTACAAACTGTTTATTTGGCCCCAAAGAAAATATGGATGTCATGTCAGGCCATAACATTAATGACGATGATTTACACATAAGTGAGATTTCTGCATGGACCTAACTCTGAAACAACAATTACAATTACCTTATTCTCCTTGTTACCAATTTCCGTACACAGAATCACACATGTTTTACAGAGTTCATTCACTCACCATTTCCAACTTTTCCTACAGGAGCACATTCAAATTTATGGTACATAAGTCAATTTTGCATCTGACCATTCCCCAATGCCTGATCATTTCTTGGTAAGCAGTCAAAATTGAATTTCTGGAGCTATAAGCTTGGGTATCCCATACCCTAGGCCATTTTTAGTAATTCCTAAAGCCCAGCTTAATTTTTACACAGTTTGATAGCCTCTGTGCTTGAGATTACTGTGGGGAAATTACTGTTTCAAAGCACCCAAGAGTACCCTAGTGAGTGAAAAAAAAAAATGAATGAAATATTCACAAGTGCCTGACATTCTCCCAGACAGTTATGTTCACAGAGCAGGAATCAGAGTCATTACGATGTTCTGTGACCTTACATAACATCTACGGACCTCAGTTCTTCCATCCTAAAAGGAGGTCTTGGAACAGATGATCTCTGTGGACTGCTTAAACTCTAACATTTTATGATTCATTATGATTTTCTCCTTTACGTATTTTTCCCTTTCTTGTTTCATTAAAGTTCCATCTCCCAAACTCTATTCTGTCTGTTTACAGATCTATTTTTAAGATCACAATACCTTGCTCTTCTCTCAAGAAATATTGAAAATTTTAATTAACTTTGATGAAATATTTTGATATGAGTTGCTGTAGGAAATTAGGCAATTTGCACCACCCTTAGATCACAGATGCATTAGAGTGTGGCAGGTGGGGATTCAGTACACACAGCTTCTCAAATGCAGGACTCTCAAACTTCAGATCATGCTCTCAGCTGTTACATAATGCATGAGAACATTGTATTAATAGGAGCAACTTGATAAGTCTAACAAAAACAAAAGGATATGTACCTAATCCTAAGAATACTTGCAATTCAGCTCTATCTTTCATGTGTTGAAATGCTTCTGTGTATCTTGGATTTATACAAAATAGACTGATTGCACTTAATACACTCTCAAAATCTTATTTATGTACCATTACTATTAAAGAGGAAGACAGTAAACAGGAGCCTATAATAAAAGTACAAGAGAAAAGCAAAAAGAGCAAGGCAAAGAGAATGAAAAGGAGTGATTCGCTTGACAGCACTGAACTCTATCCTCTAGCAAATAAATAAATAATAATAATAAGAAAGAAAAGAAAAAAGGATATACATACTATATAGGTAAGTAAAGCATTAAAACATTTTTTAAATCCCTCTATTATATTTAGACTCTCATGCAGATATAAAACGACCTTAAGCAACTCAATATTTTTGTTTAAAGTAGGTATCAGAAAGGGCTATGTGCCAAAAAAAATTGACAAATCAAAGTCTGTAATCTCCCACCTTCCTTTCTGTGCCCTTTCAAATCCCAACTTCGAGATGGCTCACGATTCTCTTTCACTTTCTAGTTAACAAAATTTGGCTACTTCAGTTGACCCCCTCCTAATTTCTTCCACTTTTCCCTCTTGAAAATGTTTGGTACTCTAAAGCTGCTGCTGCTGCTGCTAGGTTGCTTCAGTCGTGTCCGACTCTGTGCGACCCCATAGACGGCAGCCCACCAGGCTCCCCCGTCCCTGGGATTCTCCAGGCAAGAACAAAGCTGCTCCTCATTTATTCCCTGAGGACGCTAGTGGCGCTTCCTCCGTCCGAATAACTGATCATCATGTGAGATGCCAGGAGAAACGTGCCTGGGACAATGCTACCCTGATGACTGGGGAAAGCTGCTGTCGGCAAATGACACTCCACGCCCCACAAGACAGAAAAAGAAGGGGCTCAGCATCCTGGCAACCTATTTCTGAAATGATGTCAATCCCTGATTTAGACTGATCTTGTTAGAGTTTCCATGTTTCCACTTCAAAGGCTTTATTATGGAAGTGTGCTATAGTCAACCAATCCTCAGATTAACTCCAGGTTTAATCAAACTTGATCTCCCAGTTCTCAGCTCCAGCCTTTGGAGGAAAGAGCCATTACTTTCAATTTATTGGTCGATCCCATGGTCTTTATTACTCTGATTGTGTACTAACCTCAGAGAGCAGAACCAACCAAGGGATTGTAGGTAAAGGGAGGTGGATTGGATTTTAATTGAACTTTAATTTACAGAGAAGAAATACCGAGACTGATGAGCAAAAGAAAAGCTGGTTCCTGCAAATCTGAACCTATGACCAGAGGATGTATTTTAAGGCCCAGAAATGTAAGAGATGGACCTTTCTGGCCATTTTAAGTAGATTTCCTGACAGAAATCAGGGAATAATTTTGCATTTCTTTCCACACTTGGAGGCTCCTCTAAACAACACAGGCTCCCTCTTCGGTTTCCCCCTTTTTTCATTCACAGAATGGGGAATCCGAGTCACAGCACTTATCAACAGCCAAAAAAATGGTACAGGGTGGAGGATGGTGTCCAGATTTCCCAGATCCCTGTATTTACCCAATAATTCTCTGCCTTTTTCCTACCCCCTGATTATTCTGCATAACTCCATTTTTAATGCAGATGTGTCTCAAAGTTCTATTCTTGGTCCTACTATTTTCTTGCTTACTAATCTGACTTTGGCCACCTGATGCGAAGAGCTGACTCACTGGAAAAGACCTTGATGCTGGGCAAGATTGAAGGCAGGAAGAGAAGGGGATGACAGAGGATGAGTTGGTTGGATGGCATCACCGACTCAATGGACATGAGTTTGAGCAAGCTCCGGGAGTTGGTGATTGACAGAGAAGCCTAGCATGCTGCAGTCCATGGGGTCACAAAGAGTCGGACACGACTGAGCGACTGAACAACAACTCTGTCTGGACAGTCACTCCATTGCCGCATTTAATGTCTGATATTGATTCCCAGGCAAATCTCTCTCAAAATCAAACACTCAGACTCAACATCTGCCAAGCTTCCTGGTTATGTTCCTCTTTTTTCTTAAAGGTTGAAAGCATCTCCCCAGCTAGAAAACTCTGAATCTTTTCGCACCTTTTTCTCATCGCCCACATTCAATCTGTCAGTGGTTGTTATGAGCCCGCGGAGATGCTCTTTCACTTCGGCTTCATTCTTTCCATACCCCAGACTGACGCCCTAGCTCAGACACTGCCTCCACCCTGACCTGTCCGACCAGAGCCCTGCCTACCGCCTGGCCCCTCAGCCTGCATTAGCATCTCTAGGAGAGCCTGCCACAAGTGCGGAACGCCAGGCCCCACCCAGACCCACCCCACCGAGTCAGAAGCTGCTGCAGCAGGATTCCCTGGTGCTTCTTCTGCTCATTTACATTCGAGAACACAGCCTCATGCCTGTGCTTCCCCTCTTTCAGCCTTCCCCCGCCCTGGTGCTCCTTTTAAACACGGGAGACTTTCAAGATCCAAAACAGAGGTCGAGCATAAACACGGCTGCAAACAACAGGACTTGGTGCCCCTGAAAAGGCTTTATACTGGGAGCCCTACTGGTTCACTGGGCTGAAAATCTATTCATGTGGGTCCAAAAAAAACTATGTGGTTTTACTGTTGGACCTTGATAATATACATGTGATATGTGAGAAGGCTATTTCCCTTGCCTTTTTCTTGTTTTTCTTGTCATTTTTCACGTTTTCGAGTGTTTCCCCTGGATTTTATTATTTTTACTTTTTACATTTTCTTCCCCATAATATTGAGAACAAATGCATATTCCTAATAAACCTTGCTTTTTAAACTCAGAATTGCAGCACATTTATAACTGAACTGAGACAGAAGTGCCATCTCTTTTGGATACATGACAAAATACAAGTCAATTAAGGAAAGATAGATTATTAACAAAGCACATATTTGGAGGCAATTGACTAGACATAAAAGTATGACCTATAATATTATCTCACATTTTGCATCAAGAAAAACTAAAAAATGGAACAAAGATTAAAAGCCAGTATTAAACAGAAGGCTTAGAATGGTAGAATGTATGTGTAACCCTGGAAAAATGCAGACCTTTCCAAACACTAGTGTATGAAAACAAAACAAACACCATGAGAAAAGTCAAAAGGCAAACAGTCCATTAAAAAAAAAACATTTGCAATTCACACAATTTTTAAAGATTTCTATAACTAATTTCTTTTCCATGGGGATGGTCTTGATCCCAGTCTCCTGTACAATGTCACGAACCTCAGTCTATAGTTCATCAGGCAGTCTATCTATCAGATCTAGTCTCTTAAATCTATTTCTCACTTTCATTGTATAATCATAAGGGATTTGATTTAGGTCATACCTGAATGGTCTAGTGGTTTTCCCCACTTTCTTCAATTTCAGTCTGAATTTGGCAATAAGGGGTTCATGATCTGAGCCACAGTCAGCTCCCAGTCTTGTTTTTGCTGACTGTATAGAGCTCCATCTTTGGCTGCAAAGAATATAATCAATCTGATTTCAGTGTTGACCATCTGGTGATGTCCATGTGTAGAATCTTCTCTTGTGTTGATGGAAGAGGGTGTTTGCTATGACCAGTGCGCTCTCTTGGCAAAATTCTATTAGCCTTTGCCCTGCTTCATTCTGTACTCCAAGGCCAAATTTGCCTGTTACTCCAGGTGTTTCTTGACTTCCTACTTTTGCATTCCAGTCCCCTATAATGAAAAGGACATCTTTTTTGGGTGTTAGTTCTAAAAGGTCTTGTAGGTCTTCATAGAACCGTTCAACTTAAGCTTCTTCAGTATTACTGGTTGGGGCATAGCTTGGATTACTGTGATATTGAATAGTTTGCCTTGGAAACGAACAGAGATCATTCTGTCGTTTTTGAGATTGCATCCAAGTACTGCATTTTGGACTCTCTTGTTGACCATGATGGCTACTCCATTTCTTCTAAGGGATTCCTGGCCACAGTAGTAAATATAATGGTCACCTGAGTTAAATTCACCTATTCCAGTCCATTTTAGTTCACTGACTCCTAGAATGTCAACATTCACTCTTGCCATCTCCTGTTTGACCACTTCCAATTTGCCTTGATTCATGGACCTAACATTCCAGGTTCTTATGCAATATTGCTCTTTACAGCATCGGACCTTGCTTCTATCACCAGTCACATCCACAACTGGGTATTGTTTTTGCAACACCGACTCGATGGATGTGAGTTTGAGTGAACTCTGGGAGATGGTGATGGACAGGGAGGCCTGGCGTGCTGCAATACATGGGGTCTCAAAGAGTCGGACACGACTGAGCAACTGAACTGAACTGATAACTAATTTATAAGTAACACATTTAAATTTACAAGTAAAAAAAAACACTGACCCAATCAAATATAGGCAAAAGTAGTAAATAGTGAGTTTATGGGGAAAAAAAATACAAAAGAATCTCAACACAAAAACAAGATGCTCAAATCCACTCCTAAAAAGTGCTTATTAAACTCCTCCAAGCTTCCTTTATTTCATGGATAAGACTGTCAAAATTTGAAAGATGTATCTCTCACTGTTGGTAAAACTATTGAAGAAGTACCATGAAGAATATAAATGAACATAATTCCTACAAGTAACAATCCTTGATAACTATCAAAATTAGAAACTCAATATCTTTTGAACTCAGTAACCCTAGTTCTTGCAATTTATTCTTGAGGTTTCCTTGCTACATGCAAAGTGACAGATTTACATTGTTTGTAAAAGATTAAAGCCACTAAAATAACAACAGGAAACCAGTAAAATAAACTACAGTACTTCCATAGCCTTTAGCTTTTAGAAAATACAGAAAATTTCCAAAATGTATATTTTAAGGAAAAAAGAAGCAAAATAGGAAACGTGTATAAAGTTTCCTACATGCTACCTTTTGTGTAAAAGGGTGGGAAATAATAATGTACATTTATCTTTGCATAAAAAGCCTTTGGAAGGATACACATAAAAAACAAATAAAATTGGTTACCTGTGGATGTTGGAGTTTGACTATGAGCTGAGCAGATGGGAAAGATATACAGTATGCTTTTTTGAGCAATATAAGTACATATATGTATGCATATGTATACATGATCAGTCGTGTCTGACTCATTGGGACCCCAAGGACTGTAGCCCACCAGTCTCCTCTATCCAAGGGGTTTCCCAGGCAAGAATACTGGAGTGGATTCTCATTTCCTCCTCCAGGGGATCTTCCAGACCCAGGGATAAAACCCAAGTCTCCTGTGTCTCCTGCATTGCAGGTGGATGTTTTAGTGCTGTCGCAGGGGAAGCCCCATAAGTACATATACTGTTTCGTAATTCTACAAAAGCACTTTTCAAAGTCTCCACATTTCTACAGATTATCACTCCAATTTCTATACCAATACTCAACCTAACTCTAATATTCCTTCCTAGTATCATCTTCTACCACCCAGCCTTACTGAACTGCATGTTAATCCCCTGAAATGCTCTGTACATTTTCCAGGTTATTATTTAACAATCATTCTCACTTGGAAATGCCCTTCCATCCCTCCTAACAGTTTAACAAAACATCTCTGTCCCCGCAAAACCATTTTCTCTTCTCCGAGCCTTCCTTTTAAAGAAGTGGCCTCCTCCTTGGCACCCATCTAAAACCTATAGTATTACACTTGATGGATTTCAACACTCTGCTCTGTATTATAATCCTATTGTTCTATTTTCATTATTTAAAACAGGCATTTTACTAACAAAATGTTGGTAACATATCAATGAAGAGAATGAAAATCATAACAAACTAATATCATACAGGCAAAGAATGCTTTTACAATACACTTAATGATTATGGTCAAAATACGACTATACAGAGTACAGATGAGCAGTGTAGAATCACTTACAGTGATAACACTCTGATCTCATGGCTTTTTAGCTATCTACGAGAACTTAAACCCTTTAGCTAAGGGTTTCTCTAGCTTCTGGAGAAAGGAACGGCAACCCACTCCAGTATTCTTGCCTGAAGAATTCCATGGACAGAGGAGCCTGATGGGCTCCAGCCCATGAAGTCATAAAGAGTAGGGCATGACTGAATGATTAACACTAACTTTTTTCACATTTTCTTTCCTCTAGCTGCAAAGAACTTTTAGACTTTAAAATATGCACCCACATATTTCTTTCACATTTTTATCACTTGTATTGTGATTTTGATTAATTAACTCTTTCCAGTCCCCTTTTTCACTTAGAAACAGTGGAGTGGTTTCTGTGGAAAGCAAAAGGTATTTCTGAGGTCAAGGAGAAAACACAGAATCCTTGCTTCTCAGGATGACACGAGGGATACATATTTCCTAGAAGCTGGTAATGTTTGGGGCTTCCCTGGTAGTTCAGATGGTAAAGAGTCTCTGGGTTGAGAAGATCCCTGGAGAAGGAAATGGCAACCCACTCCAGTACTCTTGCCTGGAAAATCCCATGGATAGAGGAATCTGGTGGGCTTCAATCCATGGGGTCGCAAACAGTCGGACACGACCGAGTGGCTTCACTTTTTCTCTTTCTTCTTTGGCGATGTTCTGATAGCCTTACAGATTCATAAAGCCTTCCTGTGTTTTATCTTTCTGCTGTGTCCTAATTACCTTGAAGACCCCAAGTCCCCGAAATAACCTCTCAGGCTCACTGATGATAAAGCCGAGGAAACTACATTTTGTTCTCCCTGGCCCATTTTTTTTTGCCTATTTCTCCATTTCGTCAACCCAATGCAATTTAAGATTCTTTATCTCTTACACTCATGCAATTTAATAATCCCTGTTAATTAAACTCTTGTACGCTCCCCAACCCAATTCCAAAACACACTGCCAAATATAAAATCTTTGACCTTGCTTTCAAGCTCCAGGAGCCAGAGATGCCTTTTCTAGCTTTTTTTTTTTTTTTTTTTCCTTCTCTTCTATTATTCACTTAACCAAGCATTGAGGTGGCTTCAGACTAAAAAATATCTGACAATCAATATCACACATCACCACTGAAGACATTTCCAAGACAAGATCACTTGTCTTCTCAGTGATCTCTGAAAAAGCTGGAACTGTTCATGGAACAGACTTGTTCCCAGTTCCTAGCCAAGTAGTCACCTCATCTCTAGCCTTCACCGTCTAGTCCAAGGGCATCTATACCTGATTTTTCTTTCCTGGTCAATGGTGTGATTAGTCTTCAAAACCAAGCATCTCTTCCTTAGCAATGACAGTGCCATATAGATGGCAAGACTCTTTAATAAATAATTTTCTAAAACACTTAGTGTCTATGGTGTATATAGACTTCATATAATAAATGTTAGTGATTATCATTATTTTTGTATTTGAACACTCATGCTATATCCCTTCTAATTTTCATAATAATTTTGATAAAGATTTCAGTTGCCAGAATCTAGTGAAGCGGAGTTCCTTCCTATCAAGAGAAAGAGTGCTTCCTACATACAGATATCACAATGACCTCTTTCCACATCAAGAGCAGTACCTAACCCCACTTTGAAACCTGGAGCAGGTCTGTACTAGACAGGATTTAGTACAGACCAGATCTGTACTAGAGCAAAGAAAATAATCATGCAGGCTGAGAAATCCCATGGTCTGCCGGCCGCAGGCTGGAGACTTAAGGAAGCAGGTGGTGTGATTCTAAGGATCTGAGAGCTGGGTGGTTGAGGCAGGAGAAAGTCAGCATCCCCACTCCATGATCAGGCGGCATGAGTGAGTTCAGCTCTCCTCCAATTTTCCGTCCTACGCAGGCTCTCGAGAGGCTGCCTGAAGCCTGCCTGCTGTGGGGAGTGCCCTGTGCTTTCTTGAGTCTAGCCATTCAGAAGCCCATCTCCCCACAGAATGGGAGGAAATGATTGCAAATGAAGCAACCTACAAGGGATTAATCTTCAAAATAGTAAGTGATCAATCTCACACATTTCCATATCCAAAAAATCACCACCAACAACAATAACAACAAACAACCCAATCAAAAATGGGCAAAAGTTTTAAACAGATATTTTCCCAAAGAAGACATACAGATGGCCTAAAAGCACAAGAAAAGACGATCAACATCACTAATTATCAGAGAAACGCAAAGCAAAGCTACAAAGATATCACCCCATGCCAGTCAGAATGGCCATCATTTAAAAAGTCCACAAACAATAAATTCTGGAGTGGGTGTGGAGGAAAGGGAACCCTCCTACATTGTTGGTGGGAATGGAAATTGGTAAGGCTGCTATGGTGAACAGTATGGAGGTTCCTTAAAACCTAAAAATAGAACTACCATGTGACCCAGCAATCCCACTCCTGAGCTTATATCTGAAAATATAATAACAATAATTTGAAAGATACATGCACCCCAGTGTTCACTGCAGCATTATTTACAATAGTGAAGACAAGGAAGCAACTAAATGTCTACTGATGGGAATGACTAAAGAAAATGCGGTACATATACACAAAAGAACATTACTCAGCCATGAAAAATGAAATAATGGCATTTGCAGCAATACGAACTGACCTAGAGATTACCTATTATCTACTATCTATTATCTCTGAGAAAGGAACATCATATGATATCATTCATAAGTGGGATCTAATTTTAAAAATGATACATATGAACTTATTTAAACTAATAGATACAGAAAATAAACTAATGGTTACCAAAGGGGAAATGTGAGGGAGGGATAAATCATGAGTTTAGGATTAACATATACACACTACTATTCATAAGACAGATAATCAACAAGGACCTAATGTACAGCACAAAGAACTTGACTGAATATTCTGTAATAACGTATATGAGAAAAGAATCTGAAGAAGAATGTGTATAACCGAATCACTTTGCTGTATACCTACAACTAACACAACTTTGTAAATCAATTATGCTCCAATAAATTTTTTTTAAATGCTAGAAGAAGATGACATCAAAGACTGAAAAACTAAATAAACATAATATCTAGAATTAAAAAAAAAAAAAACAAAGAGACAAATGTCAATATTTCACACACATCCAGAAATAAAGTTTAGCCAGCTATCTGGGCACGTTATGGAACTGAACTGTTGATGCATAAAATTAATCATCACCAGATCTCCTCTTATCCATTTCTGTATTTGCCCCAGAATCTGGCCACATACAGCAGATGACTTGAAAGAGTAGAAAAAATGAAGGTGTCAGTTAAATCACCCCCATCCCATTTTTCCCCCATTGAGATGGTGAACCAGTTTTACCATCACAATCCAAGATCTTTCTCTCCAGAAAACAAACTGCCGTTTTCAATACTGCCCTTCATTGACCCTCGCAAGCTGATTTTTTCCTTTTTCAGGAAAGAAAGTTTGAAATGCAGACAAACCTTAAAAACACTCTTTCAAATCGGAAAAAGAAAAAAAAAAAAAAACTTTTGAAAAGGATTGTTTTGAGAGAGGTGGATGCCAATGGTACCCTGGCAAGATACAGCAAAATGTGAGGGTATTCTCTTTTTCGACTTGCCCAGGGAGGTAGATTTTAATTTGCTGAAAGGAAATCCATAGCAAGTCAGTCTGAGTCAGTCCCAGGCTGCTCCCCGCAGTCTGCAGACTGAGCGGCTGATACCTCTCCCGCAGCTCCATCATTCTGAAAAGAAATTTCAATTCCAGCCTCGGCAGGAGCAGGGAAACTCAGTTTGGAAGTTTCCATCTTGGTGGTCCATACAAAAAAAAAAAAAGCAAATTCCTTACAAAGAATTAGATTTCAATTTCTCATTAGAGGGGGGCTCGCTTCTGATAACTCTACAATACAGAATGAAAGCTCCGTATGGTTTAACTCTTAGACACATACCCAAAAGATTTTTCTCTCTTTAAAGAAAGCACCTCATAAGATGCAGAAAGGATCTTTTTTCCCTTCCTATTGCTAAATTTTTCTTTTTCCCATAAGCCTTGTTTTTCCCTTACCTCCATTTCTGAGCTGATTTTCACTGTGAGAAGAGAAAAAAAAAAAACAGTTTCTTGAAGCCGACCTAGGCTTAGCACCTATATGACTTACTCAAACAGGTGTGCCTAACCTCACAGTATAAGAGAAAAAGCATTATGACTTATTGCCAGTGAAAATTTAACCCTACGTCAAATGTCTCAAAAATAAGGATGCTCCCCGGCAGCCACTTTCACCTCGTGAAGGAAGCTTTATTTGGCATTTATCATTACAATGGGGCACTTGGTGAGTTTCATACTCAAAAAGGAAAAAAAAAAAATCACCGCTGGTTACCAGAAAGCACTGAATTGCTTAGTGCACTCAGCTGTCTCACATGTGGGAGAACAGTCTTCCTTTTTTTTTATTGCACAGAATTCAGAATTGAATAGACCTATGAACAAACTGTTTGTACCCTAATCAATGGCTCATTTATGGGTCTGTTGAGGAAAATGAGTGCTTAGAAAAGAAATATTAAAGCCAGGGGACTTCTTGAAGACCTCCAAGTTCATAGGAGAAAACTGCTGGGCAAAGTTAAGACACACACACACACACACACACACACATACACACACATACACAAAATACTGTTTATCCTTTTGACTTACAAACAATGACAGCATTTTTTCCCAGATAGGTCTCCTGGATGTTACCTTAAACAGCATCAACAATGCTTTAAAGGCTCTGCAAAATCATTTCATTTTTCTTCCTGAAGACAATTTCCATGGCTTGCTCACTACTGCACAATACTATTTGCTGAGAAACCTCAGACTGGATCAGGGCTTTTTTTTTCCTTTCCCTAACATTGCATACAGGGAAGGCAATGGCAATCCACTCCAGTACTCTTGCCTGGAAAATCCCATGGACAGAGGAGCCTGGTAGGCTGCAGTCCATGGGGTCATTAAGAGTCGGGCACAACTGAGCAACTTCACTTTCATGCATTGGAGAAGGAAATGGCAACCCACTCCAGTATTCTTGCCTAGAGAATCCCAGGGACAGAGGAGCCTGGTGGGCTGCCGTCTATGGGATCACAGAGAGTCAGACACGACTGAAGCGACAGCAGCAGCAGTAGCAACATTGTATAAGGTAAGAGTTTTCTTGTTGCCCCACAATTTGCAAACAGGTTCCATATGAGTTCAACTGGAAGTTTTCTTCCTATAGGTGCCTGGATTGGGTCAGCTCTAATGACCAAAGTGTGTGCAATGGTTTGATGTGTCCCTTACATGTAATTACATGTCTAGACGACATGCCAGAGCAAACTCTTGCCCAGCAGTTGGGAGGAGCAGAATGCAGAGGGCAACTCACAGGTGGGCTGAGGTGCGAGTCCATATGATGAGGGATGGCCATCAGTTCCAAGCTGGTGCAATCATGAGACAGGAAAGGAAGTTCAAAGCCAGATGCTGGTGTGGAGAGAACCTCCCCTTGGAACAGACTGACAACAGACTTGGAGTTCATGATCGCATGTGGGTGAAATTAGCAGAGGTTGACCAGGATGAGAGGTCTGGGATCTCGGACAGCGAGAAATCCCTGAATCTGACGCAGTGGGGTCTGCTTGGTAGCAGCCCTAGTGCCTTTGGGCTGGCCCAGCTGCCCTAGGTGCCTGATCCTCTGAAACGGGTCCTGCCAGCAGCAACCATGCCACCTAGGCACCATCCTTTCTTGAATGGATATGGTAGTGTTCAAACCTACATCCTCCATATCTAGGAAAGACAAGGTTCAATCACCCACAACAGCAACGCACAATCAAGAAACACATCTATACAACCCACTGAAAATCATCTTCAATAGTCCGTGAGTAACTGAAGCTGGGGCCATGTAAATAAGGCTGATCGTTTAATGTTTATGACACGTTACATTTTAGAATCCATCCAAAGCGAGCATTACTCCATGAGTGAACGGCCATTTGCATCTTTTATTGTCCACCAAAGAGTACTTCTGACAGAGTTCTGTGACAGTGATCCGCCAAAAACACTATTTGGCAGCCAACAGAAAATCGTCTGTGGTTTCCCAAACCTACCTTCTCTGTATCTCAGGAGCTCACTGCATGATACTCATGAACTCTCTGTCACAATATTCAACCTGATAATGCCAGCAATTATTATATCCAATACGATGCAAATGATTCTTAGATAACACATGGCAAACGGCAGACCTGACAGTGTTTGTGAGGGAAATCAAAGCCTTACTGTCTTATTGATCAGTATTTGAATGTGCAATTGTACCCTTTAGGGAAGAGATCTTAATGGATGTCCGGCTGCCCATCAGAATGTGAGCCATCAACCGATGCTTCAATAAAACAACTCTGCAGAAAACAAACACATCATTTCCTGATCCCCACAGCATCAATTGAGTGTCCTCTGATGCTCAGTTTTAAATGGGACTTAGACGAGAAAATGTTCATGAGTAGCTTTATTTTATTTCGTGTTTTTGCAAATTAACCTTCCATAGGAAGCATCTGCTGTTGGTGCAATTAAAGCCATTGGAAATGTCCTTTATTCAGAAGAGAGCATTGAGTCCCTTCACCTCTCTGCTTTGTTTTTCCAGTTCCCCAAGCCAAGTACTTCTGTGTGTGTTCTCAAAACAGGCCAATGTCTTTGTCTGCTCCTATTGAGCTTTTCTGTCTAGACTCAATGGGCTAAGACATTAGTAATAATGGTGCTTCTGGAATCTCGGTGGTACCGGACTTGGAGCTATTGACACAGCATTCTGTCCTATCAAAATAACTTTTTTTTTTGGTAAAGTAAGCTCTTTGAAAACAGAGTAGGGAAAACATTTCTCTAATACACATAATAGAATTACAGCACACAAAAAAGAAGAATGTTATATTTAAAATTGCTCATAAAATTGATGGTAGATTTTACCTTTATGAATGATGGAAGGAGATGGTTGAAATATAAGCTAATATCCAATTCATAGATGTACACAAATGTTCATCTATAGCACATCATCAGTTTCAAAGTGAGTGATTTCATTGCCATAAAGTTCCAGTGATTCAATATAGAGCTGTATGTGTACGTGCTAAGTCACTTCAGTCATGTCTGACTCTGTGCAACCTTAAGATTGTAGCCTGCCAGGCTCCTCTGTCCATGGGATTCTCCAGGCAAGAATGTGTAATAGGTTCCCATGTCATCCTCCAGGGGATCTTCCTGACTCAGGGATCAAACCCACATCTCTTATATCTACCTGCATTGGCAGGTGGGTTCTTTACCCCTACTACCACCTGGGAAGCCCATAGAGTGGCAAACTAACACAAATCCAGAACCTCCATAAACGTCAAGGGGAAATGAAAGGATCATTGCCAGCATCTACCAGGATAACTGATCTATACAATTACTCAATGAATAGTCAACATGATTAGTTATAATTCAATAGTTATAAAAATGGGTTACATAATTTTGTTCTAAGAAACTAAAAGAAAAAAATACATTCCGCTAAACAATGAAGACACCTCGAGTGTCTCCAGCTGCACCTGCACACTTGGTGGGAAATCTGATTACAGGTGAGCACAGTTATTTGTCAGGTAGGAGAAGGCTGTCTTTCTAACTGGCTTCAGCCATCATTTTCCTCTGGTAGAGTTTGTCATGATAAGCATCATAATGCTTCCTCTGGATGGACTGAACTTAATACTCACTTAGCATCCCACTTTTATTCTTTTCCCTCATGTCTTTGTATGTTTGACCTATTGAATCCTGCCTCTTGCATGGACAGCTACCACCCACCGAGACTCCTTTGCCCTCTGCCCATCTACAGAGCCACAAACACTGCAATTTTTATTTTGTTCACATATAGCACACATTCACTTGTCACATAGTAATGGTTAAAATGTAGCCATATCGTATTTTCTAGATCAGGAATCAAAGGCATAGGGAATTTATTGAAAGTCGCATAAGTACTTGGTGTTACACCTGGTACTCACATGATCTCACCTTTTCCAAATACATCACATGTTGTGTACCTATTGTATGTACTTACATGTACATATGTTACTGTCTATATTCACGCATGCTAAGTCGCTTCAGTCATGTCTAACTCTTTGCAACCCTTTGGGTTGTAGCCTGCCAGGCTTCCCGGTCCATGGGATTCTCCAGGAAAGAATACTGGAGTGAGTTGCTGTGTCCTCCTTCAGGGATCTTCCCGACCCAGGGATTGAACCCACATCTCTTATCTCTCCTACATTGGCAGCCGGGTTCTTTACCACTAGCACCACCTGTTTACTGATGGCAGTGGGGGAATCTCCAGAGCAGAAGCAGGAGCCATTGGGCAGCGACAAGGAAGGTGTTAACTGTCTTGCCCATGAAGCCATCATGGCTCAGCAGACCTAATTCAGCAAGAAATCGTTGTGCAGAACCCTCTGGTCTGGGTCCTACACAGATAGTGCACTGAGGATAACAACGTCTGTCAACAGAAGGTCGAGGACCGCCACAGAAAGTACTCCTACATCCGCAAGACCAGGGCTGGTGGAAACTGCCTCTATCACGCTTTTGGATTCTCCCACTTGGAGGCGTTGCTGGATGACAGCAAGGAATCGCAGCGGTTCAAGGCTGTGTCTGCCAAGAGTGAAGAGGACCTGGTGTCCCAGGGCTTCCCTGAGCTCACAACTGAGGATTTCCACCACACGTTCATGGGCCTGAACGAGCGGGTGGAGACGCAGACCTCAGTGGCCAACCTGCTGGTCTCCTTCAGTGACCAGAGCACCTTGGACCACCTGGTGATCTACCTGCAGCTGCTTCCCTCGGGCGACCTGCAGCGGAACAGCAAGTTCTTGGAGCACTGCATCCAGGGTGGGCGGACCATCAGGGAACTCTGCCAGCAGGAGGTGGAGCCCACTCCCAAGGGGGGCGGCCACATCCTCATCCTGGCTCTGGCGTCTCCAGCTGGGTAGAGGGCATGGGCCGCGGCGAGGGCGGCACCACGCCCCCCCGAGGGCTCCAGCCCAAGGTCTGCCTTCTCTGCCGACCTGGACACCAGGACACCCTCTACGAATAGGCCTGCCCTCCCCTCTGCCAGGCGCTAAACGCGTACAGAGGGGTTTTTGTGGTCGTAAATGATCATATTTCACTGCCCCACCCCCTTCCCTGTCACACGACCTTGCGTGTTTTATTAAGGGGGATGCTAGTGGCGATTTTTAAAAAAGCACTGGCACATACATAGTGCTTTGCAATTCTCAAAGGACTTACAGATACCCTATCTCCTTTTACCTTCAATATAAGCCAGTGCATAAGGGGAACAGGACGGTATTGTACTTTCAAATTTGAGGAAACCTGTCTCTCCAAGGAAAGGGGTGGGACACAGTGATTAGAAGAGGTTGCAAGCCTCGACTATGTGGTTGCAGTTCCAACAAGTGTACTTAGATTCCAGCTTTTCAGTTTACCAGCGTGTGGCCTCAGGTAAGTTGTCTAAGCACTCCATGCTTCATTTATCTTATCCAAGCCAAACAAAGACCTGAAAAATGAGACTGAACCACTACACACATATTAGAATGGCCAAAATTCAGAACAGTGATGACACTGCTGGTGAGCAACAGGAAGTCCCATCCATTGGTGGGCAAACCCAGGATGGGATCCTTATTTTGGAAGGCACTTTGGCAGTTTCTTACACAACTGAAACACACTCTCATGTGATCGAGAAATCACAAGCCTTGGTATTTACCCAAGCAAGTTGAAAATGAATGCTTACACAGAAGCCTGCCCATGCATGTTTTCAGCAGTTTTATTCATAATTGTTAATTTTCAGAAGCAACCATGATGTTCTTCAGTAGGTGGTGAATGGATGAACAAATTTTGGTCATGCAGACAATGGACTAGTGTTAAGCTCTAAAAAGAAATGAGTTATCAGGCTATGAAAAGATATGAAGGAAACTTACAAGCATAATCTTAAGTGAAAAGTCAACATGAGAGGAAAACATACTGTCTGATTCCAATCATAGGACATTCTGGAAAAGGCAAACTTATTAAGATAGTAAAGACTGGTGGATGCCCAGGGTAGGATGGAGGGAGGGATCAATAGGTCATGCACAGAAGTATTTAGGACAAAAAATTACTCTATATGATACTATAAGGATGGATATACATCATTATACAATTGTCTATAGACACAGAATGTACAATACTAAGAGGGAACCCTGATGTAAACTGTGAACTATGAACCCACATCCTCTGCCTGCCTTTTGTCTGTAGAAAAACTTCAAAGAAAAAATTTAATTAGGAAAGTGAGAAAAATGCCAAAAGAAAGGAAAACAGTCAAGCAAGACAAAAAATAATAAAACTTTAGCCATGAAACAAGTCCAAAGAATTTTAGCTCCTCCTCAAGGACTGCACATAATATTCTGAGTCATGTCCTTTGAGCTGTTTTCCAGATTCTGAAGCCCCAACCAAGAAGATGAAGTTAACTGTGTGCTGCCCACAAGCACGTAGGCCCCAGACAGGCCCCAAGCTGGTTGGAACCAGAAGGTTGATGATGCTGACTCTCAATTACCTCACCACCAGCCAATCAGAAGAATGTCCCCAAGCTGACCACACGGGGCTCCTTGAACACTGTAAGACACCTCATTACCTGCTCCAGAGGGGACACACAGCCTTGAGGGCATTAAGTTGATGTGTCCCCCTTGGCCTGACAAAACAATCAAGCTACTTCTTTGTACTTCATGCAAAACTTGTCTCCATGATTCTGCTTGGCATCGCTGAGCAGAGGCTGAGTTTTGGCAGCAGTATAGTGCGTCAGTGAGGTTCTTGGGTTTTAAGGCCAGGCTCGCCTGGTGGGGCTGCTGACAATGCAGGAAGCCATGCATATGTGAGCACTGGGGGTACACAGGAAATCGTTGTACCTTCCCCTGAATCTGCTGTGAATCGAAAACTGCTCTAAAAAAAAGTCTTTAAAAGTGAGGTTAAGAACCTGCTGCAGGGGTTATCATAAGGATTCAATTAAATGAGATATTTTATGAAATGCACTTGACCCATGGTAAGCCCCTCATCAGATCAGATCAGATCAGATCAGTTGCTCAGTCGTGTCCAACTCTTTGCGACCCCATGAATCGCAGCACACCAGGCCTCCCTGTCCATCACCAACTCCCGGAGTTCACTCAGACTCATGTTCATCGAGTCAGTGATGCCATCCAGCCATCTCATCCTCTGTCGTCCCCTTCTCCTCTTGCCCCTAATCCCTCCCAGCATCAGAGTATTTTCCAATGAGTCAACTCTTTGCATGAGGTGGCCAAAGTACTGAAGTTTCAGCTTTAGCATCATTCCTTCCAAAGAAATCCCAGGGCTGATCTCCTTCAGAATGGACTGGTTGGATCTCCTTGCAGTCCAAGGGACTCTCAAGATTCTTCTCCAACACCACAGTTCAAAAGCATCAATTCTTCAGCGCTCAGCCTTCTTCACAGTCCAACTCTCACATCCATACATGACACAGGAAAAACCATAGCCTTGACTAGACGAACCTTTGTTGGCAAAGTAATGTCTCTGCTTTTGAATATGCTATCTAGGTTGGTCATAACTTTCCTTCCAAGGAGTAAGCATCTTTTAATTTCATGGCTGCAGTCACCATCTGCAGTGATTTTGGAGCCCAGAAAAATAAAGTCTGACACTGTTTCCACTGTTTCCCCATCTATCTCCCATGAAGTGATGGGACCAGATGCCATGATCTTTGTTTTCTGAATGTTGAGCTTTAAGCCAACTTTTTCACTCTCCACTTTCACTTTCATCAAGAGGCTTCTTAGTTTCTCTTCACTTTCTGCCATAAGGGTGGTGTCATCTGCATATCTGAGGTTATTGATATTTCTCCTGGCAATCTTGATTCCAGCTTGTGCTTCTTCCAGTCCAACGTTTCTCATGATGTACTCTGCATATAAGTTAAATAAGTAGGGTGACGATATACAGCCTTGACCTATTCCCCTTCCTATTTGGAACCAGTGTGTTGTTCCATGTCCAGTTCTAACTGCTGTTTCCTGACCTGCATATAGGTTTCTCAAGAGGTAGGTCAGGTGATCTGGTATTCCCATCCCTTGAAGAATTTCCCAAAGTTTATTGTGATCCACACAGTCAAAGGCTTTGGCATAGTCAATAAAGCAGAAATAGATGCTTTTCTGGAACTCTCTTTCTTTTTCCATGATCCAACGGATGTTGGCAATTTGATCTCTGGTTCCTCTGCTTTTTCTAAAACCAGCTTGAACATCAGGAAGTTCACAGTTCATGTATTGCTGAAGCCTGGCTTGGAGAATTTTGAGCATTACTTTACTAGTGTGTGAGATTAGTGCAATTGTGCAGTAGTTTGAGCATTCTTTGGCATTGCCTTTCTTTGGGATTGGAATGAAAACGGACCTTTTCCAGTCCTGTGGCCACTGCTGAGTTTTCCAAATTTGCTGGCATATTGAGTGCAGCACTTTCACAGCATCATCTCTCAGGATTTGGAATAGCTCAACTGGAATTCTATTACCTCTACTAGCTTTGTTCATAGTGATGCTTTCTAAGACCTACTTGACTTCACATTCCAGGATGTCTTGTTCTAGGTCAGTGATCACACCATCGTGATTATCTGGGTCATGAAGATCTTTTTTGTACAGTTCTGTGTATTCTTGCCATCTCTTCTTAATATCTTCTGCTTCTGTTAGGTCCATACCATTTCTGTCCTTTATCGAGCCCATCTTTGCATGAAATGTTCCCTTGGTATCTCTAATTTTCTTGAAGAGATCTCTAGTCTTTCCCATTCTGTTGTTTTCCTCTATTTCTTTGCATTGATCTTTGAAGAAGGCTTTTTTATCTCTTCTTGCTATTCTTTGGAACTCTGCATTCAGATGTTTATATCTTTCCTTTTCTCCTTTGCTTTTAGTTTCTCTTCTTTACACAGCTATTTGTAAGGCCTCCCCAGACAGCCATTTTGCTTTTTTGCATTTCTTTTCCACGGGGATGGTCTTGATCCCTGTCTCCTGTACAATATCATGAACCTCATTCCATAGTTCATCAGGCACTCTATCTATCAGATCTAGGCCCTTAAGTCTATTTCTCACTTCCACTGTATAATCATAGGGGATTTGATTTAGGTCATACCTGAATGGTCTAGTGGTTTTCCCTACTTTCTTCAATTTAAGTCTGAATTTGGCAATAAGGAGTTCATTGTCTGAGCCACAGTCAGCTCCTGGTCTTGTTGTTGCTGACTGTATAGAGCTTCTCCATCTTTGGCTGCAAAGAATATAATCAATCTGATTTCGGTGTTGACCATCTGGTGATGTCCATGTATAGAGTCTTCTCTTGCGTTGTTGGAAGAGGGTGTTTGTTATGACCAGTGCATTTTCTTGGCAAAACTCTATTAGTCTTTGCCCCTCATACATGACAGCAATCGGTTCCCATCTCATGCATGCACAGAACCAGCTCACAACCTGTCACCTCCCTGAGGGCCTTTTACTCTCTTCTTTTCACAATGGATAATGTCTCTGTAACATCAGCCTAGTACATTTCAAGTTCAATATGTATTAATATTTCCTGAGCATCTCTTAGGGACGGAGACATTCTGAAGGAAACAGAGAGGAGACACTCTGCAAAATAACACACACACTTATTTCTACTGTGGGAATGATGACACAGAGGGGCCGGAAACCATAGGCAGGGAGCAGTGAACTGGTCCTGGGATTTGGCTGAAGCAAAAGAAAATGCTAAATGTAATGAAAATAATGTTTTGATGCACAGTGGTTGCAATTTATGTTTTAAAAGATTATTTATTTTTTGTTTTGGGTGAAATTTGGGTATAGATGAGCATCCAAAAGCTAATTTTAGAAAAACTATAAACTGCTCAATAGGCACAGGAGCTTCTCATGTTACCAAAGATGGTACCCAAATGACATAGCACCAACATGTGGCTGGAAAGTTAAAGAGACCCATTAATTTATAAACCAGGAATTCTAGAGCTGAATGGGGCTTCTCAGGTGGCACTAGTGGTAAAGAACCCTCCTGCCAATGCTGGAGAGCAAGAGTCATGAGTTCAATCTCTGGGTCAGAAAGATCCCCTGGAGTAGGAAATGGCAACCCACTCCAGTACTCTTGCCATGAACAGAGGAGTCCAGCAGGCTACAGTCCATGTGGTCATAAAGAGCTGGACACAACTGAGCGAATGCACACACACACCAGTACAGAATAAGGTTTTAGGCCCACACCTGCCTCCCAGCCCTCTTCTTCATGGTCTTTCTTCTACATCAGTGAGCCATCATAACAGCACTTCTTCCTAAATTACTTTCACTGGATCCCCACATCTCTATTAAGACTAAAAAGTCTACAAACAATGAATGCTGGAGAGGGTGTGGAGAAAAGGGAACCCTCTTACACTGTTGGTGGGAATGCAAACTAGTACAGCCACTATGGAGAACAGTGTGGAGATTCCTTAAAAAAACTGGAAATAGAACTGCCTTATGACGCAGCAATCCCACTGCTGGACATACACACTGAGGAAACCAGAAGGGAAAGAGACACGTGTACCCCAATGTTCATCACAGCACTGTTTACAATAGCCAGGATGTGGAAACAACCTAGATGTCCATCAGCAGATGAATGGATAAGAAAGCTGTGGTACATATACACAATGGAGTATTACTCAGCCACTAAAAAGAATACATTTGAATCAGTTCTAATGAGGTGGATGAAACTGGAGCCTATTATACAGAGTGAAGTAAGCCAGAAAGAGAAACACCAGTACAGTATGCTGCTGCCACTGCCGCTGCTGCTGCTAAGTCACATCAGTCATGTCTGACTCCGTGTGACCCCATAGACATCAGCTCACTAGGCTCCGCCATCCCTGGGATTCTCCAGGCAAGAACACTGGAGTGGGTTGCCATTTCCTTCTCCACCGATACAGTATACTAACATATATATACGGAACTTAGAAAGATGGTAACAAGGATCCTATATATGAGACAGCATTAGAACAATCTTTTAGACTCTGTGGGAGAGGGCGAGTGTGGGATGATGTGAGACAATGGCAATGAAACATGTATATTACCATATGTGAAACAGATCGCCAGTCCAGGTTCGATGCACGACACAGGGCGCTCACGGCCGGTGCACTGGGATGACCCAGAAGGATGGGATGGGGAGGGAGGTGGGAGGGGGGTTCAAAATGGGGGACACATGTACACCCATGGCTGACTCATGTCAATGTAAGGCAAAAACCACTACAATATTGTAAAGTAATTAGCCTCCAATTAAAATAAATTAATTAAAAAATATATCCCCCCCCCAAAAAAAAGACTGAATTCATCTAAGTGACTGGGACAGTCTATCTCTGGCTCAGCCTTGACCCAATGTCACCCATCTTGATTTGTTCAAGGAAATCTGAGATGAACGCTCCCCTGTTTCCCCCCATAACCTTTGGCCTGAGCATCCCCACATTAGGGGAAAGTGGGTTAACAGCTGTAAATATATTTGTTATCATTTTTAAACTGAAGTATAGTTGCACTACAATGTTGTATCAATTTCTGCTATACAGCAAGGTGACGAGGTTACACATATGTTTTAAAGATACTGTCACTAAGAGCTATGGTTGTTCTTCGGAATCTGTTATTTCCAGTGGTCCAGAGTTTTAAAATTGAATTTCATTTCCAATTTAATTCAGAACAACAGGTTAAAAGCTAAAGAAAGTAAGAAGTAAATACATACTTTGAGTCAAATAAAAATCCATTCTTCAACAGTAAATACATGGATAATGCTGGACTTTCACAATGTCTAAAACTAACTCATTACTTCAATATGTGTAAAGAATTGCATGAGGAAAACACACCTTTCTTTCAAAGTACCCCAAAAAGTTGAAGTAGACATGTGAAATCTGACTCCTGCTGTAGAAACAGTGGTTCCAAACTGCAAAACAGCTCATGTGAATTTCACGAAGAATAATAACAGGTGATAATTCATCTGAGGCCATAGCCTAAGTGATCCAGAGGGGTTGCAAAAGAAATGTACTTCTCAAGTCAATTATTCTTCTTCCTACTCAATCCCACTACTTCTCCCACCGTTAATATATTTCTTTCCTAATCACCAAAACTTTGACCTTTAATCTCTCTTTCTCTCTTTTTTCTATTTTAACATTTTCCTTTTTTTGACAGCGTCCCTTCACTTTCCAACAGTTAGCCTTAACTGCCAGAATATGAAACAAAGTACTTTGCTGAGTAAATCTGCTTGCTAAATTCAGGTTGCTTTTCCCTGTGTATGACCCACATTGATTTTTCCCCTCCTGACAGACAGTGGAGTTGGATTGAAAAGAGATTTTCACTACTCTTCCAAAGAAACATCCCACAGGAAATACATGTTAGTTCCTTACCGTTGGTATATATGGAGGAAGTGGAGTAACCTAATTTGAAAAGATAGTTAATTTAAAACTGACCATTTTTTTTCTTTTAGGACAACCACGAGACATCTGGGCTGGCTGCCATCCCTCGTCCATCTCTGTGTGCTGTGCCTACTGGTCCGCCTGAAACAGCAGATCATCGGTGGCCACACCCCATTCTGTCTCATTTTTTAATTAGTAAATTTGACACTTTAGAGAAGTTTTCAAACCACAGAAACCTTGAGGAGAGAGTGCAGAGAGGTCTCATGCATACCCTGCCTTCAGATAAGCACAGCCTTGTCCATCAGCAGCACCCTGTCACAACCAATGAACTTACATGGGCACATCATCATCACCAAGTCCACAGCGTACATTAGGGCTCTTGGAGTGGTGCGTTCTATCAGTTCAGTTCAGTTCAGGTCATTGCTCAGTCGTATCCAACTCTGAGACCCCACGGACTGCAGCACACCAGGCCTCCCTATCCGTTACTAACTCCTGGAGTTGGTGTCTGTACAAATGTCCACTGAGTCGATGATGCCATCCAATCATCTCATTCTCTGTCGCCCTCTTCTCCTCCTGCCTTCAATCTTTCCCAGCATCAGGGTCTTTTCCAATGAGTCAACTCTTTGCATCAGGTGGCCAAAGTATTGGAGTTTCAGCTTCAACATCAGTCCTTCCAGTGAATATTCAGGACTGATTTCCTTTAGGATGGACTGGTTTGGTCTCCTTGCAGTCCAAGGGACTCTCAAGAGTCTTCTCCAACACCATAGTTCCAAATCATCAGTTCTTCAGCACCCAGCTTTCTTTATGGGCCAACTCTCACATACATACATGACTACTGGAAAAACCATAGCTTTGACTTTTTGGACTTTTGTTGGCAAAGCAATGTCTTTTTGGCAAAGCAATGGCTCCTGTCCTGCTTGGCTGCACACAGAGAGCCCCAAGCCTGCATCACTTGTGATGATTCCCGTCTGCCCACGTGCAGGAGGCAAGCGACCTCTGTTAGAAGAAAATCGTGACTCTTATTCTCAGTAATTGCTTGTTGGCTACTGATCTGGAAGCTACAGATGGCAGCACAGGTGAGTTCTTGGCTAGTGGCCACCATTCCCAAGTGTGCATCTGGCCTCCCAACTCCCGTGCTATTTTCAACAATGGTGAGAGTACTTTCTGTGTTAATGTACATTCTATGGGTCTGGGTTATGGTAATGCACATCCTATGGGTTTGGGCAAATGGACTGTGACATGTACCCACCAAGACAGGATTGTACAGAGTAGTTTCACCGGCTAACATCCTCTGCACTCCCCCTGTTCATCCCTCCCTCCCCAAGCCCCTGGCCACCACCCATCTTTACTAATGTCTCCATAGTACTGGTTTTCTCCAGAATGTCATAAAATTGGAATCATATGGTACATAGTTTTTCTCAGATTGGCTTCTTTCATATTGTAATATGTATTTGAGTTTCCTCCATGTCTTTTCGTGGCTTTGCAGCTCCTCTTTTTCGAATGCTGACTAGTATTTCACTGTCCCCATTCTTTCTCTCGTAGGCCTCTAACCCATCCCTGTCTGCCAGAACCCCCGGAAGCTGGTGGAAACCAAGAACAGCTCCACTGCACACAACTGTTCCCCTCAAAGAGTGGGGGTCAGAGCCAACTTCTATTAGGTTTTCATTGTGTATTCTAAGTGTAACTGTGGGGTGGAAATGAAAGACAACCCTTTCTATTAGAACACAACATTCATTTGCATTATTTTCTTCCATCCCCATCTGAAATCTGGCATGTAGATATGATACACACCACTAACAAGGCAGGTGGGAGACTTGCTCAGGGGACATGACCGGATAGTGGCCACTGGGGGTCTGAGTTCAGGTCTTCACCTGCATGATGCTTCCCAACCTGCAATGCTGCCTCTCTCTGCCTCTCACTCCTTCTCTGCACTGGTCTGGCTGTGTGTAGCTCTTTGGGCTTCCTAGCTGGCTCAGTGGTAAAGAACCCATCTGGCAATGCAGGAGATATAAGAGACACAGGTTTGATCCCTGGGTGGGGAAGATCCCCTGGAGGAGGAAATGGCAACCTGCTCTAGTATCCTGGGATTCCAGGAAATCCCATGGTCAGAGGAGCCCAGCAGGCTACAATCCATGGGGTCCAAAAGAGTCAGACAAGTCTGAGTGTGCATGCATGCGCACATACACACACACACACACACACACACACACGTCTTTAGAAGAGGCTGTAAGAGCAAGGACACAGACTGCAGAGCTCTGTGGGTCCATGGAGCCTCTGCATGTCTGATACTGTAGGGAGTTTTAAGCAGAGGTGCACTTTCCTGTTTATTTTCTAGGTTTCCTCTGGATTTCAATTATCCAAGATATTCCCATATCACCTATGGATGTGAGAGTTGGACTATAAAGAAAGCTGAATGCTGAAAAATTGATGCTTTTGAACTGTGGTGTTGGAGGGACTCTTGAGAGTCCCTTGGACAGCAAGGAGATCCAACCAGTCCATCCTAAAGGAAATCAGTCTTGAATATTCATTGGAAGGACTGATGCTGAAGCTGAAGCTCCAATACTTTGGCCACCTGATGTGAAGAACTGACTCATTGGAAAAGACCCTGATGCTGGGAAAGATTGAAGGCAGGAGGAGAAGGGGACAACAGAGGATGAGATGGTTGGATGGCATCACCGACTCAACAGACATGAGTTTGAGTAAGCTCCGGGAGTTGGTGACGGACAGGGAGGCCTGGTGTGCTGCAGTCCATGGATCACAAGGAGTCAGACACTACTGAGCGACTGAACTGAACTGAACTGCCAGAAAAGTTAGAGGTGGGGGTGTCTGTTTAGAGGATGATATAAAAAGCACAAGTAGGCTTGGGCTTCTTAAACTTAGGGCTCCAAGATTTGACTCCTGGATTTTAGGGGCAAATATATTTTAGTATCTGACTAGCGAGATCTATCAATTTGCAATTTTCACAAAATCGTTGTCTCTCAAATTCTTCCGAGTACAACAAGCAGGTGTCCATAAAATATACAACTCCCCGGGTTCCTACCCTGAAAGTTCACAATCAGCAGGTCTTGGATGCAGCCTGGGGCTGGGGAGGTAGATATTAAGTACTCTGTTTATCTTCAGCATCAGAAACTCTAAGAAGCAGTATTATAAACAATACCACACCTACAAGGACACCTGGAGAACGCAAATCAGATCAATGCAATCCAGAAACAACCAGCCCCCTCCATCTACGGTTGCAAGTTGCTGCCACTCAGCTCGTAAAGACTCAGAGGGATGACACTTTTGCAGAGACAAGAGTCAGAAATGGAGTCAGTGAGGCTCATCTCCTGTTTGGCTGCACACAGAGAGACCCGAGCCCACCACGGGGAAGCCTCCTGCACCACCTGTGACGATTCCCTTCCACCCACGTGCAGGTGGAAAGCAACAACCTCTGTTAAAAGAAAATCGTGACTCTTATCTTCAGTAATTGCTTGCTGGCTACTGATCTGGAAGCTAAAGATGGCAGCACAGGTGAGTTCTTGGCTAGTGCCCACCATTCCCAAGTGTGCATCTGGCCTCCCAACTCCCATGCTATTTCCAACACAGGTGAGAGTACCTGTGTACTGACCACCTCCCCCAAGCATAAAAATCGCCCCAGCTCCCTCTTGGAAGGACAAAATGTCACCTTTGTAAAACGACAAGTGTTGTGAACCAAATGGTTGCATTTCAAAACTAAATTTTAGGTGCTTTCAACATCTTATGAGAAATCAGGAGCCAACTTATTTTTTGACACATGAGATGGTGATGTTCATCTGCTCATCGTTATCACATGGAGACACACATGGTCAAGAAAGGAATTCGTGGAAAGACAGCCCCAGCCAGAGGAAATCCAACTGCACACACCTCCTCAAGGATGCAAGATGTAGTGTGATTGGCAAACATACACCAAGCCACACCAATTCCAGTAAGAGCTTTGTTCTGATTTGTATTATAGTCATGCTAAATAATTTTATAGTTTTTAAAATTTGTATTTTATATTGGAATATCATTGATTAACAATGCTGTGGTAGTTTTTCAGGTGTAGAGGCAAGTGGTTTAGCTACATGTGCATGTGTACTCGGTCACGTCCAACTCTTTGCAACCCCATGGACTATAGCTTACCAGCTCCTCTGTCCATGGAATTCTCCAGGTAAGAATATTGGAGTGGGTTGCCATTCCCTTTCTCCAGGGGATCTTCCTGACCCAGGGATCAAACCCACATCTCCTACATTGCAGGCAGATTCTTTTCTCTCTGAGCCACAGAGGGTTCAGATATATTAAATTCTTTTTGTTGTCTAGGTTAAAAATAAACCCCAAAAAATCTACATCAGGCAAAAAGAATGGTCTCCATGACAATAACAATGGTTTCAGCAATTAATTCTCTCTTAAGGAACTAAGACATTGAAATGACTTTCAACCCTGACATCAGCACCTTTCACTACCCTGATGGCCAGACCAAACTAGAATTGGAACTCACCCCACCAGAAGTGGGGGCTTCCCTCATAGCTCCAGTATTCTTGGGTTCCCCTGTGGCTCAACTGGTAAAGAATTGCCTGCAATGCGGGAAACCTAGGTTAGATCCCTGGGTTGGGAAGATCCCCTGGAGAAGGGAAAGGCTACCCACTCCAGTGTTCTGACCTGGAGAATCCCATGGACTCGCAGAGTCTGACACAACTGAGGGACTTTCGCTTTCACTTTCCACCAGAATCGGAACTGGCTCTGATGGACGCCAAAGTCTCTCCTGGAATCACACGTCAGCAGGTTCAATGCCCAGCCCGTACCCATCATTTCTATGTCTGCCACTATGACCAGGATATTGACCTTTCTGAAGAGGTATTACCTCCATCCTTACCACTTCAGAGAACTTTCCTTCCTAATTCTGACTCACCTTTCATAACTTTCTATTTTGACCTTTATTTTCCTATTGTTAGCAGACATCCATCTTAAGTCTTTTTTGAATGTTTACAATGCTGCTTCTGTTGTGTGTGTGTGTGTGTGTGTGTGTGTGTTTCTGCCTTGAGGCATGTGGAATCTGAGCTCCCCACCAGGGATCGAACGCCCAACCTTGCACTGGAAGGTGCGGTCCCAGCCACTGGACCCCAGGGAAGCCCGCGGACACTCTTCTAATGGCTGCGTCTTTCCCCTCTCTGACATATGAACTGAAGCATGGAAAACACTGACCGCATATTACATTTACAGCTCCCAGTCCTTGAGACAAATTTACTTCTAATCCCACATAATTGAAGGCCAGGAAAAAGTGCAAACATAGTAATCCCTCACATCAGTAGACACGCAATCAATTTTTAATCACTATTATTTCAACAACTTTTCTTCACAGTCCTTGACATCCTTGGCTTCTGACTCCTCTGAGTCATCCCAGGTAGTATTTATTAATATTATATAAAGACCAGGACCATTTAGGAGAAGGCAATGGCACCCCACTGCAGTACTTTTGCCTGGAAAATCCCATGGACAGAGGAGCCTGGAAGGCTGCAGTCCATGGGGTCGCTGAGGGTTGGACACGACTGAGCGACTTCACTTTCGCTTTTCACTTTTATGCACTGGAGAAGGAAATGGCAACCCATTCCAGTGTTCTTGCCTGGAGAATCCCAGGGACGGGGAAGCCTGATGGGCTGCCGTCTATGGGGTCGAACAGAGTCGGACACAACTGAAGTGACTTAGCAGCAGCAGCAGCAGGACCATGTATCCGCATGATGCTTCACATTGCCTTCACTATTTGGGCTTTAAAATCTATCATCTCCACCAAACTTTGACAATTAAATGTCCCAATACTTCTTTGGATTTTTTCATAACCCATCTCAATCTTGGTCCTTACCACCATCCAAAAACCCTTGAACATCTGTAGATACCTCTCTGTTGATGCTACATGCACACACACACATACAGTTATACACGCGGCATATATAGTTTGTTTTACCTCTTCAGGGCCTCCATTTTTATGCCCGTTGCCTACCTTCTACCTGCTCAGGCTTGGCCCCCCTCCATCCTCAGGCACCGCTTCCAGCTCTATTGTTTCAGCTCCTGGCTCCCCGGCACCTTTGATGGCAGAGCCAGATTAACTTTCTTCACTGCTAAGCACTGCATGCTTGAGTTGCAAATGGCCCACACATCTCAAAGAATATGCCTTGAATAAAAGTAGGCGCCAAAAAAGCCACAGTGAGGTGGAGCATAAGATGATAACATGGGAAGATATTCCAGTAGAACTTTCTTCTGCGTAGAAAATACTTGTTGACTCTTTCGCATCATACAAATAAGCACTAGACACAATTAAATGAGTGCCTTCACGAGGGAGAAAGAGAGGGCAATTCGGATCACAATGAAAAATGTCCTTTTTGGAAAAGGGCAGCTGAAAGATTTTATTTTCTTCAGCCTCCTCTTCCCCTCCTCCCATAAATCTCTAGGGTTTCTGTGTTCAAAGGCTCCAAGCTACCACCTGCCACCTTTGATCAACCTCAGGGCCACTTGAGCGCTGCTTCAAAAACCACTTGACTGTTCTGGCTCCCAGAACACTCCATGGCCGCTCTACTTCCCTTCTTCAAGTTTACTTCCAAATAATACTCTGATGAGGAGTTATTACTTCTTCTACAGCCAGCTCTCAGAACTACAGAAAAACACGACAAGAATTTGTCTCTGTCCATCACTGGAGAATATTCCCATTTTTCATGCCCTTTAACACACTTGGGTTCTCATGTCAAAACTTACATTACTCACAGAGGAAGATAGAGGGCTTCTGGGGCTTTGCTTTTAGGATTTTTTGCTTGTTTGTTTCTGATTTTACATCTGTGCTTCTTCCTGAAACATGAGGGTCACGTCTGAGGTTTGCTGATCCAGCCCAACCCTCTGCCATTTGTTCTGACCTCAATCATAGAACAAAGGAGACCATTAAGGCTGGAGCAAACTATCATTTCTGGTTTCCATTCATTCAATAATGACATATTTTAAGAGCATGTTTGTTTACTAACTTGTCGATATGATACTAGTAGTAAGTCAGCTTTTGTTCTTCCTGTACCAATAAAAGTATTGACAAAAAATAATCTATTTTTACTTTACTAACATAATAAAATTCTGGTACTTGCCTCAAGGAGAGTTTTCGATCAGCATACACTTCTACACTGAGTTGAAATATGAAGATATAGAAATGTACTGTTCTGGTTGGACTGGCAGAGAAGGGAATTTCTGTTCAAGGACTCAAGTTACTCAAAACAGAAGGCAAAGTCTTACTAAGAGCTTCAAGCAATCACATAGTTCTGTTTAGTCCCAGTAGGGATGCACTGGAATAAAGGAATTAAAGGACATGTAAGTTCCCCATTATTAAATTTGAATTTAGCACTGGTCACTGTCCTGCTAACAGGATCTCTCCATCAGGGTGCTAATAAATTATTCACAGGTTCACATAAGTATTTATTGTTCTCTTATGATATGCCAGGCACTGTTATAAGTCCTGAGTATACAATGGTGAACAAGACAAAGTCCCTGCTCTCAGGGAGTTTACCTTCCCTTTGGGGAGATAGAGAAGATAAAGGAGAAAGAAGGATAAGAAGACAAAGAGGGGAGTTCCCTGGTTGCCCAGTGGTTAAGACTCCATGCCTCCAAAGCAGAGGACACAGGTTCAATCCCTGGTTGGGGAAGTCCAGCATGCCGTGTGGTGTGGCCAAAATAGTAATAGTAAAGAAGGCAGAGTGGGTAAAGCCGGCAATTTTACAGCAGCTCAGAGAAAGCCTCTCTGATATGCAGCACTTAGCAAAGACCTGGAGAGAGCAAGTGAATGCACTGTAGGTTTAGCTGAGCCAAGAGCAAGCCAGCAGAGACCCAGCAGGTGCAGAGGTCCTGAGGCAGGAGCATCCCTGCCTTGCTGGAGGGGCTGGTGTGCCAGAAAGGAGCTGGTCAAGGCAGAGGAGGAGGAAAGGAAGCCGTGGACGTCAGAGCAGGAGAAGGACGGGGGAAACAAGTATGACCTCTGAGAAAAGACACATGGTGCTCCGGTCTGTTCCTCCACCTTCTAGCACATCCAGTGAGAAAAGAACTAATAGATGAACCTGAAGGTGAGATCACACCATCTTCTGCTTCCAATAATTCAAGAAATATCCACTGTATTTGAGTGGAAGAGTTAAATCCTAAAGCCTAAACTATTAGTTTCCTTTTAATGTACTTTAACATTATAACATTTCTGTGCCCAAAGTTTTATTTTCAAACTCTGCTCAAAAAACCTAAAAGAAGGGTAGTAAGAGGAACCCATCTTCATTGTATAAAAGCCACACAGGAGTTACTACCAGCATGACCCCATTCTCTGCCCTGACAGAGACTTAGAATTTCAGTGTTTTCTGGGACAGACTTGACTTAGTACCAGACTAAATGCTGGTTAGCATACAGTTTCTTTGGCAGAGTAATAAACTGATTAAAAATTGAGCCCCCACCCCCAAGTATATCAAGTGTAATTACTTAAGCTGCATTTCAACATTACCACTGTCTCTCAAAGTCACCTGACCATGAGCTTGAGACTAGACTCCCTTCCTTTAAAAGGATGAGCAGGAAGAAGGGAGCCCCTTGCAGGGACAGTGAAGAGTGATGGGAGCCGGGAATGGAGGGTTTTGACTTACTCTTCACCTTGACTCTGCCAGGAAAAGCAGTCTCTTCTCTCCTGTGTGAAATGGTGAAGAATCTAGAGAACACTGTTACCCTGGGAGCTGAAAGTCTGAATCTTGACTTTCAGAGCCAACAGACATCTCTTTACTGATCTCTCTGGACCCTGAAGCCAAGGCTACTTCATTGAAGAAAGAAGAATCCCAAACATCTCTTGGACTAAATGTCATTTGAGGCCAGGCATTGTCACCCTGCTTATTTAACTTATATGCATAGTACATCATGAGAGATGCTGGGCTGGAAGGAAGAAGCACAAGCTGGAATCAAGATTGCCGGGAGAAATATCAATAACCTCAGATATGCAGATGACACCACCCTTATGGCAGAAAGTGAAGAGGAACTAAAAAGCCTCTTGATGAAAATGAAAGAGGAGAGTGAAAAAGTTGGCTTAAAGCTCAACATTCAGAAAACGAAGATCATGGCATCTGGTCCCATCACTTCATGGGAATTAGATGTGGAAACAGTGGTAACAGTGTCAGACTTTATTTTGGGGGGCTCCAAAATGCAAAATGTTCACTGCAGATGGTGATTGCAGCCAAGAAACTAAAAGATGCTTACTCCTTGGAAGGAAAGTTATGACCAACCTCGATAGCATATTCAAAAGCAGAGACATTACTTTGCCAACAAAGGTCCATCTAGTCAAGGCTATGGTTTTTCCAGTGGTCATGTATGGATGTGAGAATTGGACTGTGAAGAAAGCTGAGCATTGAAGAATTGATGCTTTTGAACTGTGGTGTTGGAGAAGACTCTTGAGAGTCCCTTGGACTGCAAGGAGATCCAACCAGTCCATTCTGAAGGAGATCAGTCCAATGTGTTCTTTGGAAGCACTGATGCTAAAGCTGAAACTCCAGTACTTTGGCCACCTCATACGAAGAGTTGACTCATTGGAAAAGACTCTGATGCTGGGAGGGATTGGGGGCAGGAGGAGAAGGGGATGACAGAGGATGAGGTGGCTGGATGGCATCACTGACTCGATGGACGTGAGTCTGAGTGAACTCCGGGAGTTGGTGATGGACAGGGAGGCCTGGCGTGCTGCAATTCATGGGGTTGCAAAGAGTTGGACTCGACTGAGCGACTGAACTGAACTGATTGTATCTGATTTAATTCTGTAATCCCAAGGCTAAAACAGTATCTTACATGTGCTTAGAATCCAATAAATATTATTCAAAGGAAGAAAGAACAAAGAAGGAAGATGTATATACTAGGAAGAAGCAGCTAAGATTGCTGGAAGAAATATCAATAGCCTCAGATATGCAGATGACACTACTCTTATGGCCGAAAGTGAAGAAGAACTAAAGAGCTTCTTGATGAAAGTGAAAGAGGAGAGTGAAAAAGTTTGCTTAAAGCCCAGCATTCAGAAAACAAAGATCATGGCATCCGGTCCCATCACTTCATGGCCAATAGATGGGAAACAGTGGAAACAGTGGTAGACTTTATTTTGGGGGGCTCCAAAATCACTGCAGACTGTGACTGCAGCCATGAAATTAAAAGATGCTTACTTCTTGGAAGAAAAGTTATGACCAACCTAAACAGCATATTAAAAAGCAGAGACATAACTTTACCAAAAAGTCTGCCTAGTCAAGGCTATGATTTTTCCAGTAGTCATGTATGGATGTGAGAGTTGGACTATAAGGAAAGCTGAGCGCCGAAGAACTGATGCTTTTGAACTGTGGTGTTGGAGAAGACTCTTGAGAGTCCCTGGGACAGCAAGGAGATCCAACCAGTCCATCCTAAAGGAAATCAGTCCTGGGTATTCATTGGAAGGACTGATGCTGAAGCTTAAGCTCCAATACTTTGGCCACCTGATGTGAAGAACTGACTCATTTGAAAAGACTCTGATGCTGGGAAAGATTGAAGGCAGGAGGAGAAGGGGATGACAGAGGATGAGATGGTTGGATGGCATCACTGACTCAATGGACATGAGTTTGAGTAAACTCTGGGAGTTGGTGATGGACAGGGAGGCCTGGTGTGCTGCGGTTCATGGGGTCACAAAGAGTTGGACATGATTGAGTGATTGAACTGAACTGAGAAGCTAAGATTACCAGGTTTCACTGCAGAGAGTATCAAAAGGTCTACCTCACCCCTCTTACTGTAGATGCAGTTCTAATTATAACACGATGCCCTACTTGTTAAGAGAAACAGGAATTCTTATTTAAGACATGAGGAGGTATTCCTAAAACCTCTTATTTCAAAAGTAGTCAGATACTTTTGATACAAATGGTGTCCTCATGACTAGCAGATATCATGTTATTAATTACTATATTTTCTTTTTAAAGAAATAGATATGTAATGTCTTAATTTTTACATAAGAATGCATTCTTGGGTGACAGATATTTGGGCTCACTTCATGGATGTGGATTGTACCAAACTCCTAGTCAATAAATTTCATTTCATTCTCAATGGTACTTGGCATTCATTCCAAAAATCTCCCACTTGACGCTTCTAAACGATTTTACAAGGCACTTAGTTTTCACCAAAATCATCTTCCCAAATTGTAATTGGTACTTTAAATTCTATGGCTTTCATAGAGTTTAAAAATAGGAGGTTAAGTGTGTTTCAGTCCCTGGGTAGAAGATTATTGTTAGTCTGCCTAAATATAAATGGTACCCATTGCTTCTCTCTCGACGACTCGGAAGTTGCTGATGTCCTAGGACGCCCGTTGGTTGCAAGATCCACATCCTTCTGTTAGCTTGTGAAGGTGACTTTGGAAGGATCCCAAAATGGTTACGGTAAAATATATAGAACTAAACAAAAATGCATTTGAACTGTGATGCACGTTGCACTTCAGCTAACAGCAAATGTGAAGGAGTGTCACTGAAATCTTTAAACGGATGCTCTGCTCACCAGTCTCACACATCACACCCCACGTAACTGGCAAGCGCTGTCATCACGTTCTTCCGTCATGTCTCTTGACGAGCTGCGTGTACTTTGGGTAGAAAACTGGTGACGGTAGTTCTCTTTCCTGATGCACGTGTATGTGTTATTTGGGGTAATAATTTAGACACTGTTAAAAGACTGAGCCCTTTTAAGTCCTCTCCCAGATTTTTAGTCAGAGGAAAGTACAGCTATTAGAAGACTTGGCACCTGGCCTTGCTCTAATCATCCGGAGCAAAATGTGTCCTATGTTACAGCAGAGGGGAACACGGCATCTGCAGGTAACACCTGTCAACAACACTGACCTGATTTCCAGGTTGCAGCGTATCCAGATAGCCTGCCCGTGTCACCGCCCTGTGCTAACTTTAGAACTCGGTCTGGAGCCGATACAGTCCTTCACACATATGCTATTTTGTTGTATCACAAACGGAGTAACTACACTGCATCCTAGCTAGCTAATTTGTCTAATAACAAGGCTATTTTGAACACACTAAATGAGCTCTACAGACTAGAGCATTTACTTTCTTTTCCATAAGAAACAGAGATATCATGGTCCAAAGGAACAGGCCACGGAATTCCCTGAACTCTCTTAGAATTTCCCATATATTGCTCTCTCTCATGATAATCATTTTTAAAAGGATCAGAAAGAGAAAATCAAGAGGATATACCTTAAAATACCTCTCAAGGTCCTGAAAATGTTGTTTTCCAGTCTTTGCTAATTTGAGGAAAATTTCAAGTTAAAGTCCTAATTTCTTGGGGTACTGGAAGATGAATCTATTTAATACTGTGAAGAAAACAGGAAGGGAGGGAGGGAGGGGAGAAAAGAAGATAAACATTCTAAGACCTAAAGAGAGGTTATTCAGCTCTAGGCTATCAAATTATTTCAGTCTGTATTTTGTTACCAAATATCTGCTTCTCAACCACAGCCCTGCCCATTATCCTCAAATACAAACAAAAAGTGTGTATGTGTATACATTGTCCCTCTTTCAGTTCTGTGATTACAAGTTTAATGTATTTGGACTACAGAAGAATTTTTAGATAAAAGTCACATAGACCTTAAAATTACAAACATTAAAATGACTTTGTAATACTTCAGAAATGCTAAAATGGGGGGAAAATATATATATATAGATTTCCATCAATTGAGCACAACAGATAATTGGCATATTAAGAAAATGAAAATACAGGTCACCCCAAAGAATCTTTCAAGTTTCTGTCTTACTTCCTGAAAGTCAGCTTTGCCATGGAAACTGAATAGCGAAATAAGACCAGCTTTGTGGCATACACATTACAGTTGCCTTGAGATTGCAGTAATTTTCCAACCGTCCTTCAAACCATTGTTTCTGCAGCAAATGCATGGGGCTTTAGCTCCTTGCTAAGGTAATACCCTCTTTCTGCTGACAGCTCTTTATTTGGGATTATGTAGCGCCGTGGGTACATAACGTAAATACACGTGCTTATTCATAGAGGAAAACAGTTCTGTAAGCTACTGATGTTATATTCTTTGCTGTGATAAGAGCACTTATGATGCCAGAGGAAAAAGTATGTGTGGAAATGACCTGGAAAGCTCTCCTTTGTCTGTTGTGGTTGCAGGCAGGCGTGGGCTTGGGCTGTTGGCTGCTCACTCTCCCTGCAGCTGAGCAGGCAGCATGGTGTGCCTGAAGTGGGGGGAAGAGAAATCCAGTGGCCTGAGCTCTCGCTCCAGGCCTCTCCCTGATGTCCTGGAACTTTGGGGTGGGCATGTGGGGGTTAAGGGAGCAGATACTCATTTTCCCCCTCAGTATTCTCACCTGAGCAGCCTCAGGTTGATTAGGTTGACCTGTCACTAGGGGATTTGTTGATATTCAGTCTCTCAGTCATGTCCAGCTCTTTGTGACCCCAGCCTGCCATGGACTGTAGCACTCCAGTTTTCCTACCCTTCACTATCTCCTGGAGTGGGCTAAACTCATGCCCATTGAGTTGGTGATGCCATCCCACCATCTCATCCTCTGTCACCCCCTTCTCCTCTAGGGGATGCTATGGTGCTACTGGCATTTATTGGAGCCCTATCAGATACCAGGCATTCTCTCTGTGTAAGACAGTCTTGCGTATACAAACAGTCTACTAAAACTAATGCTGTTTCTAGACCTAAGAATACTCTATGACTCTAACTGGTATTTTATAGTCATAACTATGACCATACTCCTTTATATTCCAGATCCTAAATTTGAGTAGAATCTCTATCAAAAACAAGAGGGAAAAAAATAACCCTAAAATTTCAGCTGTCTTGTTAAAATTTGCTTTTCAGACTTCCATCATTTCTAACAAAAGCGTTTCTTTAACAATGGAATAAAATTTTCCCCAATATTATTCACCTTTTGTAACCAAGTCTGTGTCCCAAGATTACAAACCAAGTCTTGAGTTTTTTAGTTGCAAAATATTCAATCTATAAAGAAAGCTGAGTGTCAAAGAATTGATGCTTTTGAACTGTGGTATTGGAGAAGACTCTTGAGAGTCCCTTGGACTGCAAGGAGATCCAACCAGTCCATCCTAAAGGAGATCAGTCCTGGGTGTTCACTGGAAGGACTGATGCTGAAGCTGAAACTCCAGTACTTTGGCTACCTGATGCAAAGAGCTGACTCATTTGAAAAGACCCTAATGCTAGGAAAGATTGAGGGCAGGAGGAGAAGGGGATGACAGAGGATGAGATGGTTGGATGGCATCACTGACTCAGTGGACATGGGTTTGGATGAACCCTGGAGCTGGTGATGGACAGGGAGGCATGGCGTGCTGCAGTTCATAGTGTCGCAGAGAGTCGGACACAACTTAGTGACTGAACTGAACTCAATCTAGTTATGTGCTAATTACATGTAAATATTTAGAGGTTAATATATCACCCTGTGGGTCTTGATTTCCAATTAGGGTAGCATGAGAACAGTTTCAAGGAGAAGTATAACGCATTAGGACATCTTGGGGAAAGATAGAAAATGGTGAACTCTGTAGCCTTGCTCTCTCTTAACTGGCTTAAAGTTGAGCCAAAAATGAGATAAAGATATTTTCTCCAGATTTCTTTCTAAAAAGCCTCAAATGCAAATCCTGAAACAAATGGAATTGAGAGAGTTAAAAAGAAGCAATTAAAACAAAAAAATTCAAAGTTTAATCTTTATTTTCAATACATAAGATTTCGTAAATCATTCACTAGTGGAAAAAAAATTGTAAAACTTGGCATCTTTGCTTCCTGTTCAAAAATAATTCTACTGCAACATTTTGAATTCAATTCAGCATGAGTCTAAAAGGAGCCAGAGTGTTGCAACATTTGAAAGATGGGAAAAGGGATGCATTTAGTATTGAAAAGAGAAACAGCAGTAAATTCATGGTAAATATGCAATAGATATCAAAAGGGAGTAATTAGAGGAAAATTGCCCACGCTTAAGAATATCGAAGGGTTTCATGGGTGAAATTATAATGCTTAAGTGATATCCTAGTACATGGAAAAAAAAGTCTTCGCAACCTTATCTGGTCCTCAGAGGCTGCCCTAAAGTAGAATGATTGATCTCCTGTCTAATTTTATCTCAGTTAATGGGATTGCCTAGGCTCGCCTTGTTTTAATTCTTGTTTGAAGATTCCAGAGTCTTAATAACTTATGGCAGTGAATTCTACAGTTTAATTATAAGACATCTCATTAGCCACATTTATCCCTATCAGATATGTTTCTTTTAAGCCTACATTTTCTAATCTTTTCAAAGGGCACTGCCACGAAGGCCTTCTGGAAAAATAAATTAGAGAACTTTTATAGGACAAGTGCAGGGTTGCTGCAAGAAAGTCAGGGTGCCTTGCTGCAGAAGGCCAAAGAAAAGTGATGAGCACAGCTGTTTCCCTTTGCATTCAGGAAACACCTCAGGCTAAGTGCTTTTTGAATAGGCCACCTACATTATTATTTGGCTTCCTAGGGCCACGCCACCCTGGGCTTTCTGTCATGTTTGTGGTGTTTCTGGGAGCTCATACTTTCTTACTTTAGATAAACATGATTTACATGCTTCCTATTTCATCATTGAATGTACCAGTTTATATCTACAGATTCCACCTACAGAGTATTTCCCCCAAAGCAGCATCAGAGGGTTTTCTTTGTTCCAAGGAACTGAATTAACTACTGAAAACAGTACTCCTTGAAGATGAAAAGTATGAATGCATTAGTCGCCCAGTTGTGTCTGACTCTGTGACCCCATGGACTGTAGCCCACCAGGCTCCTCTGTCCATGGGATTTCCCAGGTAAGAATCCTGGAGAGGGTAGCCATTCCCTTTTCCAGGGTTAATTCCTGACCCAGGGATTGAACCATGGTCTCCTGCATTGCAGGCAGATTCTTTACCTTCAGAGCCACCAGGGAAGCTCCTCCTGTGTCTCTTTTTCCCCCAAACACCCTTGGAGTAAAGCGTGTTTCTCCTTCTTACTCCTCTCCTCATGCTCAAAGTTTTTGCACAGTAAGAACTGGTTTGAATGACTGAAGTATTTGATCTACTTTAAAGATGGAAGTGATAGAAGAGGAAAAACCCTAAGTCTTATAACCACTCACCATCCTCCACACCTTTGGGAAGTTTGCTTAATATTGCTAAGCTTCAGTGATCTCATGTGTAAAATGGGAATAACAGCCACAAACTACAATGTTTGGTGAGGATTTGAGATGATCTATTTGGAAATGGATGAAAAGCTATGACAATACTAGATGGAGTATTAAAAAGCAGAGACATCACTTTGCCAACAAGGTCTGCATAGTCATAGCTATGGTTTTTCCAGTAAACATGTATGGATGTGAGAGATGGACCATCAAGAAGGTTGAGTGCCAAAGAATTGCTGCTTTGGAACTGTGGTGCTGGAGAAGACTCCTGAGAGTCCCTTGGACTGCAAGGAGATCAAACCAGCCAATTCTAAAGGAAATCAACCTTGAATATTCATTGGAAAGATGGATGCTGAAGCAGAAGCTCCAATACTTTGGCCACCTGATTTGAAGTGCCAACTCATTGGAAAAGACCCTGATGCTGGGAAAGATTAAGAGCATGAGAAGAAGGGGGAAACAGAGGATGAAATGGTTGGATGGCATAACCAACTCAATGGAGATGAATTTGAGCAAACTGTGGGAGAATCCCATGAACAGAGGAGCCTGGTAGTCTACAGTCCATGGATCGCAAAGAGTCGGACATGACTGAGCAACTAAACAACACCTGACCAGATATATGGGTACTGTGGTCTCGCCAAGTTGACAGATAAAATTAACCATCATAATACCTACTGAAGAATATTTATCCAACAATATACTTCCTATGACCTGCATTAATTTTTCCATTAAAAAAATCTTTTGACCCACATGCTCCCCTCTGTTTACTGTCTGGTTTCTCAATTCTCATTTATAACTAAATCCCTCGATGATTTTAATTCCTCCACTCCTGTTCTTTCTCCCATGTAAGTTGGGTTTTTGTCCCCAGCGTAATACCAACACCTCTCACTGGTAAACTCCAGGCCTCATTTCACTGTGCCAGTGTCTGAACAGTTGAAGACTCCTCTTTGAACCCCTGTTCTGATGTTATGCATAGAAATCAGGACACATTCACTTAGTTTCCATCCTATGTCTGTCTGGCAATGCCTTTGGATTGCCTTTTGATCATTTATCTAGCTTCTTAATTCTGAAGAGCCATAGGCCATGGTCCCTGGATGTTTTCTCTATATAAACACATTCCTTTGGTGAGCTCATCAAATTGCTTGTCCTTAAAGACCCATTATTTGCTGATAACTCCCAAATTTGCATCTCCGACTAAGACTTCTCCTTGAACTCCAGAATCTAATAGAAACCTCAGCAAACAGTGAGTCTGTTCATCCAGTCTGATGAAGGCCAAAAACTTTGACCTCTCCTCGCCCCTGTCTCTCATGTTTCATATTTAATTCTTCGGCAAATCTCATCGTCCAAATCTTCTCTAAAATGAAGGGTCAAGGGCAGCTTTTTCATCTTTGCAGAGGTAACTCCATCTTGGTCATAAGAAACACTGCTAATCTGAGTAAATATTTAAAATCCTGAAAGCATTTGCTGCTGCTTTGCATGCAATTTAAAAATGTCATGTATCAAAACCAAACGAAAATAATAAAAGAGTTATAAAAATGAGTTTGAATAGAACTGGAGAAATTTGAACGTGAATTTAATATTATATGGGTATGGTATACAGTATGGGCAAGAAAGTTATATGCTAATTTTCTCAAGAGATAGATGCTGAAACACCATGATGTCTGCAAGCTACTTTCAACTAGCTATATACATGTTTTCATGTGTATATGTGTGCACCCACATGCACACGTTTGTGTGTACAAAGAGAAAGTCAAGACATGTGCACAAGTGGCACAACTTACTGAATGTACATAAAGGGTATTCATGAGTATCACTGTAACATTACTTTAGCTTTTCTAGGGGTTGGCACCCTACTCCAGTACTCTTGCCTGGAAAATCCCATGGATGGAGGAGCCTGGTGGGCTGCAGTCCATGGGGTCGCTAAGAGTCGGACACGACTGAGCGACTTCACTTTCACTTTTCCCTTTCATGCATTGGAGAAGGAAATGGCAACCCACTCCAGTATTCTTGCCTGGAGAATCCCAGGGACGGGGGAGCCTGGTGGGCTGCCGTCTATGGGGTCGCACAGAGTCGGACATGACTAAAGTGACTTAGCAGCAGGGGGTTAATTTATTTTGAATAATTTATGCCAAGTCCAACCATTTCTGAAACCACAATGACTACCGTGCTTATTAAAGGCATCACCAACCCAAACCTCATTTACCATAAAACTCTCTGAGCCGGTCTTCCTTCTACTTCCCTTCTTTCCTTGTCACTTTACAATCTATTCATAAAATAATCTTTTTAAAAAGCATGAATCTTACATAATTCCTTTGCTTAGAGTCCTCCAGCTAAGAAGCAGCACTTATGACCACAAGACCCAGTATAATCTGACCTCCACCAGCCTCCCAGCACCTTTGCATCCTCATCCCCTACTTCTCTTTCCTCTCTCTCTCTCTCTCTGTCTCTCTCTCACTTACCCCACTCAGTCCACATCCTTATATTTTTCCTGGAATACAATGGCACAGTAGCCTCACAATCTTTGGATTTTATGTATCTTCTGCCTGGAATACATCCTCCATCCTCCAGTAGAGCTCTTGTCCCACCTTCTCTAGAGCGTTTCTCAAATATCCCCTTTTCTTTATGCCCTTCACTGACCCATTGCTGGAAATCACAACCCCTTTACAATATCCTCTCACCCCTTCCCCCAATTTTTCCTCTGTAATATGTCTCACCAACTGGCCTAATTGTCAGTTTTTCTCTTCACTCTAGAATGTAAGACACCATAGTAAGGATTTTTTCTTTTTTTGTTTGTTTTTTTTTTTTTTTTTTTTTTTCATTATTTTTTTATTTTTATTTTATTTTTAAATTTTATTTTATTTTTAAACTTTACATAATTGTATTAGTTTTGCCAAATATCAAAGTGATTTTTTCTTAAGCTTGTCCACTGCTCCAACTCCAAGGTCTAGAACTGTGCCTGGACTCCTAAGGAGCAAGCGTTCAGTGAAGACTATAGAACGAAGAAACGCTTCCAGGTAGTGGTGAAGGTTGGCGGGTTGGAGGAAAAACAAAAATAGAAACAAAAAATAAATAACCTGCCACTGCTTCTCCCAGGACATCAGTTAAATCAGATACATTTTGGGTCACATGCTCCCTGAATCCAATCATAATAATTCTTAAATCAAGTTTAAACAGTCGTATGTTAATGGTTTTATCATTTGTGGAGGCCTTCCAGAAAACCTGAAGTTTATTCCGCAAAGTTCTTGGAATTCCTGAATTCAATGTAGTTGAGAAGTACAGGTCATCCTTTTCAGAAAAGGTGACATATTAGGGGCATACAAAACTTACAGGGCAGTGGGGAGGGGGGCTTCCCTAGCGGTCCGGTGGTTAAGAATCCACCTGCCGAGGCAGGGGCCATGGGTTCCATCCCTGGTCTGGGAGAATCCCCCATGCTGAGGAGCAGCTGGGCCCACACGCCTAGAACCTGCGCTCTGCACCAGGAGACGCCGCCACAGTGAGCTCAGCAAGTGCAGCTGGTGAGTGGCTCCTCACTACATCTAGGGAAGGCCCGCAGGCATCAATGAAGACCAGGTGCAGCCTAATTACTTAATTAATTTTAAAAGTTGTTGCCTTTTCATTAGTTGTGTCCAACCTTTTTGTGATCCCATGGCCTGTAGCCCACCAGGCTCCTCTGTCCATGGGATTTCCCAGGCAAGAATACTGGAGCAGGTTGCCATTTCCTTCTCCGGGGGATCTCCCTGGCTCAAGGACTGAACCTGTGTCTCCAGCATTGGCAGGCATTCTTTATTGCTGAGCCACCAGGGATGCCCTTTAAAAAGTTTACAGGAAGCGAATTTGACCAAGACCAGGATCTGGGACTCTCCATTCATGCCCCTCCCCTTCACATGCCTAAAATCTGGGGCATCACTGTAAACAGTAATTCACTGTTTTGGAGTCTTTCTAAGAATACTGGAGCGCGTAGCCTATCCCTTCTTCAGTGGATCTTCCCAACCCAGAAATTGAACCGGGGTCTCCTGCATTGCAGGTGGATTCTTTACCAGCTGAGCTACCAGGGAATCCCGCAGTGAATCTAGACCACCGTAACAATGTAGGGCTCTCTGAGTGGTTGTTAGGGTTGTTGCTTCCATCTACAAAGATAGATTCTCTAAACTTACATATCCCTCCCTCTGTTTCGAGGGTAGATGGAGGATTTGTGTGGCTGCTGGCTGAGTTTATATTCTGCCTGGTAGAATGGGTGTGAGTTCAATCCAAGCCATTTCCCTTGCCGTGAGCCTCTGAAGCCTTCCTGGAACTGGTCTGGGAATGCCAGCCAAGAGTGGGAAGCCTCTGACGTAAGCGGTCACAGATCCTGCTCCTTGGCAGAGAAACTGTCCTTTGATTAGCTGCTTCCTCTCTCTGTGGGAGGTTAGAGCCTCCCCTAAACTGTTCTTCAAAGTACCCATCATCTCATCATGAAACCTTACCCTCCAAGGCAATAGATGAAGTCAAAATAGTTGAGAGACTCCTCACTGGACTCACCAAAAGACAGGTACAGGATTGTTTTCCTGAAAAAATGACTTGCAGGAGAGTGAATTACATCAAGACGTCCCCACTAGACCTCTTCCTGCCTGGAACATCAAGCTAAGTTATGACAAGGCCAGATTTGACCTGTCCTGATATAATCAGTTTTTGAGTCAACAATAAAGTTATATAAGGACCTGGTTTTGTGCATAAAACCCTCCTCCTTCCACTAGGATAAACAAGCTATCCCCCTTGAGAATGGGGAGTGAGGATTCGTCACTTCCAGAATCCGCCCCCTTGTTGACCAGTGGATAGATGAGCAGTGCTGAGCTCGGATGATACAGCTGAAAAACACTCAGAAATGTGTTGTCCGGAGAGCCTGCCCTTAGAGGTCCAGAACTGTGAAGAGTTCAGGTGCCACAGGCCCTCGGTGAGCCCCCAAGCTGCAGGATAGATCAGATGTTAGTTTAATAGTATCAACATTTAGCAGTAAACACTCTGTTTTCTTTTAGCTTCAGAATAAATGTCAGGTGCCAGAGACATCAACTTTGCTACATGACTGCAAAGGGCAGAATTAGGTTCAGTTGGCGGAACTGAGATTCTGACCCATCACAAGAACTGTCACGATGCCTGGAGACAGAAGTGTCAGTTGTACCCTGTGTCTCTCCTCATTGTTCCTGGCACTGGGAACTTGTGTAAGTAAAGATGCAACTCACAGTATCACTTACAATGCTTTAGGGCTTACCTCGTGACTCAGATGGTAAAGAATCTGCGGGCAATGTGGGAGACTTGGGTTCGATCCCTGGGCTGGGAAGATCCCCTGGAAAAGGAATTGGCAACCATTCCAGTATTCTTGCCTGGAGTATTCCATGGACAGAGGAGCCTGGCGGGCTACAGTCCATAGGGTTGCAGAGTCAGACATGATGGAGCAACTAACACTTTTACTTGTACTTCATAATGCTTTAATGATTTATCTCATGAATCAAGTTTTTAAGGACGTTGGGGCTGATGGTGCGATCCCAGACGGTGAAGGGTTATCTGATGTCTCTATCCCCCAACAAAGAGTGCCTTCCAATATCCCTTGACATCCTAATATTGGTTTCTCAGTATCATTGATCGGTCCTGGAAGTTCTCCTAAGTAGGATTCAGGACTGGGAAAGCAGAGGATCTGGCCTCAGAAGAGGAGTAGTCCTTGGCTTCACTGCTTCTTCTTTTCTCCTGGAGATATGAAACTCTTCCCTGAAGTTCTTCCTTGGAAACCTTGTGCTTCCCAACATGCTGTCTTCTCAGAATATCTGTTGTGTATATGTATTAATCTATTATCTATTTATACATTCACATTCTCTCTCTCTCTCTAAATGCATCTGTCCTGTGCCTTGTTCTATTATTTTAAAGAGGATTTAATTTGATGTATGGCAAAACCAATACAATATTGTAAAGTAATTAACCTCCAATTAAAATAAATAAATTTATATTAAAAAAATAAAAAGAGGATTTAAGAGCCATCCCAACTATGTGATCAAGTACAATAGTCTTTCATATCACTCCGGGCTTCCTACAGACAGGTGTGAATGCATTAAATTGAAAATCCACACAGATACTTACCTGACAGTGACCAGAGTCTTGTACTTCCTACTGGTGCCCTGAAAGAGCACTGTATGGGGGTGTTCATGGGGAAAAGAAAAACAGACTTTTTATCTATTTCTGTGTGGCTTCCAGACCTCATTAGAGAACAGCACCTTTTACATCTTTGCAAACCCCAGGTGGCACCAGTGATAAAGAATCTACCTGCCATCGCAGAAGACATAAGAGACTGGGGATCCATCCCTGGGTTGGGAAGATCCCCTGGAGGAGGAAATGGCAACCCACTCCAGTATTCTTGCCTGGAGAAGCCCACGGACAGAGGAGCCTGGTGGGCTGCAGTCCATGGGGTCAGGAAGAGTCGGACACGACTGAAGGGACTGAGACACACACAGGCACAAAGTGGAAGAAGCAGATGGAAACGGCACCCCGCGCTGATTCCCGAGAGGCGTCTGGGGCAGCACCATCCCAGCCCCATGCAGCTCTCTGCTGACAGACTCAAGCTCCAGGACATTTGCTTTTCCCTGTGCAGAATCTATTACTATCCACCTGTCTCCAGCCAGTCTTTCTGACTCCTTGATTGCTCATGATAAACCAGCATATGCTAGCACTTACAGAGGCCTCAGAGGAAGGACCAGCCCATCCTGTGAACTGCGAGAAGCCAGATACAATCAAAGGGCTTCCCTCACCTCCGGCAGCAGTGGAATCATTTCAGTCTTGTTGCTTTCACATGGATGGGCAGCCTGCAGTCTCTCTCACACCCTTAAAAATATTCCCCCAAACAGGAGACAAAGATGTAGCTGTGTCTGTGGTCCGCCTGCAGAAATAGAAGTGCCCGTTCAGTTTCTGGACTCATTCCCACACATTCAGAGCACCTTCTTTGTCATTCTTGAAGTACAAAAATCACAAGCGTGGTGCCATCCCACAGCCATAAGATCTGCATGAGGACCAGATGCTCTGGAAGACAATGCCACGGAGAGAAACCACCGTAACAGCTGTGTGTGCTTTTCAGAGATGGGTGAAGACACACGATGACTATTCAGAAGAATAAAGACACAGGCTGACCCGCTGGTTGCCTCACACACTGAAAGACTCACCCAGCAGCTTCAGGATCAGAATTAGAAACAACCCAGAAATCAAAGAGGTGGGTGAAAGCCCTTTGAGGGATGAATATAAATATCCACCTTTCAAATTGCCTCCCAAAGGACTCACTTAGCTGCTGCTTTGTCACCCCAGGAGTTTGAGTGAACTACTGTTGGGGATGTTATAACTATACCCTTTAGTGTGTATATGACCTCAGACAAGTATTTATAGTAGAAAAGACTTCTCCCCAACCTTGTACTTCTGTTCATTTCACCAAAGGCAGTGTTCTCAGAGCATCCTTGTATCTGTTTCTGATGGACAAGAAGCTTTCCATTCTGCTGCAGGTGGCAGTGTTCAGAGATGGACTGGAAGGAGAAATAGGAGGAAATTTTATCCGGGAAGTTATCAGCTGTTCTGCTCTATTCACCCAGGCCCCACCCTCCTTTCCTTGTGCCCCAAACCCTGTGTACCGCCCGTGTCTGAGTGCTCCACGTCACCGTATCCCTGCATCTCACCGTCCCCGAGAGCTCAGATCAGGGTTCCTGCAGCAGTCCACGTGGTACACGACCTGTATATTATGAGATACGATACATCTCACTCTGTTGCTGTTGTTAAGTTGCTAAGTCGTGTCGACTCTTTGTGACCCCATAGAGTGGAGCCTGCCAGGCTCCTCTGTCAGTGGGATTCTCCAGACGAGAATATTGGAGGACATTGCCATTTCCTTTTCCAGGGGATCTTCCCAACCCAGGGGCCAAACCCGAGTCTCCTGCATTGGTGAGAGGGTTTTAATTTTTTCAACCACTGAGCCACCAGGGAACCCCACCTCACTCCTGTCCATCAGCAAAATGAAAGGAGGCTCTCAGGCTGTTTCAAGACTCCCCGATCCCAGTGGATCAAAGCTACATCTTGTCCTCAAAACCTCATCAGGCCATGCTCCTTGTGACAGCTCCAGATTCCTTCACTTGGTTTCACTTGAGTAGCCTAATGTTCATATTTAAGGTTCTTCCAACACGCATTTAGCTCGGAGCATCTCTACATGACAAATTAACGAGTAGCCTCATTTCCCCTCCACACTGTAGAAGTGTAGACTTTTAAAGTCACTCAAGCACATTTGTATGATGTCGCCTATTTCAAAGACAGATTTCTTTGATGAGGACCTGGGTTCCCGGGAAAAAATTTGCCTTGAAAACAATGTGAACAAAAATCAAACACACTTTTATTTTAATCCCTTCTCTCTTTTTTAAAAAATACATCATTATTTGAAGGCTTCCGGGACTGTGTATTCAAATTAGATCAATAGGTAAAATTCAATAAACCACAGGAGGGGATAACAGCCCTTTAGGAAATGTGAATTTTTCAGACGTCCAACTTAAAAGGGTAGACACAGGATACTGAGAAGGTCAAGAGACCATGGGTATTTGAGGGAAAAAAAAAAAATCTGATACAGCAGGGGGAAAAACAGCTTTGCCAAAGGTCAGTAAACTGCAGGTTGGAAGAGACAGTATAGATAAGTATCATCAGCGATTGAATCAGAATTCCTTCTTCCAAAACTATGATTAAATATCTTTTCTTAGAAGTTTTAGCAGAGAATTAATAACAAAAGATGCCTTTCTCCACTTTTAAATTGGCCTTAAAAAACTATATGCAGTACTAAAAAGCAGCCATGATTAGGGACAGGTATTGATTGATAGATGGATACACACAGTTATTATGTGCACATTTACTTCCAAACTGTTCACATGGTGTATTTTAAGCGGAGAAGGCAATGGCACCCCACTCCAGTACTCTTGCCTGGAAAATCCCATGGACAGAGGAGCCTGGTAGGCTGCAGTCCATGGGGTCGTGAAGAGTCAGACACGACTGAGTGACTTCACTTTAACTTTTCACTTTCATGCATTGGAGAAGGAAATGGCAGCCCACTCCAGTGTTCTTGCCTGGAGAATCTCAGGGACGGTGGAGCCTGGTGGGCTGCCATCTGTGGGGTCACACAGAGTCGGACACGACTGAAGCGACTTAGTAGTAGTTAGTAGTATACATTAAGTATTTCTCAATTTTCTAACATTATAGAACATAAAAAGCTATTCAAGATGAAAAAAAAAAAAGGGAGTCGCAAAAGGAGATGTTTCAGTCATAGTAAATGTTTTTCTAGTCTGAACACAGCCTTTGCCATTTGTTCTGTAATTCCCCTATAGCCTGTGGAAGTATTTGATGGCACAAATAACAGATGACACACCAAAACTCTGCCTCCAAAATGACACCTCCAGATTACTTCACTTGGTTTTACTTGAGTAGCCTAACATTCATATTTAAGATTCTTCCAACACGCATTTAGCTCAGAGCATCTCTAAATGACAAATTAATGAGCAGCCTCATTTCCCCTCCACACTGTAGAAGTATAGACCTTTAAAGGCATTCAAGCACATTTGTATGATGTCGCCTATTTGCAAGAAAGGTATGGTATGGTAAGGTATGGCAGTATGGTAGGAAAAACCCTTCTCCTGAAATTTTTGATTATATACTTCAAATTAATTGATGCAGTTATATTTGTCCAGGTCAGTATGGTGCAGGGGTGGGGGTGGGAGCATTTAAAGTAGTGAAGTCTGACATGTGCACCTTGTGGAATTCAGGGAAGAATTCTTTAGCATGGACCAGCCACTGAAGAGCAGGGGATAAATGCATGCTTATTTTATCTGAATGCCTCCCCCTCGTTCACAGACCCCGTCTCCTATTGAGAGATCATTAGCACATAACTCTATGTAGGTTTAAGCTGTGCAACCTGTTGGTTTGATAGACTTATTTATTGCAATACAATAACTATGCTATTAGCTTAACACTTCTATGGCATTACATTTCACTGATCAGTTGCTATATGACAAGTCACTTGCCCTTTTAATGCACTGAGGGCCACTTCTCATATTTTGTAAATCTGAGGAAGAATCCTACAGGGAAAATATATGCAAAATGGGGGCTGTGGTGTTGGGATTGTTTTGCTGAAAGGGCATTTCCTAATGCCTTAGACGTGCTACATAGCACCTTTCTGAGGAGAAACATTCTTCTGGTGTCATTCTTTAGCTTTCATGAGAGTGGACAGAGGAGAGAAGGGAATCTGGACTGAAAGTCACAAGTCTCCCTGTTGACTCTGTCACTCAATATCCATGTGACCCTGAGAGAGATATTCAGACTCTCCAAGCCTCAGTTTCCTCATAGAGCAAGTCAGATTTCAGTCAGTTCAGTCATTCAGTCATGTTCGACTCTTTGCGACCCCATGGACTGCAGCACACCAGGCCTCCCTGTCCATCGCCAACTCCCAGAGCTTGCTCAAACTCATGTCGATTGAGTTGGTGATGCCATCTAACCATCTCATCCTATGTCATCCCCTTCTCCTCCAGCCTTCAATCTTCCCCAGTATCAGGGTCTTCTCAAATGAGTCAATTCTTCGCACCAGGTAGCCAAAGTATTGGAGCCTCAGCTTCAACATAAGTCCTTCCAATGAATATTCAGGATTGATTTCCTTTAGGATGAACCAGTTGGATCTCCTTGCAGTCCAAGGGACTCTCAAGAGTCTTCTCCAACACCACAGTTCAAAAGCATCAATTCTACTGTGCTCAGCTTTCTTTATAGTCCAACTCTCACATCCATACGTGACTACTGGAAAATGATAGCCTTGACTAGATGGACCTTTGTTGACAAAGTAATGTCTCTGCTTTTCAATATGCTGTCTAGGTTGGTCATAACTTTCCTTCCAAGGAGCAAGACTTGCCAGCAGTGGTGGTGAGGAGCCTCACATAGGCCATCAGGGTGCATTCAAGCACAATCTGAATATTAGTCACTTTCTGATGCCCTGCAGATGATTCCCTTTCCCCTCCCCTCTTCTCATGCTGACTTGGAAGGACCACCCCCTCACCCAGCCATTCTGGCTTTCCTCCCCTCACCTCCCCCTCTACACAGTCAGATCTGCCCTGGGACTAAGGACCAGGAAAAGAAAATCAGAAACAGTTCCAGAGGGCAGAGCACTAATCTGAATCCATAATTCAGAGAGCATGCATTTCTGCCTACAGAAATGCTGGGTAGGAAGAACGATCACCACATTCTCCCTTATTTAGAGGAGATCTCCGTAAAGCTGACAGCCATGTACAGCGCTATTCCTGGTAAGAAAGGCCATCAGGGTTGGAGAAACAGTATAGGCTTTGGAGCTGGATATAAAATCTGCCACATTATTCATGTGCTGTGTGATCCTAACTAATATGATGTCTTTGAGCCTGAGTTTCCTAATTGCTGGAGGAAGAGAGCCCTGCCTACCTCCCCTTCAAGTGGGCAAACAGAATATGTGTGCAGTGAAATGATTGGATTGGATAGAGCGGTCATCACTGTCCCTGCCGTTGTTATTTCCAAATAAGGTCACGTACTCTGTTTACATTCATCAGTTAATACACCTACCACCCCTGAAATCACTGTGAGAAGGGAAAGCCTTGTAAACCATCACCAGTTCTAATACCTTCAGGCCCAGCAGCCCTGAAATAACCTGCCAAGTTTTGCCAGTACTTAAAGAATTCAATTTTCCCCATAGATTTATAATGGAGGCAGTGGGATAATCACTTTTGATCACTGCCAAGTGATGGGGGGTGCCTTTTGTTTAAACACTGCTGGTGAAAGGGGCTCAGAGGCCTGGGGGTGGTGTACCCAGTAAGGAGGTCTCCAGAGCCATTTGATTTCACTTTAATTATTTTGAATTGTGATGATCACAGTTATTGTGAGATTCACCCTCTTACCCTTGTGAATTTTGGGTCTAGGATTGCACTCATCTTGCAGTGCTGAAACTTTATATCCACTGAATGGCAATCTCATCATATGCCCCACCTTCTCTGTCCCTGGGGACCAGCATTCTCCTCTCTGTTTCCAGAGTGTGACTACTTAAGATACGTCATATCACTGGGAACATGTATGGAGTACTTGTCCTTCTGTGACCAGTTTCTTTCACTTAGCATAACATCCTCCAGGTTCACCATGTGGTTTCATATGCAAGGGTTTCCTTCTATTTTAAGGCAGAATAACAGTCTATTGTATGTATGTATACAACATACATACATATAATTTCATTTATCTGTTCATCCATTGATGAATGATTGGGTTTTTCAATAACTGGGCTGTTGTGAATAAAGCTGCAACAAACCCAGAAGTCCAGAGATCTCTTTCAGATCCTGTTTTCATTTCCTTTAGTTATATATCCAAAAATGGGACTGCTGGATCACATGGTAGTTCTATTTTTAATTTTTTGAGGAACCTGTATACAGATTTCTATAGTGGCTGCACAAATTCACAGTCCCACCAACCGTACACACACAAGCGTCCCCTTTTCTCCAAGTCCTGGTCAGTGCTGTTATCTCTTCTCTTTTTGATAACAGCCATTCAAATGAGCATATGGTGATCTCATTTGATTTGCATTTCCCTGGTGATTAGTGACTTTGGGCATCTTCCTGTGTCTATTCAGTTCCTTCCTTCAGTCATTTTTTAAGCGTTATTCATATTTTTGCTCTTAAGTTATGTTCTCCTTACATATTTTAGATATTAACCACTTATAAGCTATATAAGATATATACATCAGATATGTGTGTGTGTGTGTGTGTGTGTGTGTGTGTGTAGTCTGCTGTTTGGTAGGTTGCATTTTTACTCTGTTTATTGTCTTCTAGGCTGCATTTCAACCCTGTTGATTTGGCTGTGCAGCCTCTTTTTAGTCTGGTGTAGTTCCACTTGTTTATTTTGTTTTGTTATTTGTGCTTCTGGTGTCATATCCAATAAATCACAGGCAAGACCACTGATGAAAGAAATTAAAGATGACACAAATAAATGGAAAGACATCTTGTGTTCATGGATTAGAAGAATTAATATTGTTAAAATGTCTTCTCTGCCCAAAGTGATCTGGAGATAAATACAAACCATATCAAAACTCCAATGACATTTTTTTACAGAAATAGAAAAAATAGTCCCAAACACATGTGGAACCAGAAAAGACCTTGAATTGCCAACATAATATTAAGAAAGAAAAACAAAGCTGGAGGTCAGTCACACACTTCCTGATTTCAAAATATATGACGAAGCCACAGTAATTACAACAGTATGGTAATAGCATAGGACCGAGGTATAGACCAGTGCAAGAGAACAGAGAGCCCAGAAATGATCTCACGCATATACTGATCTTTAACAAGGTCAAGTGATCTTTAACAAGGGCACCAAGAACACACAATGCGGGAAGGACAGTCTCATCAACCAATGGTGCTGAGAAAATGAGACATGTGCATACAGAAAAACGGAGTTAGACCCTTATCTTACACTTCACACAGCAATCAATTCAAAACAGGTTAAACACTTAAACGCAAGACCTGAAACTGTCAGACTCCAACCAGAAAACATAGGAGAAAAGCTCCATGATACTGTCTCAGCCCCAAATCATGTGAGAACCACCATGAGATACCCTGGGAGCCAGCTCTGCCCGCTCCCTGACAAAGCAGGATGCAGGTGCAGCGGTGCTCCCAGCCTGACGGGCTCGGGAAGCGCTGAGGAAGGCACACACACAGGAGCACTGTCTTTACTTTTGTTAATGGTCCATGCAAAGGCTAGCACTACCAAAGTATTTAAGATAAAACATGTTTTTTTTTTTTTAAGTGGTTATCTTTGTACTTAATGCAGCCACAAAATTGTGCTGACTTAAGGACAAAGTCTGAGGCTGGAAAGGAAGGAAGTGAGCTTCACCTCTCAAGCTGGTAGAACACTAGGAATGGGGGTTCTGGTTTTCTTTCATTCACTCTTGACACACGATTCACTCAACAGGTATTCTGAGGGCCTCCTCTGTTCTCAAGACTCAGCTCAACACATGACGTGATTTTAAAATAAAAATAGGACTAGCAATACAACCGGATGCATGATGCATGTGGAGACAAAAATAAATAGTGGGTTACACAGCCTGGCACGGGGCGGGGGAGCTGTCTTCACACCAGAGCTGGTGGAGCAAGGGTGTTTAAAAGAGATGTCAATAAAGAAGGAAGAAAAATCTATTTTTCTATTGACAGCGTACAAACTAGACACACTCATATGTATATATAATCTTCCGGACCCAGGGATCCAACCAGCATCTCCTGCACTGTAGGCGGATTCTTTACCATCTGAGCCACCAGGAAAGCCTTATATACATGCATGCCATGCACAGATACGCCTACGTATACACATCCACGTGTTTCCCTCCTTCCAAGCACACGGGCCTCACCGTCTCAGGTTGGCACAGCACGGGCAGAAGCGAGCTCCCGCCTCCCCATCGCGGAAGACTCCGTGTGCACCCAGCAGAGAATGGGCCATCACTCACCACGTGACCGCCTTCAGCCTGCACACCCCACCCACCGCAGCAGCAGCCTCTCATCAGCGCCAAACGCAGGGCGGCCACCCAACCCTGCAAGCGAGAACAGTCGCAGCGGCCCTCCAGGGCTGTCATTCTTTGGAACAAAGACTCACCTGCCTGCGGATCCAATCTGTGTGAGTGGCTCCTGCTAATGTGACAGCGCTCCCGGGAGACCTTGGGGGAGGCACCAACGTACTCCCCTGCCAGAATCCCCTTCAGAGGAGCTTTTGCCACAGTCCTGTCCTGGGCACCCAGGGACTTCCTGTCAAAGACCAAAGGCAAGGAGCATTTATTTTTCATTTTCTGTCTATTGTCAGCTCCACCCCTCAGTATTCCAAGGGTGAGAACCACATTTTGTGAAAACCTTAGAAGGGGAAGAGGCCTGTGCCACTTGGAGAAATCTGTGCACATTTAATTTTCTAGATGCCATGGAATACATCTCACCACAGAGAGTGTAGGCAGTTCAGAGAGCAGAGGGCCCCAGAGGGACACCTGCCCAAGCCCAGGGAACAGAGAATTGAGCAGAACAAAGAACTGCAGTGGAAACAGTTACACGTTCTTGTGGCAAAATCAACTAGCCTGATACACTGTCCTCACCTCTAAAGACAGACACTGAGATTTGTAGAAGAAACATGCATTTACTTTAATGTAAAGCCTGCCAGGATTGAGAGTTCATGGGTGGGGTAGAGATCAAGATACTGACAAAGATAGTTTTTAATACTTCCAGGGCCAAACTGATCTGCATAATCACTCCCCAAAGAAGTCCTCAGCACTGACCCTAGAATTGATGGCAAAACCCAAAATTGCAAAACACCCAGCTTGGCGTGGCGGGCATCTACTCTGGTGTCTTCTGATCACTGTGACTTTTGCTTTTCTCCAGGAAATCTCTCTCCCTCATTCTCAGCCAGTTGGTTGTGTTAGGCTTGAGGGACCCATGCTCTGTTTTCAAGGACTGCATCAGCCCTTCCTCTTAAAGAGGGTGAGAAGAGGTGTGTCCACAAGAATCTCCAAGAAGACTGTGTTCTGGTACTTGGACAAGAGATGCTGACATGGGATGATCCGTGTCCAGTGCAGTGGCTCAGAGGGCAGAACTGAGGCCGGAAGGTGACAGGGGACACTCTGCAGAGCCTGCCAAAGAGGGAGTGAAGCCAGGGGGACAGACAGATGGTGTCCCTGCCAGAGGGTGAATGAAGCCAGGGAGAGGGACAGACAGACGGTGTCCCAACAGCAGTGCCCCGGGGTTGCCTGAAACCAGTGAAGCTTCTATAACGTTGGGCTTGTCAGATCCCTGGGAGTTCTGTATTTATCCCATATTTCTCCTGAATCCAGAAGTCAATCCTGACTGGGTTTTATCAGTTCAACAGAAATCATTCCATCACACACTGTGGGGGCAGCTTTGGGCCCCTGTGAACAGGTTACAGTGGTTAAAAAGGACTTGGTGGGATGGAAGTAAAGCTACTCATCCTGTGACTTTAACACAGGAGGACGAGATGGTTCTGAGACTCCATTTCCAAGCTAAGAGTGTGTGAAGTGGGAAGTCTGGAGGTGGTTTCCCACGAGGCACCAAGTAATTCTCAGATATGGGCTGAGGGCCCTACAGGGAACTCGGTCCTGACACTATCTACATGGAGACAGCATCAGATTCCACAGATCAAGGGCTCAGCCCTGCAGTCATCCATCCGATCATCTTCCTGTCCATCCACCCACCCATCCATCTAGCCACACATCGATCCATCCATCCATCCAATCATCTTCCTGTCCACCCATCCATTCCAAACATCCACCCATCCATCCCTCCATCCACTCACTCACTTGTACTAGTTTTTCTGAGGTTTCTCAGATCTTTTAGGTGAAATAAGCTGTCCTTGTCAATCCCTGTGTTCTGTCAAACCCCCCCCCTTCTCTCCCATAATTATGTTTCAGGCTCAGGTATTTGGGATCATGCATTTGGCTTCTTTTAAGCTGCTATCATTGCGGTAATTTTGTGGCAGCGGTAGAAAATTGCAACACAGACTTTAACATGTTCACCAAGTCAAAACTACTGTCTGCCACATGATTGCTTCTTTGTTGTTATATTGTTTTGGGGGGATGTAAAACTCCATAGGGGAGAGGTTTTTAAGAGAACAAAGGAAATCACACCACAGAGCTAATGATGTTGAGGCTGCACTCCAAGTCCATGCGGGTGTTTAAATCCCATAAACAAACACACACATTGCAAATGTGTCACAACTCTGCAAGCATGTGGGGGAGAGAGGAAGGCTGGTCCTTTTCTCTTCAGAAGCACATGTGCTCCTTGTGCAGAGGAGCCTTTGTTATTAGAGAAGCAGCCTCAGTCACAGTCTAGAGACTTCTGCTGATGACTTTGCTCTCAGCCAAGAGAAACAGTGATCTATCTTTACCGTAGACCAGGATTCTCCTAATGATGTTTAATTTCTCAGCTCCTCTCCTTCTAATAGCAAGTTCAACAACAGCCACTTTTGCAGTGTCAGTAATTTAAACCTAGACTTTCCTTCTCTGTGATCAAGTCAATATCTTACGTCATTGGTCTTTCTTTCTTGCTAGTAATTATAGAAACTAACATATCATGTATCTAGACTGACCAGTCAGGGAGGGACTAAGGCCATTTAAGGGCCTGTCTCTTTACACAGAAACTGATAGAATGAACCCCTCTCTCTTAGATTGGCTGATGGGTATATTCCCCAGGACTAGCACAAAAGGGGTCATTAATGGGTCTATCTCTTATATGCAATCAGAACGTGGAATCAAAACTTCAAGGAAAGTATGCCCAAAATGAGACTTCTTGGAACTCTCCACAGTTGTATAGCTAACTCTGCTGGTCTAGGGAACCCACCACTGACCTACTGGAAAAACAAGAAAGTGAACTCAAGTGGATAATTCCAAGTGAATTCAAGTAGACAAGGCCATCACACTGTCTGAAGCAGATCACACTGTCTGAAGCAGATTGATTACTACTAAATTGGGCGGGTGTGTGTGTGTATGTGTGTATATGTGTGTATTGAGGAGATATGTGTATTTTGTGTGTTGCAAAGACAAGGTTCTTGTTTTCAGGTTTTGTTGTTGTTGTTGTTTTTACTGACTTACCTGCTAGTATGATGTATAGTCCCCTTTTCCTATTTGGTTTACATTAATTACATCAAATTTCTTTTAAAACATTACTTTTGTCATGTCTTAAGCATTACATAATGGTTTTCGAAGGGCACATATTTCCACTTTTTTATCTTTAAAAAAGTGTTTTTAGCTTCCCATATTTAAGTCAAAGATACAAAATGCCCAGCACTAATTAGGAGAATTTATGTTGGTTTTGCAAATACCACTCAATATGCCAGCAAATATGGAAAACTCAGCAGTGGCCACAGGACTGAAAAAGGTCAGTTTTCATTGCAATCCCAAAGAAAAGTAATGCCAAAGAATGCTCAAACTACCACACAACTGCACTCATCTCACATGCTAGTAAAGTAATGCTCAAAATTCTCCAAGCCAGGCTTCAGTAATATGTGAACCGTGAACTTCCAGATGTTCAAGCTGGCTTTAGAAAAGGCAGAGGAACCAGGGATCAAATTGCCAACATCCGCTGGATCACTGAAAAAGCAAGAGAGTTCTAGAAAAACATCTATTTCTGCTTTATTGACTATGCCAAAGCCTTTGACTGTGTGGATCACAATAAACTGTGGAAAATTCTTCAAGAGATGGGAATACCAGACCACCTGACCTGCCTCTTGAGAAACCTACATGCAGGTCAGGAAGCAACAGTTAGAACTGGACATGGAACAACACACTGGTTCCAAATAGGAAAAGGAGTATGTCAAGGCTGTACATTGTCACCCTGCATGTTTAACTTATATGCAGAGTACATCATGAGAAACACTGGGCTGGAGGAAGCACAAGCTGGAATCAAGATTGCCGGGAGAAATATCAATAACCTCAGATAGGCAGATGACACCACCCTTATGGCAGAAAGTGAAGAAGAACTAAAGAGCCTCGTGATGAAAGTGAAAGAGGAGAGTGAAAAAGTTGATTTAAAGCTCAACATTCAGAAAACTACAATTATGGCATCCAGTCCCATCACTTCATGGAAAATAGATGGAGAAACAGTGGCAGACTTTATTTTTTGGGCTCCAAAATCACTGTGGATGGTGATTGCAGCCATGAAATTAAAAGACACTTACTCCTTGGAAGGAAAGTTATGACTAATCTAGATGGCATATTAAAAAGCAGAGACATTACTTTGCCAACAAAGTTCCGTCTAGTCAAGACTATGGTTTTTCCAGTGGTCATGTATGGATGTGAGAGTTGGACTATAAAGAAAACTGAGAGCCAAAGAATTGATGCTTTTGAACTGTGGTATTGGAGAAGACTCTTGACAGTACTTTGGACTGCAAGGAGATCCAACCAGTCCATCCTAAAGGAGATCAGTCCTGGGTGTTCATCGGAGAGACTGATGTTGAAGCTGAAACTCCAATACTTTGGCCACCTGATGGGAAGAGCTGACTCATTTGAAAAGACCCTGATGCTGGGAAAGATTGAGGGCAGCAGGAGAAGGGGATGACAGAAGATGAGGTGGTTGGATGGTATCATGTAGTAGATGGTATCATGTACCATCATGGTATCATGTAGTAGATGGTATCATGTAGTAGATGGTATCATGTAGTAGATGGTATCATGTATCATGTATCATGGTTGGATGGTATCATGTAGTAGATGGTATCATGTATCATGTACCACCCAACTCAATGGACATGGGTTTGGGTGGACTGCAGAAGTTGGCGATGGACAGGGAGGCCTGGCTTGCTGCGGTTCATGGACTTGCAAAGAGTTGGACACAACTGAGCGACTGAACTGAACTGAAAACACGTGCCTGCCACATGATGTGTGCTTTCTGCTCCACAAGGAAACTCAGGGCAATGAGCCCCATGTAGAATTTGGCACTGACCATGAATCCTTGCAAAATACCATTAAAATTCCCTTCATCCCACCATGTGGAACAATTTTCCATCCAAATGTTGGTATCATAATATTTGAGGACTCTAATAATATTTAGATGCTATATTAATAAGAATTTTGTTTTGCTAGTTGTATATATCCAAAGTAAAACAGACACATGGAAAAGCCCTAAATTTAGTAACATTAGTTAATTTCTCATTTAACTGTAACAATTTCCTTTCATCACCAGAAACCATGGAAGAACCCTTTATGTCATGTGTGTGTGTGTGTACATGCATATGTGTGTGTACATGCATGTCTGTGTGTGTGTGTGTGTGTGTGGAAAAAGTATTCAGAAGGGGCAGCTACTCACTGCAATATCTCTTTAACCATTCCCTAACATCCATGCTTTCTAAAAAGGGCACCACAAAACAACAAAATAAAATCCAACATTTATAGAGTAAAAGAATGGGAGAGAGCTGTATCACTGCTGGTTAATACTGGTAAAGATTCTTGCAAGAACCATGCAGGCAGAGCAAGTGCCAGCCCTCAGATCATGACAGAAGACGCTGTCATCAGCGAATCCGAGGGGCACACAGCACACAGGCTCTGGAGTCAGAAAAACCTGGGCTCCTTTCCCAGTTCTTCAACTTGCAAACTCTGATCGTGGGAATATATCTAAACCCTTAACTCCAGTTTCCGCTACAGAAAAAAAGTGATGGCAGTATTGTCAGAAGATTCAATATTTAAATAACCCACATTTCAAAGTGCCCAGGGCCTACTTAACGGGCAGAGAAGGCCTGGACCCAAGCAGGTGGACAAATGATTGGCAGCTCCTCTTACTGCCAGGAGACGGAGCCCAGCCTCCTGTGAGGAGCACCTTTGTCCCTGCCCTGGAGGAAGGTCTCACCTGACCCCTCTTTGCCAACAACATCACACAGAAACAGAGCAAAGTTTTCCCTTTGAGATTCCCCAGTATAAAATTAAAGGAGGGTTTTTTTGTTTGGGTTTTTTTTCTTTTGGACAACCATGGGGATGCTTTTTCCCCTTAGATGTGGGAAAAATGTTTCTGACATTTAGAGTCAGGGAAATAAAGAATGGTCTCAGAAAAACAGTAAGCGAGGAAGTGATCCGTTTCCACACCCTGTCCCAGAACATCCGTGAGGTCTGGAGAAGATGCAGGTGGGGCGGGACCTGAAGGCCGGGCATGCTCGCTGGAGGCAGCAGGCGGGCCTGAGCTAAATGCGCCTGGTCCCAGGGGAAAGTGTGCTCATATTTCAGTGAAAACTCCAGTGGAATTCAAATTCTAAAGCTCAACTTCCTCTGATTTTCTTTTTAAGCACTTCAGGACCATCTTTGGCAAATCAAGCCCTAATAGACCGTCTTGGGACCAGAAAGCAAAGCAGCCGAGTTGGTAAAATCAATTACTAACAAATCAGACGAGAAAGCTTGTGAAATACCTAGTCTAGTCAGAGAGAGCCGATTCACTCACAGACATTTTGTTTCATTCATAAAAACAGAGGTTTGTATATTGGACCCAGCCTCATTCATTCTCTCCATAATTTAGGAGTGCTGGAAAAACACACTGGAGAAAGTAACAAAGGACAATGCGACACTGACACCACGCTGAGCTGGAGCTCAGGGGTTAGTGAGTGTGTCTGTAGCTTAATGTCATGACCATCGAATAAAAATAATAATAATAAACAGCTAAACGTGGCTTCTCACTGAGTGATGCAAGAGCTGGAGCACCAAAGATGTGAAAGGCGACATGTGGCTTCTCCCCTCCCCTCCCTTTCCCCTCACCCACCTCCCTCTCCCCTCCCCCACCCGTCTCCCCCTCCTTTTCAGCCTCTCTCTCCCTCTTCTTCTCCCCCTCCCTTTCCCAATTTCTGATGGAGGACCAGGGACATTAAGATCACACTCAAAACAGCCTAAAACTTTGTATCAAGTTTACTGCCATGAGCTGGTCTTTCAAAAAGGGTATCATTTGCTTTGATCCTGATTAGCTTTTTAAGCAAATAATTGAAATCCTTTATCTAAATGACAATAATAGTATGATAACATGCCTCCATTTGAACATTCACAGACCAGTTTTTAATGAGATGCTCCACATGATGTTATATAATACTATTTTTTTGCCATAATGCTATTAAGATAAAAGATGCAGGCTAGGAAAAGTTGTTAGACCAAAAAAACTCTTGTTCTCATTTGCATTGCTTTGATTACTGCTAGTAATATATTCAACATGTGTTATTCCAAATATTTAACATCTCTGCATTTGTGCAGTCCACTTTTAATAAAACCAATAAACTATGTTATCTGAAGTTCAGAACCATTCCTTATTCACTTTCAAATAGCCAGTGCTCAGCAAACTGAAGAGTGTATAAAAATCACCTCTAAAATTATTTGCTGAATAACCTACATCGTATTTTTAATTAAGTAATATAAGGAAAAGGACAGAGTTCTCAGGAGCTTTCCTAGAGAACATCTTCCATCAAGACCATGATGATTCATCAGATGTCCACGGAAAATTATTCCACCAGTCCCAAATTCACCATCTGCTTGTGTTAAAATTCTTAAAACCCAGAGATACCTGGTTCTCTGCCCAAGAGTTCTGTTTACTACGTCAAGGAAGAGAAACGTGGACTCAATGGGTGGTTTTTTTCTTTCTTTAGCAATTTTATAAATTTCATGTGTTCATTTTAATAATCTATCTTCAGTTTATGGTAAGAACCAATAACAAGTTCAGTTCATAAACTGTAAATTCTATTTTCTTGAAACTAGGACTTAGACTTGATCACTGCCAGTCAGCTGGTGATGAGATAGCTAGTCTTCATTTTTCTGGGATCACAGAGTGCACCTTGGTGACCTCACCCAAAGATGCTGTGCCTGTCCTACGAAAGGAACAGGGAATTCATAAAACCACTAAAAGAATCACTTCTAGCCATACTTATTCATCTCAAACTAAGTGGAAAATAATGGTAATACCAACAATGTTTGCAATGATTCTGTAACACAAACCAGGGTGAGGAAACTGATGAACCTGCTGGGCTAGGGCGTGGCTGCTCAGAGCACCCTCTGCCCATGGGATCCACGCGAGGCCTTCAGTTCAGCGTCCAGTGGCAGCTGGTCTCCTCTGCCCTTCAGAAGGCCACCTTTGCCATCCCATGGCTCCTGTTGCTTTCGGTGATGGTGGCCAGATAGGCAGAGCAGCCCTGGAATTCTGAGGAGCTTGGGTTGACTTCATCCATGCTCCCCTTCTCTGACCTTGGCCATGGTGTTTCCTCCTCCCTGTTTATTTCTTTGTTCTCTGGGCTCACTCGGGAAATGTAACTTCCCATTCCAATAGAAAATCTTTCTGTATTTCAACAACATCTGTCAATGCATTTGAATACTATTGTGCGGTGACAGAGTAGTCAAAGTGTTAGTTGCTCAGTCATGTCCAACTCCTTGTGATCCCATGGACTGTAGCCCACCAGGCTCCTCTGTCCATGGAATTCTCCAGGCAAAAATACTGGAGATGGTAGCCATTCCCTTCTCCAGGGGATCTTTCCGACCCAGGGATCGAACCTGTGTCTCCTTGCACTGCAGGAAAATTCTTTACCTTCTGAGCCGGGGATGGTTATAGAAAGATCAATTCCAAATGTCTTTCCTTTTACTGTAGATACAGTTTTAACACAGGTTGCATCTGTATTGTAACCATGTAGTGGGTACTTTCACGTGATTATCTTGTTTAAACTTCACGGTGACCAATTCAGGTAGATATAATGAGTGCTTTTATGACAAGTAAGAAGACTCAACTCAAGGAGACTTTTGTTATTGTTATTCAGTCACTAAGTCCTGTACAACTCTTTGCGGCCCCATGGACTGCAGCATGCCAGACTCCTCTGTCCTCCACTATCTCTGGAAGTTTGCTAAAGTTCATGTTCATTGAGTACCAAGAGTCATTCTCTCAGTCACTGGTTTCAAAGGGCAGCTTGGTTGATCTGTTGGGTCATCCTCTTTTATCAGATATGCATGGTCTTCTTGTTTATGTAAATTTCTTGTTCAAGAGCAGGTTCACTGGGGCTAGCATGAGAAAGTGTAAGGAATACTGGAGAGATCCCGGTTTTAGATGCAAATTTTTCATCCATCTGCTGTAAGACAGGAAAAGCATCCTTCTCACTGGGCCTCCTTTCTGGTTACTCTTCTAGGACCATTTCTCACAGAAGAGTGTTGCTAGGGGTTCTGTACTAAAGCCTCTTTCTACACTTTCTGAGTACCCACATCTATTTCTGTAGTCAGTTCTGTGATTCACAGCCCCTTGGTTCCAAATTTGTGGTTTCATTGCTGACTTCCTGCCTGGAATTCACACTCATGTGTATAGCTGCTGCCTTTATTCTTACCTTGCCTCTTCATAGAAAACTCAAAGTCATAATCTAAAAACCTAACTTCCCACTTTATCCCCCAAAGCTTTGCTCCTCGTCTTTTGCCTCACATCCACAATCTCCACATAGTAATCAGCTCAGAAATAGTTATTCTGGAATCCAGCAGACCCAGTGACCATCAACCCTAATGGTTCCATCTCCTAAAGGTTACTAGATTCCATCTTTTTTTTTTTTTTTTTCATTCCAATTGTCTCCACTCTAGTTCAAACATAGTAACTTTTTGCTACACTGGTGAAGTGCCTCCTGGCTGGGGTTCCTAGTTCTGGCTCTGTGTCTATCTAATAATCCGCCATATATGATGGCTATTTCTCAGGTGCATCTGAATATGTTCTCCCTTCCTTGAAAATCCTTTATGGTTTTCAAAAGCTCTCAGGACATAGCATAAAAGGAACCACATATTTATAAGTTTTTTTCATGGTCTGGTCCCAATTCACCTCATTAAACTTTCTCAAGATTTCTTTATCAGATTTAATTGAAACTATAAGACTTGAAACTATAAAACTCCTAGAAGCAAACATAGAGAAAAAGCTTCTTGACATTGGTCTGGGCAGTGATTTCTTTTGGATATGACATCAAAAGTCCAGGCAACAAAAAGCAAAACTATCAAGAAAAATGACATCAAACTAAGAAGTTTCTGCACAGCAAGGGAAGCTGACAATGAAGTGAAAAGGCAATGTACAGAACAGGAGAAAATACTTGCAAGAGTGAGGGCAAGAGGAGAAGGGGGCAACAAGGGATGAGATGGTTGGATGACATTACTGACTCAATGGACATGAGTTTGAGCAAACTCTGGGAGTTAGAGGACAGGAAAGCCTGATGTGCTACAGTTCATGGAGTCACAGAGTCAGATATGACTTGGCAGCTGAACAACAACAACAATAAACTTTCAGACCATAGCATGCATTTGAAAATTTACAAAGAGAGTAGATTTCATATTGCATGTTCTTCACATGCACATACACACACATACAGCAAAGGGACACAGGAAACTTTTAAGAGATGATGGACATGCTTGGTACCTTCATAGTGGTGATGCTATCACTGATACATGCCTATGTCCAGGTGCATCAGAATGTATATATTAAATGTGCAATTTTTCATCTGTCAGTTACGCCTTAATAAAGTTGTAAAATTGGAGAAGGAAATGGCAACCCATTCCCGAAATCTTGCTCACAAAATCTCATGGACAGAAAAGCCTGATGGGTCGCAAGAGTTCAACATGACTTAGGGACTAAACCATCACCAGCATTATAGTTGTAAAATTTTTTAAAGAGAAAATAAAACATTATTTTAGCCAAATGAATGTAATTTGAGTGTCCCACTGCACATGCTGTGCTTTCAGCTTACTTTTCCCACCCCTGCACTCTTTGACCAGAATGGACCTCTCATCATTCAGATTTCAGAACATGCATCATTTCTTCACATAAAACTTTATTCCTCAAGTTTGGGTCAGGTTCCGCATGTATACATCCCATTACACTTTGCAATTTCCCCAAATATGTAAGCACAGAAGCAAGTAGCTGTAGAGTCGGTGCTATTTCCCTTCTGGGTGTCAAGTTCCATTTCTTTAGCACAGCGTAGACATTGGGAGAAGGCAGTGGCACCCCTCTCCAGTACTCTTGCCTGGAAAATCCCATGGACGGAGGAGCCTGGTGAGCTGCAGTCCATGGGGTCACTAAGAGTCACACACAACTGAGCGACTTCACTTTCACTTTTCACTTTCATGCATTGGAGAAGGAAATGGCAACCCAGTCCAGTGTTCTTGCCTGGAGAATCCCAGGGACAGGGGAGCCTGGTGGGCTACCGTCTATGGGGTCGCACAGAGTCGGACACGACTGAAGCGACTTAGCAGCAGCAGCAGACGATGGCATTAACATAGTAGGCAGTTCACAGATATCTGTTAAATGACACATTGAACACATTTCCACTAATTTCATATCTTTAATTTTGAAGGAAACTCTGTTCTCCAGAGCCGACTCTTTCATCTCTCTTACTTTTTTAAAATTATACATTAGATATTTTTTAGCAGAGTAATGTATGTCTTGAAAAGAGATATAAGATTCTAGGGCAGTGAATTTTAGCACTTCACTTTACAAAAAACACACAGCTAGACTAAAAAAGGAAAAGCTGTTTTCAATGTGCTGGAGCATTCCTGAACAGGATATCTATAGCATGCAATATTGCAGAGTCTTACACTCATCATCGACATTTTCTGTGTAGGCTGAATTTTTAAAAATCAGAACTATTTTAGGCATGAGGATTTTTTTCCTGGTAATGAACCAGATTCTGTGAAGATTTAAAGTTTCTTTTTGGCTGTAAATGATGCAGCTTTGGGAACTATTTGGCATTGAAACTATGTGGTTCAATGTGCAATGATTTTTTTCTCATGACTCTTCTGGAAGCTCTAAAATGTTTTTGGGAACTGCTCTAGGCACAAAGCATCATATATTTGTGTGCCATTCTTCAAAGAGGTTTGTGTAATGACAGCTTGATTCTTCAGACTGCCCAAGGGTAAGATCGTCTTATTTTTAAAGTAATTTTGTTCTACTATGTAGTTGGATTATTTTTTTCTGGCAAAGTCCAATCTCAACCATCTTTTATTATTACCATCTCTTTCCTCATCATTTGCTTTTCATTTTGAAGTTTTGGGGAAACATCTTTTAAAGAAGAAAATAAGCTGAATGAAGGCATCTGGATCACTTCCATCTCAAAAAAAAAGCAAAAACAGAAAACGCCAGATTCTGAGCTCATTAAAACAAAACTCTTCAGTTCTCCTATACTGGACTCAATTTTCAATTGAGACTTCTCAACTCCAAAATGTATTTAGCATCATCACTTTCATGTTCTCTTCATTTTAAACTATTTGAGAGGATGATTAAACATGGTTAGACTTCCTCCTTCTATTAACGAATAGTATTTCTCTCTTTAAAAAGAGAATGCAGGGCTTTCACTACTTGTAAAGCAAATGCATGACTCATATTAGCATTCCCATTGAGAAAAACTTTTTAAAAAGGTAAAAACATCAAAGAGCTATAGGAATAGGTAAATTTATGAAATCAAATCTCAGAAAAACTGAGGTATAACTGAGAGTAAATCCCACCTCTCTTTTGCATTGAAGGCAATTGCCTTTCCTGAAGAAACATCAGTGAAACTAGAAAGAATCTGAGGACTTAACAGGGTAAGAGAAATTGAAAGCAACTAGTTAGAAAGAATCATGATATGGAACCAGTTAACTGGGTGCCTGGGGGGATCACCCTCAATTGTAAGCATGCTGGATGTTGGGTTCTGACTTTCTTTTGGTGTGCAATATTCATCCTCATTCCTTTCTGCATTCTTCTCTGTATTTTAGAGTCAGGAAACCTGGAGATTTCCTTTCCAAGAATCTCATCCAGTAGGGGTCCATTTTAGATTCTGTCAAATCAGCAGAAAGAATGTCTATACCAGAGTCCCAAGAGCTGCGAGGCTTTTCCCAGAAAGTACCTACATCTTTGCTGCAGGCGACTTAGGTCACTCATAAGTGTCCAGGGAGTCCTGACACTTCCTGATTTCCACATGCAACGCAGGTCCTGCTTTTCCTATGGTTACCCCAGCCCTTCTGACGATGATGGCTTTATGAGGACGGATTTCTCTTAAATCATCAGAGTAGCATTTGTTTTCCTTACTCCTAATTGATACAGTGAAAGAGAACCAGAAGTAAATGTGTGCTTGAGTGAGCGTATACCCCCAAATTGTGTCCACTGACTGGTCCAGAGAATTTACCATTTAGCAATTGCAGATTGCCTAGACTCTCAGCATCCCACACCCCTGCCCAACACCAGAGGGCAGAATAAAATAAAAATCTGCATCTTCAGCCTCAAATTATCTCTGAAAATTATTTTCCAAATCAATACATAGTCAAAGATATCCAAGCACAAGTAAACAAGACTCTGTGTGTTAGAATAACTGGTAACAACAAAAGCAATGGAGAAAATCTTTTTTAAAAACTGACAAAACTCTGATGAGACACAAAAAAATAGGAAAGGCAAAACCAGAAATTGCAAAATAAATAAATAAATAAATAGGACATCTCTAGGAATTCTGCAGCAATTCAAAAGATAGTAAGATATTTTAAGCCACTTTATTTCAAGAAGTGTGAAATGTTAGATAAAAAGGACAAACAAAACTCACTAAAGAGGTGACACACCAAATATTCCTCAAAACAGTAACAAAATAGAATCAATGAATTTTCCCCACCACCATCACACACACACACACACCATAACAACCAGTCTCAGGCTCAGATTCAGGTGGTTTGAGCTGTTGAGTAAAGCTTCTTTGAAATAACTCTGAGTCAGAGAACTGAAAAACTGAGTAAGAATTAAGTTCAAATTTTAACAAATAGAAAGACATTCCATGTGTGATGGAATGGCAAAATATATGAAAATATCTGCATTATGAACCATCATATCCAGACGAAACTGTTAGGATCATCCCCTAGCAACCAGACAAAAGCATCTTACTAAACAACACCTCTGATTACACTGCAGGAATAGGAGAGATGTGATTATGTCATCTCTAACAGGAGTCTGAAGTTGTGATACTTAAAATACTAATTATTTTCACACACACATAAAGCAACCAAACCGTCTCATGGGGAACTGTGAGATATTTAGAATACCAATTTAAAGCTGTTTACACCTAATGAGGGAATGGTTCAGCCCTGTGGACATAGAGCCTATTAAATGTGTAAGACTGCAGCAATCCCTTCCCACAATTTCAGAGCTGTGAATGCTCTTGGCATGAGACACAGGAACTTAAGCACTCAAGGGGAAAATCACTCAATCAGCTCTGTTTTTTTTAAGGCATACACGTCAACTTTGAAATTAACGCTTTCAACTCAACTATAAAAAATGTGAGGAAGACAGAAAAGATGTGTTTATAATACTTTTAGGACCATGACAAAACAGACTAATTCAGACCAAAACAGTGAGCGAGACTTTGCCCATTTATAAGAGAAAGAAAGTTTGGGGGCCACAGGAGGAAACTGAACATTAATATATTGAGCTTTTGTGTTTGGTTCATTAGGAGACTGATTAAGCAACTCTGCAGCCATTTCCTGTGGATGCTGTAAAAGTTGGAGAAAGGATGAGGTCTTAACTTTGACTTGAAAGAGGGCCACCGTGTTCAAATGCTGACTCTGAAACAGTCTTGCCATAGGACCCTGGAGAAATAATCTATAACTCACTCTCCGAGTCTTCAGAAGGCAGTTTTAAATGCATTTAAACTCTTAAGATATGAAAGCTGGAGAGGTACCCTGGAGACCATACAACCCCCATGTTTTATAGAGCAGCAAAGTGATGCCCCAAAGCAATAAGTTAGCATTTACACCAAGATCCTTTTTCTTATACTCACCAGTAAGGATTTAAGCTCAGCTAAAGACTTTCAGACCAAAAAAAATATATATATATATGTATATATACACACATATATATAAACCTAGTGTTATAATTTATTGGATCCCTTTATATATAATAGTGGCACTTTATATGTATTTTCTAATTTAAGTGTCAATACATCCATTTTATATTATTCAATTTAAAAAAAGGAAAACTGAAACTCAGAGAAATTAAACACTTTGCTTAAATTCACACAAGTTGGTTTCAGACAGGAAACTCAAAGAATTTTCTGCCTTTACTCTGTTCACTGAAAGTGAAGTGAAAAAGTTAAAGTACTAGGTGCTCCATGTAATTTTTTCACAGGTTTCTTAATTTCTCTGTAATTTTGATAGGAATTTTACTATATCTATATATCAATTAGGGAGAGTGATTTTTAAAAAACTGGGTTTTCCCAATTTATGGCCATGGTGTATCTCCCCATTTATTGAGGTCTTTAGTTGCTTCATCAATGTTTCACAGTTTTGTAATTTTCAATATTGAGGTTTTGCATTTTTGTTAATTTTATTTCTAGGTATTTATGCATATTCATGCTTGCTATAAATCAACACTCACATAATTTTTAATTTGTTGTCAGCATAAATAAATATACATATTGTTGTACAGTTGTTTATCAGCTATAGAAATCTATTTATAATAGCCAGGACTGTTTATAATAGCCAGGACATGGAAGCAACCTAGATGTCCATCAGCAGATGAATGGACAAGAAAGCTGTGGTACATATACACAATGGAGTACTACTCAGCCATTAAAAAGAATACATTTGAATCAGTCCTAATGAGGTGGATGAAACTGGAGCCTATTATACAGAGTGAAGTAAGCCAGAAGGAAAAACACCTATACAGTATACTAACGCATATATATGGAATTTAGAAAGATGGTAACAATAACCCTGTGTATGAGACAGCAAAAGAGACACTAATGTATAGAACAGTCTTATGGACTCTGTGGGAGAGGGAGAGGGTGGGAAAATTTGGGAGAATGACATTGAAACATGTAAAATATCATGTATGAAACGAGATGCCAGTCCAGGTTCGATGCACGATACTGGATGCTTGGGGCTAGTGCACTGGGACAACCCAGAGGGATGGTATGGGGAGGGAGGAGGGAGGAAGGTTCAGGATGGGGAACACATGTATACCTGTGGCGGATTCATTTTGATATTTGGCAAAACTAATACAATTATGTAAAGTTTAAAAATAAAATTAAATTAAAAAAAAAAGAAATCTATTTGTAAGTGCCTTACCATCTTCTATGTGAATATATACGTCATTTGCAAAGACAATTTTATTGTCTTTCTATTTTTATTTTATCTTTATTTTATTGTCTCCTTTCATAAACTTTTTATTTTGTATTTCTTTTCCATTCCTTATTGCACTGGCCATAACCTCAAGTATATTGTTGAACAGAAGAGATGAGAAGGGGATATACTTGACTTACACCTCATTTTAATGGGGACGTGTTCAGTAATTTGCCTTCATGATTATTATAGCAAGAGTTATTTTGTAGATGCTATTTATCAGGCTGAAGAAGTTTTCTTCTATTCCTAGAGTATTATCATGAGTAAGTTCAATTTTGTCAAGTAATGTTTCTGCATTTATTTACATATATGATTTTTCTACTGTATGTTGTTAATTAACTACTTTATGTTGAATTGACTAATTTTAAAATGTTAAACCAATGTTGTCTTCTTGCAATGCTTTCTACTGGGTATATTAGCAGTTCTACATATGGTTTGATTAGACTTGCTAATATTTTATAATGCATTTTTTTTTGTCTAACTTCATAAAAGATCTTTATTTATAATTTCTTCCCTTGCAATGTTCTTGTAGAACTTTTAGAATGACAGCATTTCTGGCCTCCTTAAATAAGCTTTTTAAAAATGTTTTCTATGATATTCCCATTTTCTGTTTCTTTCAGTTCTCCTCTTTTCTATTTATTTCCTTCTAATTACTTTAATTACAATATACTAATCGATTTGCTTACTCTTTCTTCTAACTTCTTAAAGTAGAAATAAATGATTTTATATGATTTGGGTTTTTAATATGGACTTTTCAAACTATACATTTTTATCAACATTTAGTTATTGTCCATATTTGTTATAAGTTTCATTATGTTTTAGTTCAAAATACTTAATGAATCTCTTCTCCTTTCATTTTGATCTAGAGCTGATTTATCAATGCATCTTTCAAGTTTCCGTTATTTCTATCCTTTTTACATATCTTATTGTTTTTTTTTAATTTAGTTTTGCTATATTGTGTTGATTTATGATTTAGTTTTGTTATATCATATGTATAACAGTTCAGTTCAGTTCAGTAGCTCAGTCGTGTCCGACTCTTTGCGACCCCATGAATCGCAGCACACCAGGCCTCCCTGTCCATCACCAACGCCTGAAGTTCGCTCAAACTCACGTTCATCGAGTTGGTGATGCCATCCAGCCATCTCATCCTCTGTCATCCCCTTCTCCTCCTGCCACCAATCCCTCCCAGCATCAGGGTATTTTCCAATGAGTCAACTCTTCACATGAGGTGGCCAAAGTGCTGGAGTTTCAGCTTTACATCATTTCTTCCGAAGAACACCCAGGACTTATCTCCATTAGAATGGACTGGCTGATCTTGCAGTCCAAGGGGCTCTCAGGAGTCTTCTCCAACACCACAGTTCAAAAGCATCAATTCTTCCGTGCTCAGCTTTCTTCACAGTCCAACTCTCACATCCATACATGACCACAGGAAAAACCATAGCCTGGACTAGACAGACCTTTGTTGGCAAAGTAATGTCTCTGCTTTTGATTATGCTATCTAGATTGATCATAACTAACATTCCAAGGAGTAAGTGTCTTAATTTCATGGCTGCAATCACCATCTGCAGTGATTTTGGAGCCAAAAAAACTAAAGTCTGACATTGTTTACACTGTTTCCCCATCTATTTCCCATTAAGTGATGGGACCAGATGCCATGATCTTCGTTTTCTGAATGTTGAGCTTTAAGCCAACTTTTTCACTCTCCTCTTTCACTTTCATCAAGAGGCTTTTTAGTTCCTCTTCACTTTCTGCCATAAGGGTGGTGTCATCTGCATATCTGAGGTTATTGATATTTCTCGCGGCAATCTTGATTCCAGCTTGTGCTTCTTCCTTCCAGCCCAGCATTTCTCATGATGTACTCTGCATATAAGTTAAATAAGCAGGGTGACAATATACAGCCTTGACGTACTCCTTTTCCTATTTGGAACCAGTGTATTGTTTCATGTCCAGTTCTAACTGTTGCTTCCTGACCTGCATACAAATTTCTCAAGAAACAGGTTAGGTGGTCTGGTATTCCCATCTCTTGAAGAATTTTCCACAGTTTATTGTGATCCACACAGTCAAAGGTTTTGGCATAGTCAATAAAGCAGAAATAGATGTTTTTCTGGAACTCTCTTGCTTTTTTGATAATCCAGCGGATGTTGGCAATCTGATCTCTGGTTCCTCTGCCTTTTCTAAAACTGGCTTGAACATCAGGAAGTTCACAGTTCATGTATTGCTGAAGCCTGGCTTGGAGAATTTTGAGCATTACTTTACTAGCATGTGAGATGAGTGCAATTGTGCAGTAGTTTGAGCATTCTTTGGCATTGCCTTTCTTTGGGATTGGAATGAAAAGTGACCTTTTCCAGTCCTGTGGCCACTGCTGAGTTTTCCAAATTTGCTGGCATATTGAGTGCAGCACTTTCACAGCATCATCTTTCAGGATTTGGAATAGCTCCACTGGAATTCCATCACCTCCACTAGCTTTGTTCATAGTGATGCTTTCTAAGGCCCACTTGACTTCACATTCCAGGATGTCTGGCTCTAGGTGAGTGATCACACCATCGTGATTATCGTGGTTGTGAAGATCTTTTTTGTACAGTTCTTCTGTGTATTCTTGCCACCTCTTCTTAATATCTTCTGCTTCTGTTACGTCCATACCATTTCTGTCCTTGATCGAGCCCATCTTTGCATGAAATGTTCCCTTGGTATCTCTCATTTTCTTGAAGAGATCTCTAATCTTTCCCATTCTGTTGTTTCCCTCCATTTGTTTGCATTGATCACTGAGGAAGGCTTTATCTCTCCTTGCTATTCTTTGGAACTCTGCATTCAAATGCTTACATCTTTCCTTTTCTCCTTTGTTTTTGGCTTCTCTTCTTTTCACAGCTATTTGTAAGGCCTCCCCAGACAGCCATTTTGCTTTTTTGCATTTCTTTTCCACGGGGATGGTCTTGATCCCTGTCTCCTATACAATGTCACGAACCTCATTCCATAGTTCATCAAGCACTCTGTCTATCAGATCTAGGCCCTTAAATCTATTTCTCACTTCCACTGTATAATCATAAGGGATTTGATTTAGTTCATACCTGAATGGTCTAGTGGTTTTCCCTACTTTCTTCAATTTCAGTCTGAATTTGCCAATAAGGGGTTCATGATCTGAGCCACAGTCAGCTCCCAGTCTTGTTTTTGCTGACTGTATAGAGCTTCTCCATCTTTGGCTGTAAAGAATATAACCAATCTGATTTCGGTGTTGACCATCTGGTGATGTCCTGTGTAGAGTGTTCTCTTGTGTTGTTGGAATAGGCTGTTTGGTATGACCAGTGCATTCTCTTGGCAAAACTCTGTTAGCCTTTGCCCTGCTTCATTCTGTACTCCAAGGCCAAATTTGCCTGTTACTCCAGGTGTTTCTTGACTTCCTACTTTTGCATTCTAGTCCCCTATAATGAAAAGGACATCTTTTTTGGGTGTTAGTTCTAGAAGATCTTGTAGGTCTTCATAGAACCATTCAACTTCAGCTTCTTTAGCATTACTGGTTGGGGCACAGACTTGGATTACTGTGATGTTGAATGGTTTGCCTTGGAAACCAACAGAGATCATTCTGTCGTTTTTGAGATTGCATCCAAGTACTGCATTTTGGACTCTTTTGTTGACCATGATGGCTACTCCACTTCTTCTAAGGGATTTCTGCCTGCAGTAGTAGATATAATGGTCATCTGCATTAACTTAAGGCATTCCAGTCCACTTTAGTTCGCTGATTCTTAGAATGTTGACATTCACTCTTGCCGTCTCCTGTTGGACCACTTCCAATTTGCCTTGATTCCAATGGACCTGACATTCCAGGTTCCTATGCAATATTGCTCTTTACAGCATCGGACCTTGCTTCTATCACCAGTCACATCCACAACTGGGTATTGTTTTTGGTTTGGCTCCATCCCTTCATTCTTTCTGGAGTTATTTCTCCACTGATCTCCAGTAACATATTGGGAGAGGGCATCATAGGGCAGATGCACTGAAACCATAATCATAGAAAACTAGTCAATCTAATCACATGGACCATAACCTGCTCTAACTCAATGAAACTAAGCCATGCCCTGTAGGGCCACCCAAGACGGGTGGGTCATGGTGGAGAGGTCTGACAGAATGTGGTCCATTGGAGAAGGGAATGGCAAACCACTTCAGTATTCTTTCCTTGAGAACCCCATGAACAGTATGAAAAGGCAAAATGATAGGATACTGAAAGGGGAACTCCCCAGGTCGGTAGGTACCCAATATGCTACTGGAGATCAGTGGAGAAATAACTCCAGAAAGAATAAAGGGATGGAGCCAAAGCAAAAACAATACCCAGTTGTGGATGTGACTGGTGATAGAAGCAAGGTCCGATGCTGTAAAGAGCAATATGTATAACAGCATATAGTATATACTATATAGCTTTAGTATACATACTATTAGTGGCACATGCAGGAACTGGTTTGTTCCGATTTGAGACGATTATTAAATATTAAGAACTTTGTGCATGTGTACTCAGTCACTAAGTCATGTCCCACTCTTTGTGACCCCATGGACTATAGTCCACCAGACTCCTCTGTTCATGGAATTTTCCAGGCAAAAATACTGGAGTGGGTTGCAATTTTATACTCCAGGATTTTAGCAAGCTTAAAATTGGACTTTCCATGGGAATCCACAACACTTCAAATTAGGGCTTTTGTTTCTTGAAAAGCTATTTTAATAGGCAAAAAGATACACAATGTCTCAGTACTCGATATTTTTGGATGTATCTTATGGCTCTACATGAGGTTTTATCATAGCTTCTAGTCCATGGGCCCTTAAAACAGGTGTGTAGGTCCTCAGTGCTACACATACATATACTCCATGCACACTGGTTAACACTGTATACAGACTTTCTGTATATTTATAATTCTTTACATCAAACATTGAGAAAATATTATAACTTCCAGTGTGGATTTCTTACTTAATTTTGTCATTTAATTTCCTCTTTATGCTGGTAATACTTGCTTTTAAACCTAACTAGTCTGATATTAATGGAGGCATAGCAGTAACTTTTACATAAAGTATTTTCAAATGATTTCACTTCACAGTTCTCTGTTTCTGTTTAGAGCTGTCTATGTGTACAGAATGTATTTGGGGCTTGATTTTTGTACCTTTTCTGAAATTTTCTACCTTTTCATGAAAATTTTAGTTTCATTTGCATTCAAAGCAGTCATTGGTAGGTTTGGCGTAATGTCTACAATCTTGCTATTTGTTTTCCAGCTTTGTTGTCTGTCTTTTCTCCTTTGTTCCTCCTTCCCCACATTCGTTTAGATTAAGTGAGCTAACTTAATAGTGATTCTAATTTCTTTATATGTTTTTGAGCTACCCATCTTTATAAGCAAACAGAAAAAATGTTTAGGTATTAATACCTAGTTTTCTTCTACCTTATAGCGTCCATTTTAAGTTAGGCATGGTATTATTTATGTAAAATGTTATAGGATTTATACTATTAAATTCTACTTTCCCAATAGTTTGTGTCATTATTTTTACATACTTTACCTCTAAATAAGTATTCCCAATAAAATGTTATATTTGTATTATACGCCAATTGTCTTTCAATGCAAAAAAGTAATCTTTTATATTCATCCACTCATCATTTTCAGTGTCCTCCATTTATCTGGGTCTTAATTCACATATGGTATAGTTTCCTTTAGTCCCTGGGAATTTTCTTTAGCATTTATTTCAGTCTGTATATTGCTTGCAATAAATTCTCTCAAGGTTTTTTTTTTAACTTTTTAACTGAATAGGTATATATTTCCTCTCATTTTTGAAGAAGGGGAATTTGAAGAGTTTTTTCCTTTTCCCTCTCCACACTTTAGATGTCTTTTGGCATCCCTGTTCTTGATGAAAAGTCATCCATCATTTATATCATTTTTCTTCTGCATAAAATGTGTCAATTGTCTTTTGCTGCTTTTGAGATTATCTCTTTAGCTTTTCCATCCAACAAAGTGACTATAACACGCCAAGGTTTCTTAGTTCGTATTTCATATTTCTATTGGTTTGAACATATTTACACTTTGTATTTATTGCAGTTGAGCTTCTTGGTTTTGCAAACTGACTTTTGAAATTTAATTTAGTATAACAGGCCTATTATAATTCAAAATATTTTTTCTGACTCACATATTTCTGTTCCTTTCTGTGTTGTTATTGTTCTGTTGCTCAGTGTCCAACTTTACAACCCCATGGAGTGCAACATGCCAGGTTTCCCTGTATTTCAGCATCTCCCAGAGCTTGCTCAAACTCACATTCACTGAGTTTTCTTTCCTTTCCTATGGACCTACAATTACACATATGCTAAATCATTGGTTACTGTAGCCCTAGACCAGCCCCCATTATTTTTCTTTTTTTTTATTGTATGAATTATTTTTATCTGGCTACATGTTCAATAATAACTTGTTCAGCAGCATCCAATATGATGTCAGATTCACCTGTCAAAATTTCTATCTCAAATATTGTATGTGAAACTACTGAATTTAAAATGGTTTTTTGATACTTTCGTTTATCTTCTATGGTCCCCAATCTATTTTCTTTTTTTTTTTTTTTTTTTTTCTGTTTTTATTTTTCTTTTCTTTTTTTAATTTTATTTTTAAACTTTACATAATTCTATTAGTTTTGCCAAATTTCTAATTATATTATTCTAATAGTTTCTAAATTATCTTTTCCCTTAAGTCTTTGAGCATACTTACAAGACAGACTGGACTTCCCCAGTGGCTTAGCGGTAAAGAATCCACCTGCAAGTAGACAGAACAAGATGGGGAGTAGGTGGACATGGAGTACATCTCTCATGGATACATCAGGAATACACCTTCAGACACAGAAGTGCATGCAGAACACCAGCTGAGAGCAGACAGTAGTATCTGACCCGTGTAAAAGAATATATAGAACCACGCAAAACTTGGAAGGATGAAGGAACTAGGGGGAGAAACAGGAGTGCTAGTAGCTTGGACCAGCCCTCGGCGGGTGGGGGAACTGAAGCAGGGGTCCAATCCCCACAGCAGGGCAATTGCCTGAGTCAGAGGAGAAATATTTAAGGCTGAGAGTGAAACTGCTGATCTGGGGAAGCCCCAGTGGGATGAGAATCAGAAAGTCCTTGCCGCAGCCATACATACCCTGGACAGGGATGCAGGTCCCCTGGAAGGCACAGAAGCTGGGAGCTGGAGCTTAGGGATTACAGAGAAATCCCAGGGCAAGGGCTTCTGTTGACCATGGAGAGATGGACTGAGGGGAGGTGAGGGAGGAGACTGTGGTGGGAAATGCCTGTTGGAGGAAACCCAGGCAGCCATGGAAGCAAGGCAATACTGCTGAGTCATGCATACGGGGTGAAGCCAGCACCACAGCCTCTCTCCCCCACACACCAGAATCGGCAGCTAAGCAATAGAGAGACTGGCCCACCAAACGCCTGACGCACTGACCTACAGAGCAGGTCCCCACCCAGGGTGTTACTTTAAGTGCCTGACAAGCTGAACAACAGAGAAGGACCCCAGGAAAGGGAGCCCTCTAAATGCTTGAATGGGTGGATCTACAAATAAAGACTGGCCAAAGAGGCCCTCTGATTGTCAGCTACAAGAGGCTGGAAAAAAGACTCTGAGAGGGCCATAACTCCTGCGGTGGAGGCAGTCCATGTCCCTGTGCACTTGGTGCCGCCAGGGTCCCCGCAAGCCAAGCAGCTGCACCACCTTCACACTCAACTCTCACTGGGGCAGAGCTGCCACAGGCAAAAAGTCTTGTGTCTATGTGCTCAGGGTCACTTCGGTCAAGTCCAACTCTTTGCGACCCTGTGGACTGTGGCCTGCCAGGCTCCTCTGTCAGGGAGGGCAGTTCTCCAGGCAAGAACACTGGAGCGAATTGGCCAATACTGGTTGCCATACCCTTCTAGAGCACTGTATTTCCTGCTGCCCTAGCTGCCAACCCTCCTGAGTACCTGGTGCTGCCAGAACCCCTGTGACCCAAGCAGCTGCACCATCTCCACACCTCACAGGGGCAAACCCAAGTCCTCCAGGGCAGCCTCAGGAGAAAACCCCAGTGGACAACCCACATGCAGAGGTGGAAATAAAACCACAATTGAAACCCAGGGGCAATGTGGCTAATGAAGAAGACCCAAAACCTTCCCACCAGCTGTAAAAGCTGCAGATTAAATCCACATGATCAACTAGGCAGACTGTGTCTATGGAATATATAAAAGGGCAATGAGAGCTCCCACAAAAGAAAACACACTAGTTCTGACAGCTGTGGACACTGGAGGCAAGAACACACAGGAGCAGGACCAGATTAGAACCTGAGCTGCCCCCACAGCAGGTCGAGAGACCAGCACAGCATCAGAGGGCATCCTAGGGAGGTGAGGCGGACTGTGGCTCCCATGGAGGGAAAGGACTCTGACAGCAGTGACTCAAGAAAAACATTTATTAATTATTCTTATATTTTGACTTGGTATGTAGATTCTTTTTGATTTTTTTTCCTTTTTCCCCCCCTCTGTTGTCTATTTTATTGGCACTATGAAAGCTAATTAAGATTTGAGCTTTTTTTTTCCTCTCTCAGTCACATTTTTTATTGTTGTTATAAACTTCTGTCTCTACATTGGGCTTTTGCAGTACTGTGGGTTTTATTTTTTTTCTCCTTTTTTAATTTTAATTTTTAACCTATTATTTTTTCTACATTTATTCCCTTGTTTGCTTTCCTACTGTTCTTTACCCCTTGCAGTTAACCTTTAATGTATATAAACCTTCTTTATCTATCTCTGTTTAATTTTGCATATCTAGTCTTTCTTTTCTTTTCTTCCTTTCCTCTCAAAATATGTTAGTTTTATTTTCATTGCTTTATTCCCCCGTTGGTACCTTGCTTTCATTTTGTTTTGCAGTTTGTACTTTACTTAGTTGTGTTCTTAACTGGCAGGTAGACTTTCTGGTTTCCTTTGTTCACTGGGTCAGTCTATTGTACTTTGTTTTTGTTGGACTGTTTTGATTTCGCTTATAGGTGTATATGTATATCTGTATACTCAGTCACATTTTTTATTTTTGTTATAAACATCTGCCTCTATGTTGGGCTTTTGCAGTTCTGTGGAGTTTTCCTTTTCCTGTTTTCTTTCTTCTGTATTTTTTTATTATTATTACTTTCTCTTTTTTAAAATTTTATTTATTTTTTAAACCTATTACTTTTTTTCTACCTTTATTCTTTTATTTGCCTTTTCTACTGTTCTTTTCCCCTTGCAGTTAATCTTTAATGTATATATATCTTCTTCATCTACCTCTATTTAACTTCGCATATCTATTCTTTCATTCTTTTCTTTCCTCTCAACATATTTGTTAGTTTGCTTTTCATTGCTTTATTCCCCACTTGGCACCTTACATTAGTTTTGTTTTCCATCTGTGCTTTAGTTAGTTGTATTCTTAACTGGTAAACATAATTTTTTATTTCCTTTGTTCACTGGGTCAATCTACTGTACTTTATTTTTGTTGGACTGTTTTGACTTTGCTCATGGGGGTATATGTATATGTGCATATTTCATTATTTTCATTATTACTTGCTTGATTTTGTAACTGCCATTTGTCTGGGGTTCATCTTTGGTTTCTCATTTTTGGATATTTGTTTTAATCTCACTTAATGCCATAACAAACCACTTGTGGAATGTTCACTCCTGACCAGAGATCAAGCCTTTGGAGTGGGAGCACTGACTCCAAGACCCTAGACTACCAGAGAACTAACCCTAGGGAGTATCAAATAGTAAGAACTCACACAAAGGAAACCACTTGAATACAAGACCGGGCATCACCCAACGGCCAGTAGCACTGTGTGCAGGATGCCTCATCTAAACAACAAACAAAACAAAAATACAAACCCAATCATCAGCAGACAGGATAACCACCTCACTCAGCCTTGCCAATCAGAGGAAAAACAAACAAACAAACAAAAACTCAGCACAAATCTCACCCTATATGAAGTTTACACAAATCAGTGGACCAGCCTTAGGAGGGCAGAAACCAAAAGAAAGAAAGAATTCAACCTTAAAGCCTGGGAAAAGGTGACTTCACACACAATAAGTTAAAAAAGTGAAGTCAAGTGGGCCTTAGAAAGCATCACTATGAACAAAGTTAGTTGAGGTGATGGAATTCCAGTGGAGCTATTCCAAATCCTGAAAGATGATGCTGTGAAAGTGCTGCACTCAATATGCCAGCAAATTTGGAAAACTCAGCAGTGGCCACAGGACTGGAAAAGGTCAGTTTTCATTCCAATCCCAAAGAAAGGCAATGCCAAAGAATGCTCAAACTACCACACAATTGCACTCATCTCACACGCTAGTAAAGTAATGCTCAAAATTCTCCAAGGCAGGCTTCAGTAATACGTGAACTGTGAACTTCCAGATGTTCAAGCTGGTTTTAGGAAAGGCAAAGGAACCAGAGGTCAAATTGCCAACATCCACTGGATCTTCAAAAAAGCAAGAGAGTTCCAGAAAAACATCTATTTCTGCTTTATCAATCTAGAGGGGTGAGATGCGGAGAGAGATTGGAGGGAGGTTCAAAAGGGAGGGGATATATGTATACCTATGGCTGATTCATGTTGATTGGAGGGAGGTTCAAAAGGGAGGGGATATATGTATACCTATCGCTGATTCATGTTGAGGTTTGACAGAAAACAACAAAATTCTGTAAAGCAATCATCCTTCAATAAAAAAATAAATTAATTAAAAAAACAAAATATAAGAATCAGCTTGCAATGCAGGTTTGATCTCTTCGTCCAAAAGAACTCTTGGAGTAGGAAATGACAACCCACTCCAGTTATTCTTGCCAGGAAAATTCCATGGACAGAGAAGCCTGGTAAGCTACAGTCCATGGGGTCTCAAAGAGTCAGACATGGCTGAGCTCACACATGAGACATACTTAACAACAGATTATTTAAAAAAAAGTTCTTCCTGCTATCTTGATCATCTGTTTTACCTTTGGATCTATTTCCATTTCTTTTTTAATTGATAAGATTTTAATTGAATTGATAACATTTTTTCAAGTTGATAACCTTTTCCTGTGTATTTGTAGGCCTAGTAATTTTTAATTGCATGCTGGTCATACTGACAATGTGCTGTGGAAAGGCTGGCTTCCCTGCAGTATTTTCCTGACAGCCAGCTGAATCACAGGTGAGCCCTTTGTTCGGATCATGTTTGATTTTATTCTTTGTTATGGTGGACCCATTTGGGTTTTGATCTTGGTCCCAGAGTTGAACTGTTATCTAGGTGTTAACCATGGCCTTTCTGGGACTGTCCATGAAAGACAGTATGGGCAGTACCTCTCTCTGCCGTGATGAAAGAGGTACTCCAGTCTATGTGTTGAAAGTCCCTAAGCACTCCACTGCCTTGGGCATCTCCCTTCATGTCTAGAGCTACAGCAGAGGATGATTTTTACTAAGTATCACAGAGCCTCACTCTGTACATATAAAGCCCTTTGGTCCTCAACCAAAGACCAGCCTTGAATTCCCTTCCCCACAAATTCTAGCCAGCACAGAAGCCTGGACCTCGTGTCTGTATCTTTGTACTGAGAATCCTTTGCTGCTCATTATTTAATGTCCCACACTATCAATCGCAGTAAGCCCACACAGAGAGGGATACTTGGCAGTCATGACGTTCATCTCCTGGCTTTCTCTTCTGTCCAGGACCAAGTCCTGTACAGCTTGCTGCTCAGTGTCTGAAAGCTGCTGTATGTGTAGTTTCACAGTAATTTTTTCTGGAAGACTGACCCTCACCCCAGTTAACCTATCCTGGCTGGAAAGGGAGGTCCCTGGATAAGTTTCTCCTACTGTGAGTATTTTGTTCTAAAAGTCCCAGATTTTTGAAAGTACAGCAGGAAATGCAAATTAACAGATATAGTCCTCCTTACTGGAGAAGGCAATGACACCCTACTCCAGTACTCTTGCCTGGAGAATCCCAGGGATGGCAGAGCCTGGTGGGCTGCCATCTATGGGGTCACACAGTCGGACACGACTGAAGCGACTTAGCAGCAGCAGCAGCAATCCTCCTTACTTTACAGTCAACAAATCCAATCATGTGCTGCTGAGTTGGTATCAAGGGCCTCAAAGCTAATCATTATTCCTAAATAGGAAATACAGCTCTTGTTCATTAATGGTGGAATCATCATCCCTGGGTAGATTTTAAGTGCAACTATTATGGTACATGTGTACTCAGTCATGTCTGACTTTTTGCCTATGGACTGTAGCCCACCAGGCTCCTCTGTCCATGGGATTCTCCAGACAAAAATACTGGAGTGTGTTGCTATTGCCCTTCTCCAGGGGATCTTCCCGACCCAGGGATCAAACTCACATTTCCTGTGTCTCCTGCATTGTCAGGCAGACTCTTTACAACTGAGTCACCTACAAAATGTTACAAATTCAGTTTTCCCATTCATATTCTGTTGTATAGTATGACATATTCTGAGTGGCCCTGTACAAATAATTATATTACCGTGGAAGTGAAGACAGTCTGCAAAGCAGATTCGGGAAGAAGGCCTATCCGCTTCTGTTGCATTTTCAGAAGAAGCATTCTATGATCTCCCCAGTGGTACCATCTACAAATACAGTATAATTATCTACATATTTTTATGTACAGTTAGAATTAGCACAATTTAATACTAATACAGCTTTAATTAAATATCACTCTGGATTAGTTTCCCACGGCTGCCATTATAAAGTTCCAACAACTGGGTAGTCTAAAACAACTGAGATTTGTTCTCTCTCACTTCCAGAGGCTGGAAGCCCGAAATCAAGATGTTGGTAAGTTCCTACTCCCATGTGTAGGCTCTCGGGAAGAATCTTTCCATGCCTCTTTCCTTGCTTCTGGTGGTTGCTGGCAATCATTGGTATTCCTTAGATTGCAGCTCCACGCCTCTTTCCTTGTTTCTGGTGGTTGCTGGCAATCGTTGCTATTCCTTAGATTGCAGCTGCACCTTCCAGTCTCTGTCCCCTTTGGCATGTAGCCTTCATCCCTGTGTGCTTTCTCTGTGTTCCTGTGTCCAAATTTCTCCCTTCTCATAGGGACACCAGTTGCTGGATTTAGGGACAATCCTAATCAAATATATGGACTTCCCAGGTGATGCTAGTGTTAAAGAATCCACCAGCCAATGCAGGAGATACAAGAGATGCAGTGTGATCTCTGGGTCCAGAAGATCTACTGGAGAAGGACATTTAGTATTCTTACCTGGGAAATCCCATGGACAGAGGAGGCTGGTGGGCTACAGTCTGCAGGGTCGCAAAGAGTCAGACATGACTAAGCATCTGAGCACTAATCCAATATGTATCCTTATTCTTTCATTCCATGTCCTATCACACTGTCAGAAATTTCTAGCACAAGGTTAACCAGTAAGGTATATTTTCTTCTTTTGATTTTTATGGAAATATCTCCAATCATTTCACTTTTCAATATGTATTGTTAATCTAAGTCAACATCTTGATTATGTTCAGAAAATATATGTCTAAAATGACATGGCATTTTATGACCACTCAGCTTCCAATCCACCACTTCTTTTGGTTTTAAGGACCCAGATCTATTAGTCATGTGTGGTGCTGTGCTAAGTTGCTTCAGTCATGTTCATTTCTTTGTGACCCCATGGACCATAGCCCACAAGGCTCCTCTGTCCATGGGATTCTCCAGGCAAGAATACTGGAGTGGGTTGTCATGCCCTTCTCCAGGGAATCTTCCTGACCCAGGGATAGAACCCGAGTCTCTTATGTCTCCTGCGTTGGCAGGTGGGTTCTTTACTACTAGCGCCACCTGGGAAGCCCCAAATAACTCAGATTCTGGCTCCGGAGCCATTCCCTATGTAAAGTGTGAAAATGTTAGTCACTCAGTTGTGTCCGACTGTTTGCAGCCCAATGGACTGTAACCCAGCAGGCTCCTCTGTCCATGGAATTTTCTAGGCAAGAATACTACAGTGGGTTGCCATTTCCTTCTCCAGGGGATCTTCCCCACCCAGGGATCAAACCTAGGTCTCCAGCATTGTGGGCAGATTCTTTACCATCTGAGCCACCAGGGATGTTATATTAGTCACAGTTAGAGGTAGAGTTGAACCTCCCATCATAGAAGATAAACAGATTTATTCTCTGCTCAGAAGCAGAGAACTGCAATGGAGGTTGGCTGACCAGATGCTCTCACCCTTGATACTGAATCTTGGATGAGTAGCAGAGAGACAATGAGCTGTGGTTCATAGTGGTGATGCTCTAGCAGCAGTGACCCACTGCTGTCAGAAGATTTCAGAGGCGGGTGGACCATGGCGATGACAGGGGCATGGAGGAAACCTCTACACTGCGAGCTGTCATTCGAGGTAGTGGATAATTCTTATCGCAAAAAATACCCAAGTAGGAGGAGGAAATAGTCACTGCTTCCATTGGGAGGTCAGACAGAAAGCTGCAGAGAAGAAAAGCACTCAAGAAAGAAAAGTTTTGACAGTGAAGAGAGAGGGGGAAAATGTATCCTAGTCTTTTGCTTTAACAGACCTTCAATCTTTTTCTATCTGCTAAGATATTAAAATTAGCCCAGCTAGGGTTGCTTCCCGGGCTATCCAGTGGAGACTTCGCCTTCCAAGGCGGGAGCTGTGGGTTCTACCCCTGGCCAGGGAGTTAAGCTCCTACATGCCTCATGGTCAAAAAACTACAATAAAGAAACAGAGGCAATATTGTAACACATTCATTAAAGACTTTCAAAATAGGCCTACATCAAAAAAAATCTTAAAAAATAAATTAGCCCAACTAGATGCCTATTAAATTTGATGATTTGAGTATATCAACTTTTCATACTGATTGTCACAAATTACCTGTTTTTCTTAATGTATTTTTAAAGATTCTGTGTTATGGTCTGCCTATTATTCAGAGAGGGGAAAAAAGGAAAAAACAAGGACAAAGAAGTCTTCAGATGATCATTTGGTATTAATTTTAGCAAACTCAGTAACATATTAAAGCATTTTCCACTAGTTTTACTTTAGGGGTCCAGGAATGTTTCACTAGATTGTATCTTTTTTATAGGCTTGAATGCCTTAATCACTCTTATATCACCTCTGGAATCAGCATTTTGCCTTTCCCAGACTCATCACCAATAAAAGTGTTCAAAGCAGTTATGAAATCATGTCTCCCACTGCAAAGAAGAGACTAAGGTCACAAACTCTAAAACATCATTGATGTACTCTATTCCTAACTGAAACGAAGTCCAGAGCATCAGGGGGAACCACTGCTCTTGAATTTCAATCATTGTTCTTTGCCTTAGATATTAGGTTCTCGTTGTTAACAGCAACTGCCAAGTCACAGCATCTGTTTATTTTGTATTAGGCTAGCGATCCCAATTTAAAATGTAATGCTTTCCTGCTGTTTATGCATTTCCATAAGCCATCCATCGAAAAGAATTTATCAAAATCACTATTATTTATCACTTATTGTCAAGTACATCATCACTCACTGCACTGAAGATCTATTCCAGATGAATAATTCAAACTATATAACCCATATTTTGCATAGCTTATGACTGACTACAGTTTTATTTGCTCCTACCCAGCAATGATCATAGTGCAGGCAAGCTCATCTTAGGAATTTCATAATATCAAAGAGGTTCCAAGGATCCTGTTTTGTGTGGGAAGCCACAAAGTCTACTGGTATAAATGAAGAATTAAAATTAAGGCTGATAGTTTATCCTATGATGCCAGTAAGAGAGGGAGAGGCAAACGATGGCCAACATCCCATGACCATATGCCCCCATGCAAACACACACAGACATTTTTGTGTTATATTACTTTGCATCCTAATGTAACAGAGACCCACAGATGGCAGGGGAAATAATTCATCAGTGGAGCAGAGCAACAGTGAAAGAAAGACAAGAAATAACCCAATGGCAGCAGTAAACTAGATTACGGCACCAAGACTTCCCCAAGGACACTTCATGACCGTTAGAACTGGCAGGAGCATCAAGATATTGAGCTTAAATTCTGGTAGATATTCTAGTGCAAAGTTCAGAAGAGTGGGGGGAACTGGGTAGTAAATCATGATAGAGAGGTTCTCGGGAAGTGCAAAAGGTCCTGAATCTCAGGATTGTCAGTTCAGTCGCTCAGTCGTGTATGACTCTCTGCAACCACATGGACTGTAGCCTGCCAGTCCTCTCTGTCCATCACCAACTCCCAGAGCTTACTCAAATGCATGTCCATTGAGTCGGTGATGCCATCCAACCATCTCATCCTCTGCCATCCCCTTCTCCTCCTGCCTTCAATCTTTCCCAGCATCAGGGTCTTTTCCAGTGAGTCAGTTCTTTGCATCGGGTGGCCAAAGTATTGGAGTTTCAGCTTCAGTATCAGTCCTTCCAATGAATACTCAGGACTGATTTCCTTCGGGATGGACTGGTTGGATCTCCTTGCAGTCCAAGGGACACTCAAGAGTCTCCTTCAACACCACAGTTCAACAGCATCAATTCTTCAGCGCTCAGCTTTCTTTATAGTTCAACTCTCACATCCATACATGACTACTGGAAAAACCATAGCCTTGACTAAGTTGGACTTTTTTTGGCAAAGCAATGTCTCTGCTTTTTAATATGTTCTTCAGGTTGGTCATAGCTTTTCTTCCAAGGAGCAAGCATCTTTTAATTTTATGGCTGCAGTCACCATCTACAGTGATTTTGGAGCCCCAAAAAATAAAGTGTGACACTGTTTCCATTGTTTCCCCATCCATTTGCCATGAAGTGATGGAACCAGTTGCCATGATCTTAGTTTTCTGAATGTCGAGTTTTAAGCCAACTTTTTAACTCTCCTCTTTCACCTTCATCAAGAGGCTCTATAGTTCTTTCCTTTCTGCCATAAGGGTGGGGTCATTGGCATATCTGAGGCTATTGATATTTCTTCCGCAATCTTGATTTCAGCTTGTGCTTCATCCAGCCCAGCATTTTGCATGATGTATTCTGCATAGAAGTTAAATAATCAGGGTGACAATATATAGCCTTGGCATACTCCTTTCCCAACTTGGAACCAGTCTGTTGTTCCATGTCTGGTTCTAACTGTTGCTTCTTGACCTGCCTACAGTTTTCTCAGGAGGCAGGTTTGGTGATCTGGTTTTCCCATCTGTTTTAAGAATTTTCCACAGTTTGTTGTGATCTACACAGTCGAAGGCTTTGGCATAGTCAATAAAACAGATTTTTTCTGGAACTTTCTTGCTCTTTTGATGATCCAATGGATATTGGCAATTTGATCTCTGGTTCCTCTGCCTTTTCTAAATCCAGTTTGAACATCTGGAAGTTCATGGTTCACATGCTGTTGAAGCCTGACTTGGAGAATTTTGAGCATTATTTTGCTGGCATATGAGATGAGTGCAATTGTGTGATGGTGTGAACATTCTTTGGCATTGCCTTTCTTTGGGATTGGAATGAAAACTGACCTTTTCCTGTCCTGTGGCCACTGCTGAGTTCTCCAAATTTGCTGGTGTATTGAGCACTCAGGAATATATTTGTCCAATATTTCATACATTGCATATATGGCCTTTTTTATTAATAGAGAAGCCATATCAATTGTATCCTAAGTCTGTTACAGAACACCTAACAATTTAATAAAAATTTAGTAAGTCACAATCAACTCTCAATTAACTATGTGTCTTAACATTACTAGAGAATCCCATAGACACAGGAGCCCAGTGGGCTACAGTCCATACGGTCACAAAGAATCGGACACAACTGAGGCAACTTAGCACACATGCAGGCACTAACGAGCCATCGCTGTGGACTGAGACAGTAAGTGGTTTCTCATATTTCAGTTGATATCTCTACCTGCCACATCGTGGATATTCACCTCTAGCTAGCCTAGCAGTGGTGTGTCTATCAGGGATGCATCCTTCCTGTAGAACCTGTATCTCCTTCCACCCAGGCAGGATCAGGGGTCAGACAGGATCTCAGTGCCTTGGTCCCAATAGACTGAAGCAGAGCAGTGAGTACCCTGACCCATCCAAAGCCCCTCAAACTAGTTCCCTGTCATTGGAACTGAGGAAGATGGTCAGTGGGATTCTAGAAGTGACAATTATGGAAAGAGTTTTTGGAAACATCTAGGGGGTACACTGTGTGAGGGAAGCTGATTTGCTGTGTGGAAAGAATTGTGCTTATATGCAAAGTGGGGGAGGGATGAAAAAGGAGAGAGTGATGGTGGCATTCAAGTCCCTGGTTCCAGCTCCACCTGGGGCCCATCTGTACACCTGTATCTTTTCATTTTCCTATGGCTGAGTTGCTCTGTATCTTTTTCTTTTCTAGATTGTGAGTCAATACATTCTTCTTTTATCTAAGTAAGTTTTGATCTTTTATAACCCACAGTCCTGCCTGAGTCACCCCCTCTTCAACACCTCTTGCTTTAACCAACACTGTTAATGTAGGGCCACAGCATCTCTTGGGAGCAACAGCAGTAGACCTTTAACTCACCTCTTTGCCTATAGTAAACTCTCACTTCAGTTCATGATCTAAAAAACAGAGGTTTTTCCAGAGGCAAATCATATCATGTAACATCCTTCACAGTATTTTTCAGTGGTTTCTAAATGAGACATGTGCTATCCTTCTGAGAGCATATTATCCAAACTTTCTTTCTGTTTAGGAGAAACTTCCCAATATGCAGCACTTCAAGAGACAAATGTCAGAGCTTCTCTAAGGAATCTGTGGGGTGCAGGGCCTGGCACCAAGCTTCTTGGAATCCAGAGCCAGGTTCAGCTGACTGAATATTCCACCCAAGAACATCAAGTACCTGACTCGAGGCAGGAGGCTGACTAGACCAGTCTGCCTGGATGTTCAGGAGGACAGTTCACAGTATCAGGAGCGGTGGTACTAGCAGAGGAGATCTGAGCAGCTCATTCTGGTGCTTGTTTCAGCTGTGCCCACCCTACCTGGCCTCCTCGGGTCCCAGATCTTGTTTCCTGCTCCACCATCAATGACAAGTCATTTGACCAAGTTGAGGTTCTCTGTCCACCAGGGCTATGCAAAAGCACTCTGTTGCCTTCAGTCAGTAATTGTAACAAATGTAACAACCAGTGGGGGATGCTGATCATGGGGGAGGTTGTGCATGGGTGGGGCAGGGGCAACAGGGAAATTTCTGTACCTTTCCCTCAATTTTGCTGTGGACCTAAAACTGCTCTAAAAACTATAAACTAATTTTTAAAGGAATAGATTATAAATTATGCTGGAAAATGAAATGCTAAACTTTTTATAGACCAAGACACCTTTTTTTTTAGATTTCCCTTGATAAGATGAAGACTAAGAGTGATTTTCACGTGACTTTCTCGAAAGCAGTCCCATCAGACTCTACTCCATTGAATCACATAGGTTAACTCAGTTCTTACATTCAGTATTTAGTGCCCCTGGAATTTTGAAGCCCTGCTAGATAGGTCTTATCTTCTCTCTTGATACTTTCCATACCTCCTGAATCAACAGAAATCCATTGTTAAGGTATCTTCATGTGACTTTTTAGTCACATAAAGTTAAAAAAATCAACCTTTTTTATTTCAGAATACTGTATGTACTTACCTATTTTTATGCTTCAAGAACATTTCTTCCCTAAAAGTCCCTTAAGAAATCAAGACACTTCACTCTTGTTTCCTTATTCTCTATTAGTTTTAATGGACAATGAGTGAGAGAGTTTTCTGTTTTCTGCCACATTGTAGCATTTTAAGAGAGGGTTAAGGCAGAAATATTTATTCATCTTATTAGCATTCAGCTATCTTCCCACTTTTTAAATTAGAAAAGGTTTTGGACACTATCTGAAAAAGGAAAGTAAACAAGATTTCATAAGAAAATATGCTAAATGAAAAACCAGTTAATATAAAGATTGTAAATGCTTAATGATATTAAAAAGGAAGAAAATAATATTGGTCTCAAGAAATATGTTATCTCTGTAGAGACAAAAGAAAAAACTTTCATGCTTGAAGGATACTCTAATACAGAAATATTACTAAAAATCTAGAGGGGAGGCAGCTCAATGGCCTGACTCTTCATAGGTGGTTTTAATGAATGACTTTCTGTCTAGGTAGAATTCCTCTCTTCTTCTTTCCTTTCATTTTGGTGGTTTTTACTTCCTTAAAATGTCTACCCCTCACTCTCATAGATCTCCCTACCAGATCCTTAGTGGCAGTTCTAAAACCCAGCAGTGGCCTGTTTTCTACCAACCTAGTTCTGGGACTCTCCCCCTTGATGATTTAGCTACTTGTTTCACAGACCTGGGGGGAGAAAGGGAGATAGGGGTCCAGCTCCAAGGGTGAAAACATTTATCTCTGCAGTTGTTAGATACAGACCAGGAGCCCAGCCCCCCAGACTTCTGAGTGGTGTCCACCCTGACCACGTGTTCAGGAGCAATGGCCCCCCTCATTATGTTCTCTCTCTGGCTTCCTCAGAGTCACATTTTCAGGAGTTGTTTCAACGAAACCTCTCATGTTTATCTCAGGGAAACCCTTTATCACGAAAGGAAACTGGAGCCCGTTTCTCAACATTTCCTTTGTAAACACAAAGGACTCCTGGAAACCTAAAACAGAATACACAATGAGTTCCTTCACTTAGTATAATATTTCTTCTGATTCTACCTATATCTCACTTTTGCTCTGAACTCTTTCCCAACTGCTCATAGGTAGATATATGCTTTCTTCTCAACATAGCATCTATTATTGGGATGATTCACCTATTCTTACCACAGGCCAAGCTGCTTTGTGAAGACATCTTTATGCATGTGTCTGTTCATGGCAACGTCTCAAGTTAGTTCTGTGTAGAACTGTGTCCAATATCTAACCACTTAATTATTTTCATAAAAGTTGCTACTTAGGTATTCTTTCTACTAAACTGCCTATCAAAGAAGACAGTTTGTGGATTTAAATTATGGAAAGACACTGTATGTCTAAAATACAGAAGATAAAATATGGCTCAAAAACAAAAGGACAGATTTTCTTAAAAGGAAATGTTAACTCTCGCTGCAAACTGAAATACTGTGAAAGTAAAGCCCTACCTTTTTGGGAGAATTTAATTTGGAATCCTCACGTAAGAAGAGTTACCTGATACTTATATTTACGAATGTACTTCAAGAGTTCATTTTTGTCCTACTGCAGCCAAATCTCTGGTTCTGCTAAGTAAATGCCAGTGTGGATTCCTGCACAATTGAATAATACAAGGATAATTCCTCCCTACTGGATGTCAGAAAAATTAGAATCACAGGAGTGCTGACTCAAGAAGAAAGAAGATGTTTGAATAATATTATAGCCATTGCAAAAAAATTGTATCATTAATTAAACCAACTTCCCACACAGTGTCTGATGACCTTACAGATGAACTCAACACATAAGGAAGAGATAGCTCCAAATTACATGGAATGAAAAGACTTTCCTCCCCTGTTTTAATAAGGGAGTTTAGCTACTGTCCAGAAATATTAAGGATTTTTGTGATCAGTTTTTGTAAGCTTTAGACATTTAAGACCAAGTTGTACCCACTTTTAGCACTAAGAATACAATTTGATCTATTTGTACTACTAAGGTCTTCCATTTCTTAATCTTGTGAAATGAAAGAAGTAAAACAATGTCTCTTGTAATTATTGTGTATTTATTTCTACTTTTACAATTTTCTGGAGAAGAAAATGGCAACCCACTCCAGTATCCTTGCCTGGAGAATCCCATGGACAGAGGAGCCTGGTGGGCTACAGTTCATGGGGTCACTAGAGTCAGACACAAGTGAGTGACTTTTACTACTAATACTTACAATTTTCAGTTTCTGCTTTATAAAGAATTAAGCTACGATAGTTGGCTCTTAGAAAATCATAAATAATGTATTTAAAGGACCCCAATTCCCAATAAAGATGCAATATTGAAAAGTATCTATGCTCTAAATGTTACAGATGCCACTACCATTAATTAGAAGCTAAAGGAGAGACAAGAAATAGATGGAAAGACACAAAGAAGGCTAACGCAGCATTCTCAGTCCAACACAGAGCAAAGAACTAAAAATAAGTTAGAATAGAGGAAGCATGAATTATCTAAACAGTTCAGTAAATTTTGTGAATATAGATCTCACTTTGTTCTCAGATAACAGATCTTCTCAGATACATATGAAAAAAAATTTTAAAGGCCATATATTAATATTAGAACAAAATTTCTACAAAGTTGAAGAAAATAGTTTCTGTGACAACTGTGTCAGGCTATTAATGTAAAGTACTTGCTATGGGCACCAAGGTGCAGAGCACAGAGCAGGAGCTGCACAGATCTCAGGACTGGGGCAACACAGGTCTTGGATCTCGCATCTGCTGGCAGAAAATGACATTCCACCAGCCTTTCAGTGACCTTCCACTGCATCTACTCTGCATTCTGTCCACTGTTTAGAGTGGCTTCTGGAGCTCTCCCATTACTCCAGATTCCAGATGTCTGGGCTTCCCAGGTGGCTGAGCTGGTAAAGAATCCACCTGCAATGCAGGAGACATATGTTCAATCCGTGGATTGGAAAGATCCCCTGGAGAAGGAAATGGCAACCCTCTCCAGTATTCTGGCCTGGAGAATTCCATGGGCAGAGAGGCCCAGTGGGCCACAGCCCATGGGACCACAGAGAGTCGGACACTAGTGAATGACTAAGCACAATCACACATACCAGATTCCCAGGACAAACTTTCACATCCTCCCTACAGGGCTGAGGTCACAACTAGAATCACACTTTTCCCCATCACATTCAGATGGTGTCCTAGAAATTCTCAGATCTTGTAAGATCTCAGAGGCTTTAAAGTCCTGCACCGTACTCACTGCGGTGGCTTCAGGAGTGGTTACTTCTGCTTCCCTTGAAACTCAGCTTCCTAAAGCAAAGGCAGACATGGTCTCCTTTATATTTTGGGTCCATAATTCAAATTATGTTTACATATTTGCTTTAGTAATTCTTTCAAAAAAGGTCTTCAGCAAGACACAAAATGTTTAAAAGTTTAACTTACTGTATACTACTCTGTATACTGTATACTACTCTTATCCACTTTCATTCGAAGTCAGCACTCATGTAAACAAAAATATTTTATGGGGATTCAGTTAAAGGTTAATTAAAGAGAGGTTCTTCAAATCTCATTCTGGTGTTATTAAAAGGATATCTTTTAAGTAAATCTTTGAAGGTTTTTAATTTTCCTCCAACTAGAAAAATAAGTTTCCATTCAAAGTTACCCTTCAACTGAAATATTTTAAAATACTGTGACTTCAATTGGATGAATTATTTCCAATCCATTTTCACTGGGACCCTTAAATTGTGTTCTTTTTTGAACTCCTGCTGTACCTGTTCTGCCTGTCCCAATCTCAGATATCACCAACTATTTTCTTCCAATTACTTCTAGCCAAGCTCTAGAGAAAGTCACATAAACCTCCTGGGTCATATCCCTACACATTCATGGTGTGTTTTGTTTTTTTTTTAATTTTTATTGAGCCAAGTTTTCAGTATTATTCCTCTAGCCCCTAATTGGCTTTGTTTTCCATTCCCTAAGGTGGCTCTTACCAACCTTTGACACTAGAAAGCCAATTTCTCCCTAGTTATACTTAGTTACCATCACAACCTAGCTTCAGACCTCAAAAAGCACATAGAGGCTGGACAGGTTCCCATATTCTTTGCCCGTGAGACCTCTCTTCACTTCTTTGTGAGAACACCCCTAACTCTGTGTTCTTTTCAGAACCTTCTGCTATGCAGCTAGGCAGTTGGTGGATATTCTGCTCTATAACCAGTGCTGGATTTGGTGCTAGGAATACCCTGGTGGCTCAGTGGTAAAGAATTTGCTGCTAATGCAGGAGATGCAGGTTTGATCCCCTGGAGAAGGGAATGGCTACCCACTCCAGCAGTCTTGCCTGGATAATTCTGTGGACAGAGAAGCCTGGTGGGCTAGTCCATGGGGCCCCAAAGAGTCAGACATGACTGAGCAACTAACGTATCTTTTTTTAATACATAGATAAGCAAAATAATCTCATCCTCCCTCATTCAAAAGAGACCTGACAGAAAACATCATTGTATGTTACAGTGCCAGTCATGCCCTGAAGGGGGAATAGACAATGTACTGCTCTTTACACTTCATGACTGCACCTGGTCAAGAAAGGTCTTGAGACAGGTCTGGACACTGAAATACAACAGATTCGGGTCAAGTCAGTGCTAAGAATTTTCAAGGGCAAAGGGGGAAAGAAATCATGGAAATGAACAGACTGTTCTGCTCCGGTCTGCCTTTGTTTCCAGATTGCTATGTTACCTTTCACTGCGGCTCAGCTGTAATTCTGGTTGCCCTGGTAGAATTCTGGATAGTTCTCATCCACCCAGTCCCCTTTCAGACCCTCCCCAGTTGCCAGCAGAGTCAGCAGAGCATCTCTGGGTCTTGCCCAAGGCTGGAGAGTCCCCTGTGGGATGGGAGAAGGTATTCCTGCCTCTGGATTCAGTGGAGCTTCTCCTCCTGCCCAAGCTTGCCCCCTTCATTTCTGCACAACTTACCCTAAGCACATTTCCCAGTCCAGTTCCTGTGGGCAAATCAGTGTGCGAGAGTCCTCCGCTGACTGAGAAACCCAACTGGATGGAGTTGCTAATTTTAAGGGAGGAATAGATCCATGAAGGCTGGTGTGCTCAAAGAGCTCCCAGTGTGCCTTCAGTGGAGCCTATGAAAGCATCAAGAGTGGATCCATAATGGCAGAGAGACTCGGTCTAGTTCTGAAAAGTTAGTGTTTCAGGAGAAAGAGAGAAGCCATGTGGATTAAAAACAAAAACAAAGGAGCCCAGACATTAATGCGGCCATATAAGATCAATCAAAACAGGGCACCAAAGGAACCATGAGCATACAATGGGGCACTCATACAGTTCAGTTCAGGCGCTCAGTCGTGTCTGACTCTTTGCAGCACCATGAACCACAGCATGCCAGGCCTCCCCGTCCATCACCAACTCCCGGAGTTCACCCAAACCCATGTCCATCGAGTCGGTGATGCCATCCAACCATCTCATCCTCTGTCGTCCCCTTCTCCTCCTGCCCTCAATCCCTCCCACCATCAGGGTCTTTTCCAATGAGTCATCTCTTCGCATCAGGTGCCCAAAGTATTAGAGTTTCAGCTTCAACATCAGTCCTTCCAATGGACACCCAGGACTGATCTCCTTTAGAATGGACTGGTTGGATCTCCTTGCAGTTCAAGGGACTCTCAAGAGTCTTCTCCAAACCACAGTTCCAAAGTATCAATTCTTTGGCACTCAGCTTTCTTTATAGCCCAACTCTCACATCCATACATGACCACAGGAAAAACCATAGCCTTGACTAGATGGACCTTTGTTGGCAAAGGAATGTCTCTGCTTTTTAATATGCTATCTAAGTTGGTCATAACTTTCCTTCCAAGGAGTGTCTTTTAATTTCATGGCTGCAATCACCATCTGCAGTGATTTTGGAGCCCCCCAAAAATAAAGTCTGACACTGTTTCCACTGTTTTCCCATCTATTTCCCATGAAATGATGGGACTGGATGCCATGATCTTAGTTTTCTCAGTGTTGAGCTTTAAGCCAACTTTTCCACTCTCCATTGAATATTCATACAATTCATTGTATATTCATAAAATTCTCTTCAAAAAATGGTACTGGACACCCAGATGCAAAAGAATGAAACTGGGCCACTACTTTACACCACATCCAACAATTAATTCCAAATGGATTAAAGACATGAAAGCAAAATCTGAAATCATAAAGCTCCTAGAAAAAAACATAGGTGGCAGCTCCTTGACATGGGTCTTGATGAAGACTTTTTGGATTTGACACCAAACATAAAGGCAACAAAAGCAAAAACAGACACACCAGACTACATCCAACTAAAAAGGTTCTGCACAGCAAAAGAAACTATCAAAAACGTGAAAAGGAAAACTGTAGAATAGGAGAAAACATGTGCAAATCATATAGGGGTTAATATGTCCAAAATATATAAAGAACTTCTGTGACTCAATAGAAAAATACTCCAAACAATTGGATTTAAGAATGGGCAGTATTAGGCATAATGAAGAACAAAACAACGCCATTTTACAGCGACATAGATGGACCTAGAGGTTGTTTTATTGAGTGAAGCAAGTTGGACATGGAAAGAAAAATATGAGAATGCTAATATATGAAATCTAATTAAATGGGTACAAATGAACTTATTTACAAAACATAAGTAGAGTTACAGATAAAGAAGACACACTTATGGTTGCCAGGGGTAAGGAGGGGAGGGGTAACGTGGGAGACTGAGAGATATATATATACACATATATATATACACACACAGTACTATATATAAAATAGGTATAAGTACCTACTGTATAGCATAAGAAACTACTCAGTACTCTCTAATGGACTATATGGGGGAAAAACTAAAAAAGAGTGAAGATGTGTGTGTGTGTGTGTGTGTGTGTGTGTGTGTGTGTGTAACTGTTTTACTTTGCTGTCCACTTAAACTAACACAGCATTGCAAATCAACTATGCCCCAATAATTTTTTTTTTAAATGAGCAGAGGATTTTGTGAACATTTTTTCATAGATGACATGTATAGATAGCCAATAGGTACCTAAAAGGTGCTCAGTATCACTGGTCATGGAAGAAATGCAAATCAAAATCACAGTGATATATCACCTCATCCCTCTTAGAAGAGCTATTGTCAAAAAAGAAAAAGCAATAATGAGTGTTGGCAAGGACGTAGAGAAAAGGGAACTCAAGTACTATTGGTGGTAATGTAAATGGAGGCAACCACTATGAAAAACAATAAGGAGTCTCCTCAAAAAATTTAAAAATAGAACTACAAAAAAAAAAAAAAATAGAACTACCACATGATCCAGCAATCTCACCTCTGGGTATGTATCCAAAAGAAATGAAATCAAGTTCTTGAAGAAGTATCTGCTGTCCCATGTTCACTGAAGCATTAATCACAATAGCCAAGACATGAAAGCAACTTAAATGTCCGTTGGTGGATGAATGAAGAAAGAAAATGTGATATATGTATACAATGGAATATTACTTAACCATCCAAATGAAGGAAATTTTGCCATTTGTGACAATACGCACAGAGTGTATTATGCTAAGTGAAATAAGACAGAGAAAGGCAAATACTATATGATCTTACAGATATGTGACATTTAAAAACACACACACACAAAATTCGTAGTTACAGAGTACACATTGGTAGCTGCCAGAGGTAGGGGCTGGAGGGGTGGTCAAAATGCATGAAGGTGGTCAAAATAAAATAAATTTGTACTGGGGATATAATGTACAGTATGGTGACTATAGCTAATAACTCTATTATATATTTGAAAGTTGCTAAGAGAGAAGATCTTAGAAGACCTCATCACAAGGGGAAAAATGCATAAATATGTGTGATGATGGATATTAATTAGACTTATTTTGATGATCATTCCAACATATATTGTTGGAATGATCATCAAAATAAGTCTAATTAATATATATATATATATATCAAATGATTAGGTCATACACATGCATCTAATATACTGTATGTCAATTATCAGTCAGTTCAGTTCAGTCGCTCAGTCATGTCCGACTCTTTGTGACCCCATGAATCTCAGCACAATTCAAAAAGAAATACTATTAATTTTTTTCTGATGCTTAGTGCTTTCTGCATTCTAGGAAATCTTTGCCTAGTCTAAGGTTGCAAAAATCCTTGAATATGTAGTCTATGAGCTTGAAAATTTTAGTTGTTATAATTAAATTTATGGCCAACGTGGGAGCAATGTTTGGATGTGATGTGTATGAATGAGACTGAGTTTTTTCCATATGTGTATACAGTTTTTCCATCAACACTTATTCGTCTCCTTTCCCCATTAAACCACACTTCTGCCTTTCTCCTTTCCTCTCATTTTCTCCTGACTAGTCTTGCTAGCATTTTCTCAATTTTATTAATCTTTTTAAGTAGCCAGCTTTTGCCTTTTTGTGAGTTATGTATTTGTTTGCTATTTTATTTTCCTATACGTTTATTATTTCTTTTCATCTGCTTACTTCCGGTTTATTTTGCTTTCCTCTAAGTAATTTTTTTGAGGTGGCAAATCAGATTTCTTTACTTAGAATTGTCACTGTTTTCTCATACAAGCATTTGAAGCTATGAATACCTCTCTTAGAATTACAGATTTTTAAGGAGGTGATTAAGTAAAAATGAGCTCATTAGGGTGGGCCCTAATCCAATGAAAGGGTCCTTTTAAGAAAAGAAGAATTGGATACCAACAGGCAGCAAGGGAAGTCCATGTAAAGAAACAGGGGAAGACACCGCTTATGAGCCAAGTAGAGAGGCCACAGCAGAGACCAACTGTGCTGACACGTTCGATCTCGGACACCCAGCCTCTAGAATTGGGGCAAGTGAACTTGAACCCACCAGGTCTATGGTCCTTTGCAGTGGCAGTCCCAGCAAACTAAAACATCTTATTTGTTATTATTTCTCATTCAAGTCCATTGTGGTCAGTGTATGAATTCTGTATGATTTCAAGCTTTTGAAATGAATGAAATTGGTTCTACTGCCCAGCTATATTGGTAAATATTTTATGTGTCTTCGCAAAGAAGATGTACCTAGTTATTCAAGTTGTCATGGTGGTGTTGTTCAGATATATATAATTATTTTTCATCTCCATGTTTAATCACTGAGAGAGGAGCGTGAAAGCCTTTAAGTGTGGTAATGGATTTTCTTTATGTTGCATGTAAAATGATTTGCTTGTCTGCCCAATGTACATAATCATCATTATAGTGTTATATGACTTTCTATTTCCTAAATGGAGGCTTTGTATCCATAACAATATAACTACAGTATCTTTTCTATACATTTTCTTGATTCCTCCCAGTGATAAGTGTATGTCTGTGTGTGTATAAATCTGTGAGATATATATATATATATATATTTTATATAAATCAGTTTCAAGCATATGTGCTCTCTCTGTATTGGCAGATTAATGTATGATATTTATATTTTGAAAACTACTGTGTGATTCTCCTTTATAGAATGTGTGCTGCCTTTCCATATCTCAGACTTAAACTCTGAAAGTTGGATTTAATTATAAGCCGATGCCCAGGCTTTCTCTCTTGCCATCTGGGACAAATTATTCCAATCATGAATCCCTGAGGCTAATGAGAGTCTGAATACCAACTGACCAATAAGCCAAGAGCTTCTAAGTGAACACAGCCAATATACCTCTGAAGCCCCAGGGCTTATAAAAGCCCAAGTTTCTTCTTTTGATACAGGGAGACTGCTAATGAAGTCAATACAGATCCAGAGACCCCTGAAGAGAAGAGGAGTAGTGAGGCACAGATAATAAGAAATAGAAGTACCTTTGTCTTCACAAGGATAAAAAGGCTCAGAAAAGGGATGGTTGGTCTGAGAGTTAATGACTTGGGAGGAATCTCTGAGGGGAGAAAAATGTATTTTAAAAACAAGGATGAATATACATCTGTTCTAAAAAGATAGGCAATAACAGTGTGAATTAAAGTTGAAGTTGCCAAAGTCACGCTTTCACATTGATCCTTATAGTAAATAACTCTGCCATGATCTTTCACGTACTTTATCTTCTTTCCACATACATTCCATAGTTGATACTAACCTAACAAACTCTGACTATGAATTCTGTGGTCTCTGTAAGGCTCTTTTCAATAAGTAAAGATTTTGATAGAAATGCTGTTTACTTCTGAAAGTTTTTTTTTTTTTTTAACAGATTTGGCTTGTTTTAGAACCAAATACAACATTAAGTATAGAGGTGTTCTTCCATTCAATATCTAATAAGTGCTCTTAAGTTTCAAGGCTCTACCAAGATTCTCATACAGAGTCTCTCTCAAATAAATAAAGCACATTCATAAGCTGTAAAATAAGAAAATAATATGCTTACTTGTGATGTTGTTCTGATGTTATAAAAACTGGAGGAAGAGGGCTGATGATGGATGAGGAAACTTTTCAAGAATGGAAAATCGGTAGAAGGTGGCCTTTGAAGAATAGAGATTGGAAATTGTATTCAGGGGAAAATGTTGAAAGAACACTACAGGAAGAAATTACAAAGAAGGGAATCACAAATTAATAAATTATAAGAAGGAAACTGAGGTCATTAGAAGCTCAACTGCACACAAAGTCAATGGCTGAGATTAATAATTAATGGATTTTGAAAAATGGTTGAAGTCAGTACAGAAAAATATCTTAGACAGATAGACTAAGAAAATGACTAGTCTAAGAAAAACATGTTTAAGCAGGGGATCTGTATGATCAAGGGCCTGACCAGAAACAATTAATCTAGTAACTGCTACAAAATTGTTTAAGGAACCACATGGATTATAACACTTCCCCATTTCTTTAAGTATTATTTAGATGTCTTACTCAGTACTCACTAGGTTGTGCTGCAGTAACAAATGACCCCTAAATTTCTATAGCCTAGAATAACAGACATTTATTTACCAATTACATTGCAATTTATTCACCAAGTCAATAACAATTCCATTCCACATCATTTTACTCAGAGCTAAAGGGGCACATCCTATCTGAGTAAAGCCAGTCTTGTGGAAGAGGAAATAAATTACAGCAGCTCACATAGCTTCTGCTCAGCCAAGCCTGAGAGTAATGGGTCATCTATTTACCCTCCAACCCTTTGAAGTTAGCCAGGGCAGTAGGATTGCTTTGGCAATGAAGCTGAGAAAAGGTTGCCTGCATTGCGCCAGGGACACAGCATTGAAGGCCATTACCAAAACAGCATTAGAAAAGACCCTGATGCTGGGAAAGACTGAAGGCAAAAGGAGAAGGGGACAGCAGATGCTCAGATGCTTAGACACCATCATCAACTCAATGGACATGAATTTGAGCAAAGTCTAGGAGATAACTCTGGACCACAGCCTTGTCTAACTCAAGGAAACTATGAGCCATGCCATGTAGGGCCACCCAAGATGGATGGGTCATGGTGGAGAGTTCTGACAAAATGTGATCCACTGGAGAAGGGAATGCAAACCATTTCAGTATTCTTGCCTGCAGAACCCCATGAACACTGGGAAAAGGCAAAAAGATATGACACTGAAAGATGAACTCCCCAGGTCCGTGGATGCCCAATATGCTACTGGAGATCAGTGGAGAAATAACTCCAGAAAGAATGAAGGGATGGAGCCAGAGCAAAAACAACACCCAGCAGTGGATGTGACTGTTGATAGAAGCAAGGTCCGATGCTGTAAAGAGCAATATTGCATAGGAACCTGGAATGTTAGGTCCATGAATCAAGGCAAATTGGAAGTGGTCAAACAGGAGATGGCAAGAGTGAACATCAACATTCTAGGAATCAGCAAACTAAAATGGACAGGAATGGGTGAATTTAACTCAGATGACCATTATATCTACTACTCTGGGCAAGAGTCCCTTAGAAGAAATGGAGTAGCTATCATAGTCAACAAGAGTCCGAAATGCAGCACTTGGATGCAATCTCACAAATGACAGAATGCTCTCTGCTCGTTTCTAAGGCAAACTACTCAATATCACAGTAATCCAAGTCTATGCCCCAACCAGTAATGCTGAAGAAGCTGAAGTTAAACAGTTCTATGAAGACCTACAAGACCTTCTAAAACTAACACCCAAAAAAGATGCCCTTTTCATCACAGGGGACTAAAATGTAAAAGTAGGAAGGCAAGCGATACCTGGAGTAACAGACAAATTTGGCCTTGGAGTACAAAATGAAGCAGGGCAAATGCTAACAGAGTTTTGCCAAGAGAATGCACTGGTCATAGCAAACACCCTCTTCCAACAACACAAGAGAAGACTCTACACATGGACTTCTCCACATGGTCAAAACCAAAATCAGACTGATTATATTCTTTGCAGCCAAAGGTGGAGAAGCCCTATTCAGTCAGCAAAAACAAGACTGAGAGCTGACTGTGGCTCAGATCATGAACTCCTTATTGCCAAATTCAGACTTAAATTTAAGAAAGTAGGGAAAACCACTATTTTGGTGGGAAAACCACCATTCAGGTATGACCTAAATCAAACCCCTTACAATTATACAGTGGAATTAACCAATAGATTCAAGGGATTAGATCTGATAGACAGAGTTCCTAAAGAATAGGATGGAGGTTTGTGACATTGTAAAGGAGGCAGTAATCAAGACCATCCCCAAGAAAAAGAAATTCAAAAAGACAAACTGGTTGTCTGAGGAGGCCTTACAAATAGGTGAGAAAAGAAGAGACTCAAAAGGCAAAGGAGAAAAGGAAAGATATATGAATGCAGAATTCCAAAGAATAGCAAGGAGAGATAAGAAAGCCTTCCTCAGTGATCAATGCAAAGAAATAGAGGAAAACAATAGAATGGGAAAGACTAGAGACCTCTTCAAGAAACTCAGAGGTACCAAGGGAACATTTCATGCAAAGATGGGCTCGATAAAGGACAGAAATGATATGGACCCAAAAGAAGCAGAAGATATTAATAAGAGGTGGCAAGAATATACAGAAGAACTAAACAAAAAAGATCTTCATGATCCAGATAACCACAATGGTGTGATCACTAACTTAGAGCCAAACATCCTAGAATGCGAAGTCAAGTACAAACAAAGCTAGTGGAGGTGATGGAATTCCAGTTGAGCTATTTCAAATCCTAAAAGATGATGCTGTGAAAGTGCTGCACTCAATATGTGAGCAAATTTGGAAAACTGAGCAGTGGCCACAGGACTGGAAATGATCAGTTTTCATTCCAATCCCAAAGAAGGGCAACGCCAAAGAATGTTCAAACTACCACACAATTGCACTCGTCTCACACACTAGTAAAGTAATGCTCAAAAAAGTGAGGCTTCAACAGTACATGAGCCATGAACTTCCAGATGATCAAGCTGGATTTAGAAAAGGCAGAGGAACCAGAGATCAAATTGCCAACATCCACTGTATCATCAAAAAAGCAAGAGAATTCCAGAAAAATATCTACTTCGGCTTTATTGATTATGCTAAAGACTTTGACTGTGTGGATCAAAATAAACTGTGGAAAATTCTTCAAGAAATGGGAATACCAGACCACCTGACCTGCCTCCTGGAAATCTGTAGGCAGGCAAGAAGCAATAGTTAGAACCAGACATGAAACGTCAGACTGTTTCCAAAGTGGGAAAGGAGTACATAAAGGCTGTGTATTGTTACACTGCTTATTTAATTAACTTCTATGCTGAGTACATCATGTGAAATGCCAGACTGGATGAAGAAGAAGCTAGAATCAAGATTGCCTGGGGAAAATATCAATAACCTCAAATATGCAGATGACACCACCCTTATGGCAGAAAGTGAGGAGGAACCGAAGAGCCTCTTGATGAAAGTGAAAGAGGAGATTGAAAAAGCTGGCTTAAAACTCAACATTCAAAATCTAAGATCATGGCATCTTCCATCACTTCATGGCAAATCAATGGGGAAACAATGGAAACTGTAACAGACTATTTGGGGGGATGGGGCTCTGAAATCACTGCAAATGGTTTCTGCAGCCATGAAATTAAAAGATGCTTCCTCCTTGGAAGAAAAGCTATGACCAACCTAGACAGCATATTAAAAAGCAGAGACATTACTTTGGCAACAAAGGTCTGTCTAGTCAAGGCTATGTTTTTCCAGTAGTCATTTATGGATGTGAGAGTTGGACTATAAGGAAAGCTGAGCGCCGAAGAACTGATGCTTTTGAACTGTGGTGTTGGAGAACACTCTTGAGAGTCCCTTGGACTGTGAGGAGATAAAACCAGTTAATCCTAAAGGAAATCAGTCCTGAATATTCATTGGAAGGACTGATGCTGAAGCTGAAATTCCAACACTTTGGTCACCTGATGGGAATAGCTCATCTGAAAAGACCCTAATGATGGGAAAGATTGAAGGCAGTAGGAGAAGGGGAGGACAGAGGATGAGATGGCTGGATGGCATTGCCGACTCAATGAACATGAGTTTGAGCAGGTCCTGGAGTTGGTGATGGACAGGGAAGCCTGGCATGCTGCAGTCTATTGGGTCGCAGAGTCAGACACACAACTGAGTGACTGAACTGAACTGGGAGCTAGTGGAGGACAGAGGAGCCTGGAACACTATAGTCTATAAGGTCAGAAAGAGTCAGACCCAACTTAGCAACTGATTCACACAGGCAACAAAACAGCACAGTGCTGCCTTTTTCCATCATAATCCTCTACCATTTCATGTTTGTCATGGAATGTAAGAACGAAATAAAACCTTGTTGTTATAAGCACTGGAATTGTTTACTAGGCCTAATAAACCAGTCCGTAATGACTTACACAACCAACTTTGAAGTGACATTGTGAGATAAAGTAACTCGGTTATGCTAGTGAGAACCAACGTGAGGACTCAACCCCGGCTCCCTGATTCTAATGGCCTTGCTCACTCCTACATGCCTCAGGACTGCCCCTGAGTTATGAATACATGAAGATTAACCTGCCAGCAGTGTACACCTGAGGAAGAGGCCAGATGTCACAGTTCCTGTGTAAGTTAGTGAACAGCAGGGAATTGCCTTGGAAGGTCAGTAACAAGAAGACAGAATTGGTACAGAGTGGGCTCTGAGTTTCCCAGGTGGCTCAGTGGGAAGGAATATGCCTGCCAAGGCAGGAGACACAGGGAGACTCAGGCATGATCCCTGGGTCAGGAAGATCCCCTTGAGGAGGAAATGGCAACCCATTCCAGGATCTGGAAAATCCCATGGATGAGAGGAGCCAAGTGGGCTACAGTCCACAGGGTCACAAAGAGTTGGACACAACTAAGCACACATGCATGCAAAGTGGGCTTGAGGTCCAAGGTTGGGAGAAAGTCAGCAAAATACACAGAAACTAAAGCAGTAATGCAGCCAGGCTGAGGACAGGAGACGGTGAGTTCTGTTAACCAAAAGCTGAGGACCATCAAGGTCAGAAATGAAGGCTCCTGGAAGACAGACAGATAAGTACAACACGAGCCACAGAAAGACGCTGGGGGCAGAGACTACACACCAGATGGTTATTCCCACTGAAGTGACAGATAATACATGACAGTGGATGAGACAGACAGAAACCAGACAAGTAAAGAAACGGAAACAGGGCGCATCATTTAGGAACGGGAAACACCCATACAAGTACCGGAACCAAGAGCAGAGAACGAAAGAGTCCAGAGTTTATGAATTGTGGAGACAAAAGCACCTAAAAGACTTAAAAGGACACCTGAGCATCAGGTCGTGACTATGTTATTGGTCACTTCATGGGGAAGGAAAAGAATACCATTTGTTGATATTTATGCTGGCCTTCAAAATAAATCTGAGGAAAGGTAAGATCATGAAATGAAGTCAAGAATGAGCCTAATAAAACAGTGAACAGTATTTAATGGATTAATACCATGGGTGAGCTGCACCCTGAGTTCTATGTTTTTAAGCTGTTACCAAGAAAAAAGAAAAAAAAAACCTATTTTCATAAGATCATTTACAAGAAAGAGAAATCAATTACTTAGAAGCCGCATGGCCTATCAATTTAAATATAATAATTCTCTCCTATGAGTCTTGTTTTCCAAATTACTGTATATTATGATAAACAATATTCTCAACAACATGCTTAGGAAAAAAATAATCATTTTCATAGTTCTTGTTGCCACTCAACCTTCAAAATAAACTGATATTAATAGCATCCCACAAAGAAAACAATACAGAACAATTATTGGAGTGGGTAACTCAAGATATTTAATTGCCTTCCTTTTTTATTTGAGTTTTAGTTAGCTAGCTTAGTTTTTGCTTTTTTTCCTTTCTTTTTTTTTTTTTTTTAAGAAAAGGAGGATAAATATATTTGGAGGGAAGAATATGGAGAGCAAGTTCAATTCAGTCACTCAGCTGTGTCTGACCTTTGTGACCCCATGAATCGCAGCACCCCAGGCCTCCCTGTCCATCACCAACTCCCAGAGTCTACCTAAACCCATGTCCATCGAGTGGGTGATGCCATTCAGCCATCTCATCCTCTGTCATCCCCTTTTCCTCCTGCCCCCAATCCTTCCCAGCATTAGAGTCTTTTCTAATAAGTCAACTCTTCGCATGAGGTGGCCAAAGTACTGGAGTTTCAGCTTCAGCATCAGTCCTTCCAATGAACACCCAGGACTGATCTCCTTTAGGAGGGACTGGCTGGATATCCTTGTTGTCCAAGGGACTCTCAAGAGTCTTCTCCAGCACCACAGTTCAAAAGCATCAATTCTTTGGTGCTCAGCTTTCTTCACAGTCCAACTCTCACATCCATACATGACCATTGGAAAAACCATAGCCCTGTCTAGATGGACGTTTGTTGGCAAAGTAATGTCTCTGCTTTTAAATATGCTATCCAGGTTGGTCATAACTTTCCTTCCAAGGAGTAAGCGTCTTTTAATTTCATGGCTGCAATGAAGTGAGAGAGGGTAAAAGACAGATATTCTGGAAGAAAGGAAGGATAGAAAGTACAAGTTGTTGTTGTTGTCTCCCAGTAATGTCAAACTCTCTGTGACCCCATGGACTGCAGCTTGCCAGGCCTCCCTGTTGCTCACCATCTCCTGGAGTTTGCCCAAGTTCATGTTCATTGCATCAGAGATGTCATCCAGCCATCTCATCCTCTGTTGTCCCCCTTCTCCTTCTGCCCTCAATCTTTCCCAGCATCAGGGACTTTTCTAATGAGTCAGCTGTTGCATCAGATGACCAAAATACTGGAGTTTTGGCTTCAGCATCAGTCCTTCCAGTGAATATTCAGGGTTGATCTCCCTTAAGATTGATCTCCTTGCTGTCCAAGGGACTTTCAAGAGTCTTCTGCAGCACCACCGTTAGAAGGCATCAATTCTTTGGTGCTCTGCCTTCTTTACAGTCCAGCTCTCACAAATGTACATAACCACTGGGAAGACCATAGCTTTGACTATACAAACCTTTGTTTGCTGGCTAATGTCTCTGCTTTTCGCCACACTGTCTAGGTTTGTCATCATTTTCCAACCAGGAAACAACCGTCTTCTGATTTCATGGAAAGTACAAGGCAGAGGGCTAATTGTTAGCTTCATAGCTTGAGTAATGAGGAGAAGACAGTGACAGCGGCCAATATGCAAAATGGCCAGGTTGACCTTACCAAGAGAGGGTTACTCATTCTCTTACACCAAAGGAGAAAAGAGTGTATGTTCAAATATCCAGAGGCCTATATTGATACAGAAGACAAAGCTAAGGCAGAACAAGTCCAGTGAGTTGAACTTCTCAATAAATTGTTTACCCAACAAATATAGGTACCTAGTGGCTGCTGAAGGAATTAAATAAGCTTGATTCTTCTTCCTTAAACACATGAATCTTATCCTGGCAAATGAAATACAAGATAGGATTACAATGAAGGTACTGGAATCCCTCAGGAAAGTGGAATTTGAAACCATTAGGCAAGTTACTAATCTTAGGGAACCAATGTCTGCTTTCCTGGCCCACACACTGAGCACCTGTGTTTTGTTTTGTTTTGTTTTTCCATGATTTGCATCTAGAGTTTCCCCATCTTGTATCACTGTATCTCAGAACAACAACAAAATTTCAATGGGCCCCAAAATAAGTGCGGAAATAATTCACATGATCTCCCAGCCCCCCAGAGGGTGGCAATGCTTTCTGCACCGTAAGCACCAGGAACAGTGTGAGGTGGGAGGAGAGGGGAGGGTGGATCTGCCATTGCAATTATCACAACAGCTGAAGGCCTAGCTTCCCAAAATAGGCCATGTTCTGTTGCAAGCAGGTGCCACCTTGCAGTTCCCAGCTCCCCCACGGATACTGAGACTAAAACGTAACGGTGCCAACTTGCCATCAGTATCTCCTTTTAATGTGTTTTGGAGAAGCAAGAGCAGTCTCATGCAGGAAGATGAGAGGAGGCCATTGGAAACTGCTCAAAGCTACTTATTAAAGGAAGCAGCAGAGATAATTAAAAGTAATTTTGCCAAACTCCAAAAGGGCACTGAACAAAACATGAAGGTGTGGGAGCAAATCAAATTCTGCTCTTAGCAGAAACCCAACCATGCAGCTATTTCCAGAAAAGGAGGGAGTTCTCCAGGTGGGTCCAAACCACACAGTCAGAGAGAGCACCATTTTTTAAAAAAAATATAAATAAATAGTCATTCCAGCAACTTTCTACAGAAAGGAGGTTGCAAGGTATGCCGACTATGGAAAGTAGAGAGGGGAAAACTCAAAGATAGCATCTGATTGACAGGAGAATAAATATTTCTGTTAGTTGTCAAGTCAGGTTAACAGAAAATGAACCTGGAGACTTAAGGTACACATCAAAATGACTGGAAGGGCAGAAAGGATTAAAAAACTGATTGTGGCAGTTGTGGCCTCAGTAGAAGTGATACAAAGTTCCTCAAGTATGCCTTTTACATCCTTAGGCACACTATTCATTCCAGCTTTATTCACCTGCCAGTAAGCAGACACGGAGCGAAGGAGACTAGGAGATGCGTGGGCCCTGGTGGGGTGGGGGCCAGTGCAACGCAGGCAGGAAGACAGAGCAGAGAAGGCATCCGGTGGGGTGTACCCACTGAATCTCAAAATATCCTGCGTTTCCTGTTCCCTCTGACACGTTCACCTCCCCACCTCTGTTCCCACAGCAGGACTCCCCGAAGATGGTGTGTACTGCACACACATGTGTGTGAACACACTGATGAAGGCTTTATTCTTGGTCTCTTTCTAATGTGGCTTTTAATTTCACTGCATGGATAGCATACTCTTGTGCGGTATTTGTTGTTGTGGTTTAATCGCTAAGTCGTATCTGACTCATTGCAATTGCATGGATTATAGCCCGTCAGGCTCCTCTGTCCATAGGAATTTCCAGGCAGGAATACTGGAGTGGGTGGCCATTTCCTTCTCCAGGGGTGCTTCCTGACCCAGGGATGGAACGTGCATCACTTGCACTGGCAGATTCTTTATTGCTGAGCCACCAGGGAAGCCCCATGTTGTATCTACTCCCTCCTACGAAGCCAAAGAACACATGTGTCTGTCCATTTCTACTTCAGGGCTGTCTTAATAAGCTCAGGCTACTGTCACAGAATACAAACCGTACGCTAGGGGCCTGAAAACCACAGAAACTTCTTCCTCACAGTTCTGGAGCCAGGAATTGAGGACAGAGGCGCCTGTGGATGGAGTGTCTCCAGGAGCCTATTTCCTGAGTAAAAGATGGCCCTCTTTTTGCTGTGTCCTGACAGAAGGGGCCAGGGAGCTGTCTGGGGGCTTTAATCTCACTCACGAGGAAACCACCCTCATGATGTAATCACCTCCCAAAGGCCCCGCTTCTAACACCATCACCTTGGGGGTTAGGTTTCAACACAAGGCTTCTGATGGAAGACACAGATATTCACTCCAGAATAAATACCCTCTGTAAGCCGTATGCTTTTACATTTGTTCAGGTAACACACCAGTTATTTGAATAGAGATAAGTTAATACCAACGAAATTAAAACTGGATACAAAGTTAACTACTTGACTGAGATGGTAAGAGACAGCCCTGTTCTACACTGAGGCAGCAACCACCCAGCACAGGAGTCTGCCACTCTGTGGGATTTATTCCCATGATGTGCACTAACTAGCCTGTGGGAAGAGCGGTCAGAGATACAGGGGACTGGCAAGACTGAGGGTTACTCCTGTTGACTAATGACTGCACACTGCCAAGGTCCCAGCTGTGTCTTCCAACAGACACACCTGAGCTGTTGCTTCTTATTCCCATGGGCTGATACACACTTTGCTTTCTCTCCCGTAAGAACTATGGCATGTGGCATCAGAGCAGGTAATTGAAGATAAGACCACAGAACATCAGATCTATGGAAGGGTATTGTGGTTGTGGTACCAGCAGTGGTGGTTTAGACATTAGTCGTGTCTGACTCTTTGCAACCCCAAGGACACCAGGCCCATCTGTCTCTCACCATCTCCCAAAGTTTGCCCGAGTTCGTGTTCATTACATCAGTGATGCCATCCAGCCATCTCATTCTCTCATGCCCTCTTCTCCTTCTGCCCTCAATCTTTCCCAGCATCAGGGACTTTTCCAATGAGTCAACAGTTTGCATCAGATGACCAAAATACTGGAGTTTCAGCTTCAGCATCCAGTGAGTATTCAGGGTTGATTTCCTCTAAGATTGACTGGTTTGATCTCCTTGTTGGCCAAGGGACTCTCAGAAGTCTTCTGTAGCACCACAGTTTGAATTCTTTAGTGCTCCATGTTCTTTATGGTCCAGATCTCGTAACTGCACATGCCCACTGGGAAGACCATAGCCTTGATTATATGAACCTTTGTCAGCAAAGTAGTCTCTTCTTTTCAATATACTGTCTATGTTTGCCATAGCTTTCCTGCCAAGAGGCAAACGTCTTCTAATTTCATGGCTGCAGTCACCATCTGCAGTGATTTTAGAGCCCAAGAAGAAGAAATCTGGTACTATTTCCACCTTTCCCCCACTTTATTTGCCATAAAGTAATGGGGGCCCACATAATTCCTCTCTCCTAGAGCAGAGAGGTCCCTTCTCAAGTCTGCAGCCAGATGGGTACATGAGAAGAGGATAAAGTGTTGGTTCCTCCCCAGTGTACGAGCTGGGAAATCCCATGAACACCACCAAAGAAGAGGTCTTCATCTTTTTGTACCCTTTATCACTCATAAAAATGATTATATTTGTGTTTGGAGTGCTTCTTGAGGAGCTCTCATTCATTCATATTTTATTCATTAATTCATACACAAACCCTGAGATCCTGCCCTGTCTCAAGAGAAATAAGCCAGGATGAGACACAGAGGAAACATGCCCATACTACAAATTCAGTTCTGGGACTAGCCCTTAAAGGAAGAATTAAAAACTCTCCTAAGGGCCCCAAATGGTAGTTTTTCATACAGATTTCACAGTAACCAAGCTCTTGTGTCTAATTTATAGAAGTATTAGTGAATTCAAATTCTCATGCCTGAGTAGCCAGAATATTTTCTCTAGGTAGATTGTGGGAGATTATGGTTCAAAATAGCCACCCTCCCTCCAACCTTCGTAGGGGTAATCCAGTTCTCTGACTGATGCTGTTCAACTCAGCCACATGACTTGCTTTTTCCTCTGGGATCTTAGTAGATGTGATACAGTTAAATCCTGAAACACATTTCAGGGTTGGGTTGGCTATTCTGCCATCACAATGAGAAGAGCTTTCCTGGTGTAGCTGCTGCTTTTCAGCCAAAACAAATTCTGTGGGGCAGATCTGCGTCAAACTCACAGGGAGAAGTAGTTCCAAACAGATCCACAAGTGGAAACAGAGTCAGTCCCCTGAGGCCAGCCTGAAGGGGCCACGCACAGCCTACTCTCGGGCACGAAAGGAAGAATAAGTAAGCATTGTCATAAGCGGTGATGGGGTCCCTCGTTACAGTGTCAGAGATGCAGTAGCTGCAGGCCCACAGAGCTGCTGGGAAGTCAGGTCACAAGGAGAAGGGTATTTGACAATCCCAGAAGTAGATCAGGCAGGATAAGCTAAACCGAACATTTCATAACTTAATCAAGGCCTCCCTGACACATCCATCCAATGACAGAAATGGTCATATGGATGATACAAGATTATCTGAAGTAAGGACCTAGATTCCTTGTCCCTCATATGTATTTGAGGGGACTGTCATGGCTTATATCAAAAATTCCTTTTACCCTTATGATTCCATGGCAGATCGACTCCTCTTCTGATGAATAACTATTTCTTTAAACAAGTTTATTAATAACTAAAACAGATTGGGGAGGGAGGTGGGAGGGGGTTCAGGATGGGGAACACGTGTGCACCCATGGTGGATTCATGTTGATGTATGGCAAAACCAATACAATATTGTAAAGTAAAAAAATAAAAATAAAATATTATATAAGAACTACAGATGCAAAGTCCATTCTGTTTCTTTGAGGCAACTTTGTATGTATCGATCTTATTCTCAAATATGTAGGCAATTTTAACACCAGAAACACTGACAGGACCATATATATTCTATTCTGTATGGATAAAGAGACTACAGTTTAGAAGAATTAACTGACTTATTCAAAATCATCATGTTACCAAAGTGTGGATTTAAGACTTCTAGATTAGTACGTGTACTAGTGAAGAAGAAATCTGACTCCATATTAGATTTGTTCCTTTTACTTCGGCCTTTGTGCTTTCTTGAATGTCCTTAATCACACTGGCTCTGCACCTTTTGCAAAAGAATATTGCCTACAGCCTGAAAAATACAGGACAGCCTATTCTCAGGGCTTTAGGAAGCCATTTATACAGAGATAGAAAGTCGAAGAACAGAGAATAACATGTGTCACATTGGAGATTTAGAGGAACATAGAGACCTGACCTAGGTGGGCAGACGAAAGAACAAAGGATTCCAACACAAAGCAGTTTGCACCAATTAACCTCTCCATGCCCCTCCCTCACCTTGCCTTTAAAAGTACTTTCCTGGGACTCTTCTGTTTGTCCAGCAGTTAAGACTTTGCCCCCCTCTCCACCCTCAAGGCAAGGGGTGTGGGTTCAATCCCTGGGTTGGAAGCTAAGATTCCATGTGCCTTGGGGCCAAAAACCCAGAACATAAAACGGAAGTAATATTGTAACAGATTCAATAAGGACTTCAAAAATTGTCCCCAGGAAAAAACTCAAAAAATCAAAAAGTTCTTTGCTCAAACCTTTTGAGGAGCTCAGGGTTTTACGGGCAAAAGCCACCCATCTCCTTTACTGGCCTTGCCTCTCTCTGCTCCAAACTCTGACGTTTCAAACCTGCCATCAGTAACAATAATTCCAACACAACCCGACTCTCTTTCACACTGAATGTATCTTTTTAAAGTTCTGAAAATCCCTTTTATAATGTTCAGCCAGTTTTAAATCAGGAAAAAGCAACTGTATAGTTTAAACCAGTATTCTTCAAAGGACACCTTAGAAGAAGGTACTCATAGATGTAGAATGACTTTCACGTGTATGAGAATGTATGGCATATCCAAAGCCCTTCCTTAATCCCAGAAACAATAATGCTGCTATCAGCAACAAACTCAAAATACACAAATAATTATACTTTATGAAACAGGAAATGTCTCAATCCAGCAGTGAGCTGGCATTAGAGCATCAAATTAAATTCTGCAAAATAATTAAGTCGCTTAATGCTTTGAAAGGTCAATTTGCAACTGGCATTTTGATGGATGTCTCGGGTAATACAAATACAGGTTTGGGCTGGAATGAGGTCTGGTTGTATAGGTCCACTGACAGGGGGATGAGCATGTCTCCCTGGACATCCAAAGGCCTGGGTCTCAGCCTTCTGCTCTGTCACTAGGCAGCTTAGTGACCTTCTCATGTTATTCCCTCCTTGGAGCTTGAGTCTTCGTGTGTGTGAAATCAAGATGATGGGTTGGAGAACACATCAGCTCCTTTAGTTTGGTGACTCTTTGATTCCACATTTAAGGAATAAGATCCAGTAAACATTTGTTCTATCATTTCCCTTGTACTAAATGATCTATTCTGTTCCTGTCCACAGGTTATATGAATTTAATATTTTAAACCACCCTATTATGTTGCTAACATCTTGCTTCTATAAAGGAAAAGAAATGACAGCTCAAACAAAATCATATTAAGGTTAAAATTTGGATATGAGATGATTAAAATTCAGACTTAAAAGATTAGTGTCATTTTCAATAACAGGAGTCACTGAGAAAGCACAGTATGTTAAAGGGTGAAAATCTAGGAGACGGATCATGAAGAAGAGATACAGATGGAAAATACAGCTGCAAAGACGTGGCTTGACCTCCAGATATATGAAATTTCTAGTTTGAGTTTAATTTCATCCACATATAAACAGGAGTGTTTCCCTCCTTCTGTTCCATTTACCATACTTAAGAATACTGCTAAAAGAAACAGAGTTACTTAAACAGTTCTGATGAAGAAAATACAGATTTATTATTAGACAAAAAATATATACTTTTTCCTCCAGAAATGAATAATAAGAAAAATCCATTCCATTCATGCACAAATCCATAATAATAAGAAAAATCAATTCCATTCACACACAAATAACAGTAGGAAAAATTCACCCCTACCAGAAATTTCATAGAATAGATAAAATCTATATGTTTTAGTGTTTGGTATTAAAATATTGACAGGATTCAATTCAAGCAGCTTAATTACATACTTCATACACTACAAGGCACAACCCAAACCCTAAACATGCATATAAATGTAAGGAAGCCATGAAAAATTACGTCAGAATTAACAGGTACTGATATACATAAAGTGGCCATAGAGATGTCCAACCAATTACATTTCAGAATTTATGACAGGAAAAATATTCCATTGTTTGATGCACAAGTAGTATCTCATTTATTTTTTGAAGTAAAAGTTGAGAGAAAAAGTGCAGATGATTTCTCTCTCTTCTGCCTTATTTCAACACAAATGGCACAGGAAAACTAAAAGGAAAGGTAATGGCTTCTCTGGAGTCCATCGTTGCCTCTGAGGAGCCCCCAGGGGCCCTCACTCAGGTTCCATATCAAAGTCCTTGTTTGAAAACTAGTGCAGAAACCAGACTGAACAGGATAGTGAAAGGTGGAATTAAGATGTTATAAATAAAGCATCTTGTTTATATTGCATAGAGAATGTATTTTACAAACTTTTGGACTTTGGGAAAAACAACTAGCTTTCACAAGATGTCTGTTTTGCACACAGAACATGTTTCCCCTAGCATCAAATTGAATAGAATCCCCCCAAATCAAAATCAAGCCTTGCCACTAGACAATCTCTAACAAATTACATATATATTTGTGTGTGTGTATATATAAAACCATATAATAAATATATGCAGTCATATACATATGACCATATATATATATATGTTCTGTTGTGTGTAAAGAAAAAGGGCAGAGGTGGCCTGACTGCTGACTGTCTGTTGCCCTTCCCCTCACCCGCATCCTCCCCCCAGCCCACCTGCTCCACGGGCCCCGTGCCTGGGCCACAGCCTAAATTAAAAAAAAGAGAGAGAGAGAAAGAGGGAAAGAAGGAGCTGGATAATACAACCTAGAAGGGCTGGTGCCCCTGATCCATGCAAGATAAGAAATAAGAAGCTATAAAGGATTAGAAGTTGAATTCTTGTTTGCTCCTCTCCTGACACTGAAAACTATTCCAGGATACAGACATTTTAGAGTGCCTCCCACAAGATGTCCTTGGAAATCCAGCAATAGGTGAAATTGGCTGCAAACTGTGAATGGAGTAGAATCTGGGGACCCCTTCTCCTGTGGGCCTTGGTGCTTGGTAAGGATGCAAAGAGTTCTCTTCTCCTGCAAGAACTCCAAAATTGCAACTCGCTGCTGAACCACCATTGACAGGAGAATGTTGGATCCCACCAAAAAGATACACCACGCCTAAGGGCAAAGGAGAAGCCCCGACAAGACAGTAGGAGGGGTGAAACTGCGTTTAAAATCAAACCCCATACCCACCAGAGATGCTTGGAGGGCTCAAACAAAACCTTGTGCTCACTAGGACCCAGGGACCCCACAAGAGTCTGAGCCAGACCTGCTTTTGAATGTTTGGTATTGCCTGCAGACACATGGGACAGTGGCCTGCTGCAGGACAGGGGCTCTGGCTGCAGCAGACCTGGGTCACGCAGCATGTGGCATAAGCCCTCTTGGAGGAGATTGCCATTAGCCCCACCATAGAGCCACCAGGCAGATGACCCACAAACAGCAGAACAATGAGAAATTCTTGCAGAGTTAAGAAAGTTCTAGGACCTACAACAGATTTTCCAACCAGGGGACTCATCAAAGGGACAGAGAACCTCCAGGGAGTTTTACTTTGGAGTCCAGTGGGATTTGATTACAGAACTTCCACAGGACTGGGGAAACAGACTCTTGGAGGGCACAAACAAAACCTTCTGTGCACCAGGAGCCAGGAGAAAGGAGCAGTATCCCCACGAGAGACTGAGGCAGACTTCCCTGTGAGTGTCCAGGAGTCTCCAGTGGAGGCATGGGTCAGCGGTGGCCTGCTATGGCATTAGGGGCACAGAATACAACAGTGTCTGCACAAGTCCTTTTGAAGGAGGTCACCATTACCATCATTAACCTTACCATAGTTTGGCCCCAGATCAAGCAACAGGGAGGGAACACAGCCCAGCCCATCCACAGAAAATTGGATTAAAGATTTACTGAGCATGGCCCCACCCATCACAACAAGACCCTGGTTCCTCCACAGTCAGTCTCTCCCATCAGGAAGCTTCCATATATACATATATGCATATATATTTGTATATGAACAGCAAGAAAAGGCAAAAGATGACACTGAATGATGAACTCCCCGAGTCGGTAAGTGCCCAATATGCTACTGGAGAAGAGTGGAGAAATAATTCCAGAAAGAATGAAGAGGTTGAGTCAAAGTGAAAACAAATCCCAGTTGTGGACGTGACTGGTGATAGAAGTCAGATTCTGTAAAGAACAATATTGCATGGGAACCTGGACTGTTCCATAAATCAAGGTAAATTGGAAGTGCTCAAACATGAGATGGCAAGAGTGAACATCGCCATTTTAGGAATCAGTGAACTAAAACGGACAGGAATGGACAGATTTAATTAAGGTGACCATTATATCTACTACTGTGGGCAGGAATTCCTTAGAAGAAAAGGAGCAGCCCTCATAGTCAACAAGAGTTCAAAATGCAGCACTTGGGTGCAATCTCAAAAATGACAGAATGATCTCTGTGTCTGAGACAAACCATTCAGTATCACAGTAATCCAAGTCTACGCCCCAACCAAGAATGCCAAAGAGGCTGAGGTTGAACAGTTCTGTGAAGACCTCCAAGACCTTCTAGAACTAACACCCCAAAAAGATGTCCTTTTCATCATAGGGGACTGGAATGCAAAAGTAGGAAGTCAAGAGATACCTGGAGTAACAGGCAAGTTTGGCCTTGGAGTACAAAATAAAGTAGGGCAAAGGCTAACAGAGTTTTGCCAAGAGAACACACTGGTCATAGCAAAGGCCCTCTTCCAACAAAACGAGAGATGACTCTACACACGGACATTACCTGATGGTCAATACAGAAATCAGACTGATTACATTCTGTGCAGCTAAAGATGGAGAAGCTCTATACAGTCAGCAAAAACAAGACTGGGAGCCGACTGTGGCTCAGGTCTGCTGCTGCTGCTAAGTCGCTTCAGTCATGTCCAACTCTGTGCGACCCCATAGACAGTAGCCCACCAGGCTCCCCCATCCCTGGGATTCTCCAGGCAAGAACACTGGAGTGGGTTGCCATTTCCTTCTCCAAGGAAAAGGCTCAGGTCATGAACTCCTTATTGTCAAATTCAGAATTCAATTGAAGAAAGTAGGGAAAACCACTAGACAATTCAAGTATGACCTAAATCAAATCCCTTACAATTACACAGTGGAAGTGAGAAATAGATTCAAGGGATTAGATCTGATAGACAGAGTGCCTGAAAAACAGGATGAAGGTTTGTAACACTATACAGGAGGCCGTGATCAAAAACATCCCCAGAAAAAGAAATGCAAAAAAGCAAAATGGTTGTCTGAGGAGGCCTTACAAATAGCTGAGAAAAGAAGAGAAGCTAAAGACAAAGAAGAAAAGGAAAGATATATCCATCTGAATGCAGAGTTTCAAAAAACAGCAAGGAGAGATAAGAAAGCCTCCCTCAGTGATCAGTGCAAAAAAATAGAGGAAAACAATAGAATGGGAAAGACTAGAGATCTTTTCAAGAAAATTAGAGATACCAAGGGAATATTTCATGCAAAGATGGGCACAATAAAGGACAGAAATGGTGTGGACCTAACAGAAGCACAAGATATTAAGAACAGGTGGCAAGAATACACAGAAGAACTATAAAATAGATCTTCATGACACAGATAACCTCGATGGTGTGATCATTCACCTAGAGCCAGACATTCTGGAGTATGAGGTCAAGTGGGCCTTAGGAAGCATCACTACAAACAAAGCTAGTGGAGGTGATAGAGTTCCAGCTGAGCTACTGCAAATCTTAAAAGATGATGCTGTGCAAGTTCTACACTCAATATGCCAGCAAATTCGGAAAACTCAGCAGTGGCCACAGGATTGAAAAAAATGTCAGTTTTCATTCCAATCTGAAAGAAGGGCAATGCCAAACAAAGTTTAAACTACCATATAATTGCACTCATCTCACATTCTAGCAAGTAATGCACAAAATTCTCCAAGCTCAGCTTCAACATGTGAACTGAGAACTTCCAAATGTTCAAGCTGGCTTTAGAAAAAGCAGAGCAACCAGAGATCAAGTTGCCAACATCTGTTGGATGATAGAAAAAGCAAGAGAATTCCAGAAAAACATCTACTTCTGCTTCATTGATTACGCTAAAGCCTTTTACTGTGTGGATCACAACAAACTGGAAAATTCTTAAACAGATGCGAACACCATATCACTTTACCTGTCTCCTGAGAAATCTTATACAGGTCAAGACACAAGACCTAGAACCAGACATGGTACCACAGACTGGTTCAAAATTTGGAAAGGAGTATGTCAAGGCTGTATATGGTCACCTTGGTTATTTTAATTATGTGCAGAATACACCATATGAAATGCTTGGCTGGATGAAGCACATGCTAGAATCAAGATTGCTGGGACAAATATCAATAACCTCAGGTATGCAGATGACACCATCCTTATGACAGAAAGTGAAAAAGAACTAAAGAGTCTCTTGATGAAACTGAAAGAGGAGAGAGAAAAAGCTGGCTTAAAACTCAATATTCAAAAAACGAAGATCATGGAATCCAGTCCCATCACTTCATGGAAAATAGATGGAGAAACAATGGAAGCAGTGACAAGCTGTATTTTGTTGGGCTCCAAAATCACTGTGGATGGTGATGGAAGTCATAAAATTAAAAGACGCTTGGTCCTTGCAAGAAAAGCTATGACAAACCTAGACAATGTATTCAAAATCAGACACATTACTTTGCTGACAGAGGTTTGTCTAGTCAAAGCTATGGTTTTTCCAATTGTCAGGTATGGATGAGATAGGTGGACCATAAAGAAAGCTGAGCACTGAAGAATTGATGCTTTTGAACTGTGGTGTTCGAAAAGACTCTTGAAAGTCCCTTGGACTGCAAGGAGATAAAACCACTCAATCTAAAGGAAATCAGTCCTGAATATTCATTGGAAGGACTGATGATGAAGTTCCAACACTTTGGTCACCTGATGTAATGAACTGACTCATTGGAAAGACCCTGATGTTGGGAAAGTTAAGGCATGAGGACAAGGATAGTTCAGAAGATGATATGGTTGGATGGCAGCACTGACTTGATGGACATGAGCTGAGAAAGCTCTGGGTGTTAGTAATGGACAGGGAGGCCTGGGGTGCTGCAGTCCATGGGGTCGCAAAGAGTCTGACATGACTGAATGACTGAACTGAACTGATATGTATATACATAAGGGCTTCTCCAGTGGCTCAGTGGTAAAAAAAAAAAAAAAAAATACACCTGCCACGCAGGAGCTGGAGGAGATGCGGGTTCACATTCTGGGTCAAGAAGATCCCCTGGTGAAAGGCATGGCAACCCACTCCAGTATACTTGCCTGGAGAATCCCATGGATATAGGAACCTGGCTGGCTACAGTTCATGGGGTCACAAAGAGTCAGACACTCCTGAAGCATCTTAGCACACACATCTACATATATGCATATATATAATAGGAAGCTATTTCATTATGACTGTCTTGTAACAGAGAAGAACAAACCTGATTCCTTATTGGATCTATTCCTTTAGCTCTGACCTTTGTGCTTGGTTGCACCTTTGTAGAGGAATGCTACCTATAGCCTGAAATATACACAACAGCCCTTTCTCAAGTCTTTGTCTCCCAGACTTGACCTTTAAATATATAACAATTTTCATTCATATAGAGATAAAAAGTTGCAGAACAGAGAATAAAATTAGTCTTCTTAGAGGTTTCCAGAATATCACTATCCAGACAGGAACAAGAACAAATGATTACACATCCCCTCGGGGGTCTGGCCAGCTCTGAAAAGTTTGCACCAACCAGCCACACCCTCACCCCTTCTAGTATACAAAGGAGCCTGAATTATAACTAGAGTTAAGATGGTTCTTTGAGACATGAGTCCCCCGTCTTCTCTGTCTGCTGGTTTTCTGACTAAAATGACTACTATTCCTTGCCCCAACAGCTCATCTGTCAATTTATGGGCCTGTCCTGAAGTGAGCAGTATGATGGACTCAGTAACATAGAATGTGTATTTTTAGCTTTTACATACTTTATCATGAGTAAGTACATGCATTAAGTTCATATGACCTATTCACCATGAAGAAAGAGGTAGCTTGAGTTTCACAAGGCACGTGTGAATTATCTAAGGGGTTCAAAGACATGTGGTGGGTGGAGAGAGACAAATTCATGAGATTAATATTATTGTGTTTCTCTGTGAACTGTCAGCTTTTCTGAAAGGTTTAGGGGTAAAGAAAGAAAGCTTTATCCTGCGAATGTCTGAAAGCCTGAACTCAGTGTCCTACAGACATTTCATCACCTTGCACAGCAGCAGGTCCACAGGCGAACTCCAAGTTTGTTTAATCCAGAGACTCAGTGAAATCACGGAGAGGCAAGTCTACAGGGTGCTCATGTGCTCAGTTGTGTCTGAGTCTTTTGGACCCCCTCGACCATAGCCGACCAGGCTCCTCTGCCCATGGGCTTTTTCCAGGCAAGAATACTGGAGTGGACTGCCATTTCCTCTTCTAGGGGATCTTCCTGACTGAGGGATCAAACCTGTATCTCTTGAGTCTCCTGTATTGGCAGGCAGATTCTTTATCACTGTGCCACCTGGGAAGCCCCAAATCCCTAGACTGTTTCTCTGTTTTGCTTTGTCACTTTCCACAGAGGAGCACTCTCCTCAGGCTGTGGTTACCCCATATTCACAGAATAAATACCACAGCTCCAAGACATCACATTCAAACACAAGAATGTCAGATACAAGAATGTCTAGAAAAGAAGAGGAATATGTCACCATCTATTTTTTAAGACCAAGAAAAAATGTTCCTATCTCCTTCTTGTACGTAATTCCTAAATAAATGACTGGCCTCTGTGATGAGAGCCCCATGACTGGCTTAGATGAATCAGTATTGACCATGTGCTGGAGACAGCACCATCTTTCCTGTGGATACTGTCATGTCGGGATGGCAAACACAAGAACACACTGAGAGGTTTACAGATAAAGGAGAAGGGGAGAATGAATATTGAAAACGTAAACATATTTTCAATCTAATTCTACAATTATTTTTTCCCATGACATTTTAAGAATTTCAAATTCACCTAACTTTTAAGCTCAAACAGAAGCTATAAAAAGATGTTTGTGCATACTGATAGGTTTCCCAGGTGGCTCAGTGGTAAAGAATCTGTCTGACCATGCAGAAGATGCGAGTTCAATCCCTAGGTCAGGAAGATCTCCTGGAGAAGGAAATGGAAACCTACTCCAGCATTCTTTACTGGGAAATTCCATGGAAAGAGGAGCATGAAGTGCTACAGTCCTTGGGTTTCAAAAGTTGGACATGACTGAGCATGCATGCGCACATACACATGCATATTTATGTTCAGTAGACACGCTCTAAGTCATTTTCCATGCTCCCCAGGAGCATTTATTGAGTCCTCTCTGATAATAGGAATACTTTGGTTGGAAAAGATAATTAAGCAGGCTCATCTTACAGATTTAGGCTCCTTACAGGCTGCTATTTGACACTACCAATGCAGACAGGGGTTAACAATGAACTGCAAATAAATAACAGCAAGTAAAGGTCTATCTCAAACCACTTGGGCATCATAACAAACTATACCATAGTCTGGGTGGCTTTATAAACAACAGAAACATATTTCCCAGAGTTCTGGAGGCTGGGAAGCCCAGGATCATGCTGTTGGCAGATTCTCTGTCTGGTGAGAACTTTCTGGTTCTTTGAAGGCCCCTTCTCACTGTGTCCTCACCTGGTGGAGCAGGAGGAGGAGCGAGCTCTTTGGGGTCTCTTTGATAAGGGCACTAATCCCATTCATGAAGGCCCCACCTTCATAAGCTCATCACATTCCAATGCCTCCCCTCACCCCCATCCCTCTCCTAACACCATCGCATTGGGCATTAGAATTTCAAAATATTAATTTGGGGGCATTTTAGGGAGGACACATAGCACAGTTATCAGATTGCAGTAATGTCCAACTCCTAAACATCCCTCACAATAGTCCTCGAAGAACACTGGAATACAAAATTGTCATCTCCCAAATCCAATTCTCCTTCCCAGATTCAAAGGCAACCCACTTGGCCAAGGGCATTAATCTCTAGTCATACTCAAATTTTTCTTTAATAAATGCAACACACTCTTTTGTACTTTGGTAACTTTCAATTGGGTTGACCAAGAATTTCATTTGTTTTTTTCCAAAAAAATGTTGTGGAAAAACCCAAACAAACTTCTTAGCCAACCCAATAGTTTCTGACCTCTCTTCTCAGAATGACACAGTGTTTCTCTCCACCTGGAGAACTCTTGTTTATCTGTTCTATGATGGTGGTGGATGCTTGTTTTGCTCATGTCTGACACCATACTGACCCCCAATAAAGAATTATCATTTCCCTCCAGCCTCTGTTTTTTGTGCAGCAAAGAGTAAGCCCCACTCCAACTATGGAAACCTAGAGCATTAGACCCACTTGTCTGAGTGCTGGCACAAAGGAGTGGGCATGTGAAAGGTGACTTTAAAGGGTTAAAGTCTTGAGCGGAAATGCAAACAAAAATAATGGAAATGGTTAAAGGTCATTTCTCAACAGAGCTTTGTCAACTGTGGCTTTGATGTAAACTCACTACCCAGGCTCTTCCAGCTGTAAGATGTTTCATGCTCTCAACTCTCAAAAGCACTCTGGGAGTCTGGCCTCTGCCAACCCCTCAACCCCAATTTCACATCAACACTGAACAACTGTTTCTTGAATCAGGAACTCCTGACTATACAAAATGCTAAGTTAACTCTTACTAAAAGAAAAGTTAAGACCTTCTTAAAAGAAAGTTAAGACCTTCTCAAGGTCTGCACCAAAAGTAATATTTAGCCCCTTTCCACTATTCCTTAAGATATCATATGTATTCTAATCACACTCAGAAGAGAATTACCATTACATCCCTGGTACAGCTACTACTGACACTGATGTCATCATAGTCATCACCGTCATTAGTGCATTACTGAAACAGCTTAGTGAGCTTGGGCTGCCATCACAAAATGCCACAGGCTGGGTGCTTTAAACAACAGAACTTATTTCTCACAGTTCTGGGAGCTGCAAGTCTGAGATTGGGGTGCTTGCATTGTTGGGTCCTGGTGAAGACCCTCTTTCTGGCTTGGAGATGACCACCTTTTCACTGTGTCCTCACAAAGGGATGAGAGAGAGAGAAACGCCGGCACAGCTGTCTGGTGTCTCTCTTTATGAGGGCACTAATCCCATCATGGGGCCCCACCCTCATGACCTCATCTAAATCTCACCTCCTCCCAAAGGCCAGTCTCCACACATCATCCACATTGGGATTGAGGGCTTCAGCATATGAAGTTTGGAGGGATACAAACATCCTGTTCATAACATGCAGCAATGTTTCCAATAAAAGAAAGTGAAAGTCACAGCTGTGTCTGACCCTTTGCAAGCCCATGGCCTGTAGCCTACCAGGCTCTGTCCATGGAATTCTCAGGCAAGAATAATGGAGTGGGTTGCCATTTCCTTCTCCAGCAGATCTTCCCCATCCAGGGATTGAACCTAGGTCTCCTACATTGCAAACACATTCTTTACCAGCTCAGCCACCAGGGAAGTCAAGGCTAAAAGTCTAGCTAGCCAGACAGAACCAATAGTCAAGATCCTGAAGACTAGGGGTTAAGAGTCCCGCTAAGACACCCTGGGGACACCCCACTAAGAGCCCAGAGGAGTGGGCATATGCTGTAGACTCAGACAACCAGCCAAATCAATAACAAAGGCATCTTGGGCTAAGAAATCCTGAACATTTCCCACTAGACCACTCTTCCCTAACACCCCTTCACATATGTCTTGCATGTAACTCTTAGTTATAGGATCACTTGAACTTCAAGGGCACAGGGCACTTAGGAACCACAGAGGAAGAGGAATCCCCACATGGTCTCTGTGTCTGCTATGTCAGCTCTCCTCTCTGACCCCACAGACCACCTTACTACCTTTAAGGAGAACACCAAAATCATTTAGCAATAAATTTCCTCCCTACCTCTGCACATTTTCTCATTATGGGTACTAGCTTCCATCCTCTTCTTTCTGACTGCCTCAGGGCACGACGGAGCTTGTACGGATTCCGAATTTGACCACACATCCTAAGCCTCGCTACAAAGGGTGCAAATGTTTTGATGGTGGTTAAGAATTTGTCAAAGTCCCAGCCTATTATACTCGGGGGGAGCAGGGAAGCCCACCAGTTGGCAGGAAGAGAGATTTTTTTTTCATGCTGGCACCACAATCCAAAAAGAATATCTCCAGGCCACATTCTGTGAGACTCCAGAACTTCTAGTAAATGATCAAAGACACAGACTATTGGCTTAGAATGGGTGCTGCAGCTGATAAACAAGCCAACAGCAGCCTCTGCCAGCCTCGTGAATCAGCAAGTGTGCTGGACTGAGACAAGCAGAGTGCTTTCCGAAATAACTTTAACCAAATAATTATTTTACTGTTTGCCTTCTTGATTCAGCCCAAGGGTGTCTTGCTGGGGAAAGGGTTATGATCATTGTTTTGATGAATGGCACTCTGTAAATAAATTTGGAATAAGATTTAGCCTCGTGGAGCTAAAAGGAGACTCAAGATGAAAAAGAATTGAAGATTAAAAAAAGATCATGAGGGAATGAAGATGCTGTGACCTGACCAAGAAGGAAAATAAGAAATCTCTGAAGCTTTTCCACGATACTTGCACAGCACAACTAGTACATTTAATCTTCTAAAGCTAAATAATCAAGTTATCTGTTCCTCAGAATCCCCTAGTGTGATATAGCTTCCAGCTACCTTAGTTTTGAGGGAATAAGCCCAGCATATAGGTATTATTCTTTTCCAAGTTGATTTTACTTTGCTCTTTATACTGTAATTCTATGCTTTGATCTTCTGCACACCCATAAAGCTCAGAGTCAAAACGCAAAATTTAAGTACAAATGATGAGCGCAAATTTCCATTTTATTATGGGTTTTTCCCTTAATTCTTCTAATAAATTTTCTTAAGCTTCTGTATTTTCAGTATCTTTCATTTATGATCAAGCTAAACATTACCCACATTAAATAAACATCTTTCTATAAACACAGAAGTAACCCAGACAAAAAGATGAATATACACACACATAAAAAGAATGATATGCCGATTTTAAGAAGTCTCTTGATTGTCTCACTCTGTATTTGAGACCAATAAATGTCAAACAGTTTAAAAACCCTGCTGCATTCCTAAAGTTACATTATAAGATTCAGAACAGTTACAGGTCATAATCTGAGTAAAACAAGGAGTGGATATTTATTAGTTCTGTATCTGCACATGAGAAGGAAGACAGATTTTAGGAGCCAATTCCCTATGTGGACTGAAGGGTTTTGACAAAGATGGCTGCAGTAGGAGACACTTAGAAAATCATTATCCATTAGAAGTTCTGAGATCTCCTTTAAGCTTCACACAGAAAAGGAAAGAAATGCATTGCCAATAGTATAACCAATGACCCAGATAATTTCCCCTCTTTAGCTTTCCTCATTTATGTCAGTGTTTCTAATAAATAAAAATGTATCACAGAAAACAACTGCTTCCATCTTTCTGCCATCAATGAACAAATGTTAAGCATCTTTATAGAACGTCAACTAGGTGATATCAACTCACAGGAAACTACTCAGTTTCTTTATCTGAGGATGTAGGGGCTCAGTCCTTAATGGTAGAAAGAAAAGTCAGCCAACAATCATAATGCAATGCAAGCACCATTAGAAGAAGGAAGGAGCTTCCTGGAAGGACAAATAATTTTGTTAGACTGATTCTGATTTTTGAATTCCCTAAAAGAACTCTGCACTCACATCTCAGCCTCATGGCAAGAGGGATTTACTTCCTACCTCTGACTCTGGGTTTGGCCATATCATTTGCAATGGCTGATGAGACATCACTGATACGAACAGACTGAAACTGTGCCTGTGAGGTTGAGCTGGCACAGGCGAGGAAATGCTTACAGTAGAACAGAAGACTCCCAGAAAATCACAGAATAGTCTCAGAGGTATGCTGAAATCAGCACAATTAAGGATAGACAGGAGCATATCTGTATTGTGGTTATTCTTACATTCATATTATTATTTATCTATCTACCTATCCATCTTCTATGTATGTATATATGTACAATACATGCAGTAAAAGTGCACATATTCACTTAAGGTGCCATCTCCTTCCCTTAGGATATTTTTCATGATACTGTAGGTGAAATATACAATACCCTCCTGTCTCTGTCTTTACTTCGTGTGTTTAAATGTACACAACATACTTGATGTTTCTGGCATGAAATGAATAAAGGAACATTCTATAATGAAAACATTTGATGTTCTGGTATATTTCTCAGTGGAAGTAATTCACCCTAACTTAATAATTGGCATGTAATCATATTTGTGTTATTGGAACAGACTGAATTTAAATCTATTTATTAATTTTACTTGAGCTGAGAACCAAAGCATTCTTCCTCAGTTCCTCTTTTTATGGCAGGTGAACACTTGCATATTTTTAAACTATTAACTACTAAATGGGGCTTCCCTGGTGTCTCAGATGTTAAAGAATATGCCTGCAATGGAGGACCCAGGTTCGATCCCTAGGTTCAAAAGATGTCATGAAGAAGGGAATGGCAACCCAGTCCAGTATTCTTACCTGGATAATTTCATGGACAGAGGAGCCTGGTGGGCTACAGTCCCTGGGGCTGCAAAGAGTTAGACACAGCTGAGCGACTAACACTTCACTCTAAATGGCATGGAAATATGGACTGTAAGTTAGAACCTCTAAATAATTTTAAGTGGACCAGTAGAATCTATGAATTCAGAGGCCGGCTCTGTAGGTATCAAGTTCACAGAGCTTCAAAGAGACTAATGGAGAAAATTAGTGTTAATAACTCACAGAGGCAATTATCTGCCTATAAGTTTTTAAAGGCCTATTTCATTCAAAATTTAAAATAATTAAGGTTCAAGAGATTACAATGACTTAATGCTCTTAGACAAAAAATAATGAGTATATAAAGGCAAATATATGAATCCCTTTGGCATGTTTATCCCTGCTAAATGATAAGAATTTGCCAAATATAGTCATTTAGAAATGAGTTAGTTTGACCTTCACCTGATAAATGTTTCATGTGAAGTACAGATTGTCAATAAAAGTAAAGAAATTATAGTAATCTCAGAACTGGGAAAGATGATTGCCATTCTACTAAAATGATATAATCCACCTGAAAAGATACTTAGTGCCCATCATAAAGGTCTCACACAAGTCACAGAAAACATGACCCGGGACTCTTAGACTAGCTAACTTGTACACATTCAGAGTCGGTGCTACATCACGTAGGTTAAGGGGGCATTTGTCTTGATGTCATCATAAGAAAACTCATTTTGGCTGCCTGTGGCTAACACCTAAGAAAAGGGAAGGGAGGTTGAAATTGTTTTGCATATTTGAAGAGAGTCTCAGAATGCTTCAATTTGAACCTCTGAAGGAAGAGTTTGGTTGATGTGCCAAACTTTATTTGGTTAACTTTTAAATGAGATTTAAAAAAAATAAAAAGATTTTAAACTTCTCATGTATCAACTAAAACCATACAAAGATATCTCACAAATTCCAAACCAGTGTTTTTTAATAATGAAAGTGGAAGTGAAAGTAAAATTAGCCCAGTTGTGTCTGACTCTTTCCAACCCCACAGCCTATACAGTCCATAGAATTCCCCAGGCCAGAATACTGGAGTAGTAGCCTTTCCCTTCTCCAGGGGATCTTCCCAACCCAGGGATCAACCCCAGTTCCCCGCATTGCAAGTGGATTCTTTACCAGCTGAGCCACAAGGGAAACCCAAGAATACTGGAGTCAGTAGCCTATCCCTTCTCCAGCAGATCTTCCTGACCCCAGGAATAGAACCAGCAGGTGGATTCATTACCAACTGAGCTGTTATCTAAAACAATACATTTTAAATCATCTGTTATTAACTTTTTAAAAATCCTGTAATATGGTGTATATGTTGATACATTGTTAGCGTTCCCAGAGACTGAAATATTGTTATAATCAAATCAGCTTCTTTAGAGAATACACAGACACACATACATACAACTTTGTTTTAGAAGCTAAATTACCCATCAGTCAATTCATCCATTTCAGAAACAGAAAATAGAGAAACTGAAGATTATTTTTAGTGTTAACTTTTGTTTCTTACGTCTTTTCTGTTGCCTACTAATTTTTGTTCCAGTTTGTTTTAGTATTTTCCATTCATGTTAAAAAAAAAATACTACTCTGCTGGAGATTTTCTCAGACAATGAAACAAAACTAAAAACTATTTATTTCTATGTCTTAATAGAATACCTAGAGTTAAATTACAAATTCAGGAACTGTTCAAAAAACTATATAATATATATTTTTATTATTATTTTAGAGTAAATTTTCATTTATTTATGATGTTTATGGCATCATAATTTTCCATAAAAGGTTTTTAAATCCAAATAGTCAATACAAGGAATGTGATTTTTTCTTAACTGTTGAACATTTCTCATCTTCCATGCTGAATATAATTGTACCAAATAGCTGGCTGAAAAAAAACAATGGATATTTTAAGTAAAACATATTTAATACAGAGAGCTGCTAAGGAATTTGAGGTACACTGACAGGGTAAAAGGGGAAGCTCAGGTAATCCAGAGATTAGTGACTCGGGGAAGATGCACCAATCCTCGGGTTACCACATTACCCACTTGTGGGTGTTTATCCAAAGGAATTAAAAGCAGGACCTCAATGAGACACCTGCACTCACATGTTCATGACAGCATTACTCCTACAGTCAAGATATGGATACAGCCTAAAAGTCCATGGCTGGATGAATGAATGAAGAATATATGGTCTATATATACAATGGAATATTATTCAGCCTTAAAAAAGAAAAACCCTGCCGTTTTGCAACAACATGGGTGGACTTAAATGGCTTTATTATGCTAAGTGAAATAAACCTGATACAGAAAGACAAATATTGCATAACCTCATTTATACACGGAATCTAAAAAGGTCAAACTCATGGAAACAGAGTGGAATGCTGGTGCCCAGGGTTTAGGGATAGGGGAGATGGGAATTTAAAGTCAAAGGATATAGAATTTCAATTATGCAAGGTGGATACATTCTGGAAATCAATACACATCAGAGTGGTTGTAGCAAATAATACTGTATTGGACACTTTACATTTTGTTCTTATTTAAAAATAAGAAGAAGAACCAATAGGGTGGGAGGAAACTTTCAGAGTTGATGGACCTGCCTACTGCCTTGATGGTGGTGGTGGTCTCACAGAACTATGCTGCTGCTGCTGCTAAGTCGCTTCAGTCGTGTCCGACTCTGCGCAACCCCAGAGACGGCAGCCCACCAGGCTCCCCTGTCCCTGGGATTCTCCAGGCAAGAACACTGGAGTGGGTTGCCATTTCCTTCTCCAATGCATGAAAGTGAAAAGGGAAAGTGAAGTTGCTCTGTCATGCCCGACTCTTAGCGACCCCATGGACTGCAGCCTACCAGGCTCCACCGTCCATGGGATTTTCCAGGCAAAAGTACGGGAGTGGGGTGCCATTGCCTTCACTTCACAGAACTATAATGATCCCCAAATTTAGAGAAGTGTATGTATTAAATAAGTGTAACTTTTCACATGTCAGTCAACCTCAATAAAGTGATTTTTTTAAAAAAAGAAAATTATGAAAGAAACTCAAATATTAAAGCCAAGGAGAAAAACAATAGTTGATATATTAATTAAAAGTATTATGGCATCTTATTCTCAAATAAATAATTTTATAACTCCTATTGCGTATGATTGAAGACCATAGGAAAAAAGGAGGAGGAAAGGAAGGGACTAGCACTCATGGGTATCAGTCAGGAGCCAACATGGGCTTGTATTTAACATAAAAACTATGTGCTAGTTTTGTTCATGAAACAACTGTGGCTCCACAAAGCTACATAACTTGTCCAAAGTCACTCAGATTTCACAACTGAGAGAAATCCACATCCCTCTGAACCCAAATATTTGCATTTAACCCTAGTTCTGCTCCTAACAGTTATAACCCCTCTCTGTGCACTGGTTTAGCAGTTTACAAGAAGAACTTCGGGTAATTATTGGATAAACAATGTATTTTTGTTTAAATAAATGAGTTTTCTCCAATTGTAAAACTCTAGTATTCATAGAAGATCATTTGAATGCCAAGTTGATAGCTTCAACCCTTCAGAAACACTGGAAAAGAGATATTTTTAATGAAGAAAGCATGAAAATATATATTACATTTTAATTTTGTTAAAATATACTGATACATATTTATTTGTTCAATTTAATAATTAAAACCATTTTATGGTTCTGAATATTACTGAATGTGATTAACTTCAAAAATTTGTTTAACTCTTTATAAGATGGCAATTTGGAGATCTGGATCTAAGTTCAGATTGTTTCAATGTTTGCATGGCTATCATAACTAGGAAACTCTGTGACTTCAAAAATGGAAGGTGGGGATCATGGCCTACATTTACTATCTCATCCATCAAATACACCAAAGTTTTGTAAATTATTGTTTCCCCTTGTGTATATCAGTTTTCTAACAAATCAGTTGGAAGGTGTTGTATTTTATGTCTGAAACCAATGTATTTGAGATATAGTAACTACTCTTTCAGGTGACCAAAGTTAATATCTACAAGTAAGATCGTGTTCTTGGTAATACCCTTGACATGATGTGGTGAACATGGCACTTTACCTCTATGATATTCCTCCACAAAATCCATAACCATAACTAATCACGAAGAAAGGACACCAGACTAATCTCGATTGAAGGGCATTCTGTAAAATGCCTGGGTTTCCCTAATGGCTCAGTGGTAAAGAATTCACTTGCCAATGTAGGAGACGTGCATTCAATCCCTAGGTCGGAAAGATCCCCTGAAGGAGTAAATGGCAACACACTCCAGTATTCTTGCCTGGAAAACCCCATGGACAGAGGAGCTGGCTATGAAAGGGTCACAAAGAGAAGACAACTGAGCAACTAAGCATGCACACATGCTATAAAATGCCTCAATGGCATGCCTGAAACCTCTCAAGCTTATTAAGACAAAAGAAAATCAAGAAACTGTCATAGCCAAACAGATCCTAAATGCACTGTGGTATTTTTAGATGAAACCTTGGAGCAGAAAAAACAACATTAGGTAAAAACCAGGGAAACATGACAAAAAATAAAAGCTTTAATTAATAGTAATGTGTCAATACTGATTCATTAATGGTAACAAATGTACTATATTAAATAGGTTACCAAGAGAAGAAATTAGGTACAGGATATGCAAACTCTTTGTACTACCTTACCAATTTTTCTGTAAATCTAAAATTGTTCTAACATAAAAAATATTTCATACCACTCTCATTTCAAGGATTTTAAATTTTATTTGCAAGGCTGTTTCTTTCAGTGTGTAAATATGAAGTTTTTAGAGCAGACAACTCTCATTTTCTGAAATAGAAATCATGAAGAAAAAACAGATAAAAATTTTCAAAAAAGTTTTTTTCCAAACTAAGACTCTCCGTAGCATAAGCTTTCCCACCTCAAGACAGTACTTCCTTTAGGATGCATTAGAAAATAACTATCTTGAGGACTGAATGAAGTCTGATTTAGGACAAGTCTCTGCTCTTTTCTTACTGTGCTTGCCTCACTGGTATTATTTTCATTCTACAGATTTCCTATGAGAATATTTTTTTCACTTCTTTTTGTCATTTTGTGAGTTTTAGTTTGGTAAAAACCGGATACCTTACAAATCCACATTATTAGTGTTCATTTGCTCAATCGTGTTTGACTCTTTGCGACCCCATGGAATGCATCCCGCTAGGCTCCTCTGTCCATGGAATTTCCCAGGCAGGAATAGTACTCCAGGGGATCTTGCAGACCCAGGGATCAAACCTGAGTTTCCAGTGTTTCCTGCATTAGCAGGTGGAGTCTTGACTGCTGTGCCACCCGAGAAGCACATTATTAGACAAAGGTCAATTAAAATATGCTATAAAACTTGTGAACCCAACGATGGAGATGGCCCCATCCACCTCTTCCTATCATGGAAACCCCACTCTTCCATCAGGGCACCTCACTCCCAACTCTAGATGTTCTAACTCATACTAACACATAACCAAGCAAGAGTCCCTATGACCAATGAAAAATAGTAAAAACTCTCTATTTAGAAAAAATATAGAAAATAACTGCTAAAATTTTCTTTTTGAATCCAACATATATTCTCGTAAAATTTATTTTGGGATCAGCCTTTATACCCTTCCCTCTCACTATATATTATAATAACTAATAAAATTCAAATACTTTCTATTTTTTTTAATTTTTGCCTTTAAAAAATTTTTATTTTATATAGTATAGTTGATAGAGCTAAGATGGACATCTGGACAGTCATTAGTAAATAAAAATTATTTTAAAGTCAAATCTAGATATTGATACAAACCCTACACACATATCTACTGTTCTAGGGAATAAGTTTTATATACAGTGTATCTTGGGAATGTAATCATTTTAGGATGAAGAAGCGTGTCCTAATAAATAGCTTCCAAGCAACGAAGGATAAAAATGCAGGGCTAGATACCTGAGATCTGCCAGATCCTCCTGTTTTCACAACCATCTGACCTCAAAGAACCATGGATCTGCCCCTCGGGAAAACCCAAGTGGAATATGGCTCTTAAGCTAGGGAGGAAAAGCCTTGGCGTATTTCAACTCTGTGCTTTCATTTTGTTTAATTATATTCTTGTGGGAAGAAGTTATTTTATATTGCCATCCTAGAATGACCAAGATACCTCTGATATTGGGTCCCCTGACAAAATAGACTTCCCTGGTGGCTCAGACGGTAAAGCGTCTGTCTACAACGAGGGGGAGCTGGGTTCTATCCCTGGGTCGGGAAGTTCCCTGGAGAAGGAAAAGGCAACCCACTCCAGTACTCTTGCCTAGAAAATCCCATGGATGGAGAAGCCTGGTGTCCATGGGGTCACAAAGAGTTGGACATAACTGAGCAACTTCACTTTCACTTTCTTTCACTTTGACAAAATATGAAGTGACCATAAGTAGCCAGGTAGAATTTGATTGACTGACTTACAGAAAAATGACAGAATGCTCGTACAGCTCACAGGGAATTATCTCATAAAGGCAGAAAAGAATGTATCAATAATAATGTAATGTTAATCTAAAATCTTAAAACAAAAATTACTAAAAATAATATTTGATAATTGGTTTAAAATCTAAAATATTATTAATACAACTTTTAACATATTTTAATACACATCTATGTGTTCTTTTGATGTGTGGATCACAACAAACTGGAAAATTCTTAAAGAGATAGGAATACCAGACCACCTGACCTGCCTCCTGAGAAATCTGTATGCAGGTCAGGAAGCAACAGTTAGAACTGGATATGGAACAACAGACTGGTTCCAAATAGGAAAAGGAGTACACCAAGGCTGTATATTGTCACCCTGCTTATTTAACTTATATGCAAAGTACATCATGAGAAATGCTGGACTGGATGAAGCAGAAGCTGGAATCAAGACTGCTGGGAGAAATTTCAATAACCTCAGATGTGCAGATGACACCACCCTTATGGCACAAAGGGAAGAACTAAAGAGCCTCTTGATGAAAGTGAAACAGGAGAGTGAAAAAGTTGGCTTAAACCTCAACATTCAGAAAACTAAGATCATGGCATCTTGTCCCATCAGTTCATGGCAAATAGATGGGGAAACAATGGAAACAGACTTTATTTTCTTGGACTCCAAAATCACTGCAGATGGTGATTGCAGCCATGAAATTAAAAGACACTTACTCCTTGGAAGGAAGGTTATGACCAACCTAGACAGCATATTAAAAAGCTGAGACATTACTTTCCAACAAAGGTCCATCTTAGTCAAAGCTATGGTTTTCCCAGGAGTCATGTATGGAGGTGAGAGTTGGACTGTGAAGAAGGCTGAGTGCCGAAGAATTGATGCTTTTGAACTGTGGTGTTGGAGAAGACTCTTGGGAGTCCCTTGGACTGCAAGGAGATCCAACGAGTCCATCCTAAAAGAAATCAGTCCTGAATATTCTTTGGAAGGACTGATGCTAAAACTGAAACTCCAATACTTTGGCCCCCTGATGCAAAGAACTGACTCACTAGAAAAGACCCTGATGCTGGGAAAGACTGAAGGCAGAAGGAGAAAGGGACAACAGAGGATGAGATGGTTGGATTGCTTCACCAACTCAATGGACATGCATTTGAGTAAACTCCAGGAGTTTGTGATGGACAGGGAGGCCTGGCATGCTGCAGTCCGTGGAGTCACAGAGAGCAGGACACAACCGAGTGACTGAACTGAATATACATCTAGGATATATTTTTCATGCTGCAAATTATTATATACTCTAATAAGAAATCTTGTTTTGTATAACTAATGCCTTATTATTGAGCATTTATTTTTAAGTATATTTTATTTTCAAAATTATCCTAAAACAAAATTGATTTTTTTCCTCTTGGTATACATTTTTATGGATTTTTAACAATTGCATATATTTGTACAACCCCCACCATAATCAGACGGAGAAATGTTTCATTTTCTATAAACTCCCTTATGCTGTCCTCTTTATAGTCATATCCTTATCCTGCTGCTGCTGCTAAGTTGCTTCAGTCATGTCTGACTCTGTGCGACCCCATAGACAGCAGCCCACCAGGCTCCCCTGTCCCTGGGATTCTACAGGCAAGAACACTGGAGTGGGTATTCATATCCCCTAACAATCACTAATTTTTTTTCATCACTATAGTTTTTGCCTCTTCATGAATATTAAATACGTGAAATCATCTGGTCCGTAGCCTTTTGACACTGTCTTCTCTCACTCAGCATAATGCCTTTGCAATTCATCAAAGTCGCTGCATGTATCACTACTTTTCACTACTCAGTAGTATGCCATGGTATGGATGTACCACAGTCGAATTAAGCATTTACCCACCGAAAGATATGTGGGCTATTTGAAGTTTCTGACTATTATAATAATTCTGCTACGAAAATTTATGTACAAGTTCTTCTGTGAACATGTCTGTTTCTTTTGGATATATACCCAATAGAATCACTGACTCATATTGTAATGATGTTTAATCTTTTGAGGAACTGCCACAGTATTTTCCAAAGCTGTTGCATTATTTTATCTTCCCATTAGTAGTGTATCAGAGTTCTAATTTCTCTACATCTTTGTCAACACTTATTATTTTCAACATTTAGTATTTTTTTTTAGTATAGCTCTTCTAGTATGCATGAAGTCATATGTCATTATGATCTTGATTTGTATTTTCCTGGAGAAGGCAATGGCACCCCACTCCAGTATTCTTGCCTGGAAAATCCCAAGGATGGAGGAGCCTGGAAGGCTGCAGTCCATGGGGTCGCTGAGGGTCGGACACGACTGAGCGACTTCACTTTCACTTTTCACTTTCAGGCATTGGAGAAGGAAATGGCAACCCACTCCAGTGTTCTTGCCTGGAGAGTCCCAGGGACAGGGGAGCCTGTTGGGCTGCCGTCTATGGGGTCGCACAGAGTCGGATATGACTGAAGCAACTTAGCAGCAGTAGCAGCAGTGACTAATGATGGTAACCACCTTTTTATATGCTTATTGACCTTTTGTATATCTTATTTGGAGGAATGTCTGTGAGTTTCTTTATAAATTTTTCCTGAGGCTAATGTATGACACATAAAAGGGCTGGAAGGAAGGAAACTAATACTTAAATTTGCTTTTTCTTTTCTAAGTAGTCTATATGCTTCACACTTCTTTTCTATATCTTATCTGTATTTTTAAATAATGTATTGCTTTTATAATTTAAAATGCAATTTTAATATTCTAAGTTGTTAATCAAGGCCTCTAAACATCTCTATCAAATGTAACATTACCTTCCTACTCTGGTCCCCCATCTAATCTACTTTCACTGAAAATTCACCTCATCTAGCAATCCCACTTCTAGGAATATATCCAAAGGAAGTGAAATCACTATTTTAAAGATGTATCAATATTTCCACTGAGAATTCACCTCATCTAGCAATCTCAAGGATGGGGGAGCCTGGTGGGCTGCCATCTATGGGGTCACACAGAGTCAGACACGACTGAAGCAACTTAGCAGCAGCAGCAGCAGCACCTGCTCCCAGGGAAGGCAGAGCCTGGTGGGCTGCCATCTATAGGGTCGCCCAGAGTCGGACACAACTGAAGTGACTTAGCAGCAGCAGCAACAACCCCACCTCTAGGAATATATCCAAAGGAAGTGAAATCACTATTTCAAAGATGTATCAATTCTCTCATGCTTGTTGCAGCATTATTCACAATAGTCAAGACGTGCAAACTATCTATAGACAGATAAATGGATAAAGAAAACATGGTATATATACATACTGCTGCTGCTGCATCGCTTCAGTCGTGTCCAACTCTGTGTGACCCCATAGACGGCAGCCCACCAGGTCCCACCGTCCTGGGATTCTCCAGGCAAGAACACTGGAGTGGGTTGCCATTTCCTCCTCCAATGCATGAGAGTGAAAAGTGAAAGTGAAGTCACTCAGTCGTGTCTGACTCTTAGTGACCCCATGGACTG